>NC_087503.1:2114583-2416666 GCF_036417665.1 Passer domesticus | reverse complement strand
ACAAACCTCTCACAGAGTCTGTATCGAAAGGGAAACACCAAGTACCTTCAAATAACTGAAGTACCTTGAAGCATTAATGAGCCCCACTGAGTGTTGCTACTGACAAAGCCTCTCCAGGGACTAATTACAGCAGATAATTGGAGGCCATGATTGCACAAACCTCTCAGAGAGTCCAAGGCAAAATCAAAACCCAAAGTCCATTGAAAAACCTGCACTCCCTGGGAGCATTCAGGAGCCCCCAGGGCCATTGCTGAGCAAGGCTCCCCAGGGACTCCTTCCAGCAGATCCTTGAGGCCACTGGGATGTGGGCTAGGGGGGGATGCTGAGGGCAGGACAAGGGGCTGACAGTGCCCAGCCTGGCTGGGGCTGTGCCCGGAGGCCCCAGGGCCTCAGGACAAGGTGTCTCCTCCCAGTCCTTGGTGGCACAGACCCTGCTGCTGTGCCCCAGGGCACCAAGACTTGGCTTCTCTTTGTCCCCACCTGTCATCACTGCCTGCAGTTCTCTGCTCTGTCTGGGGCCTGGGGACACTTTCTCAGTCGTGTCCCTCAGTGGGAGCCATTAAAAGTCCAAGAAACTTTGGAGTTGGATTCTGACTTGGAGTTCTGGAGAGGTTTCTTCAGCTGCCTCTGAGGGACTGATGTTCAGGGCCTGAGCACAAAGCCCCAGAGGGTCATTAAAGTCCTTGTGCTGTGTCTGTCCTGCTGAGCTGGGCTGGGCTCCTGGCACAGGGGCAGCTCCTGGTAAGCAAGAAGAGCTTCAAAAGCACATTTCCCTTGCTGAGCAGCTCTTCTGCCAGCCCAGCAGGGCTGGGGCACTGCCTGCAGGCAGCCCGGGCCCAGCCCAGAGGCCCAGAGAGCTTCAATCAGTCAGGGCTGGGAAGGTGCTGAGAAGAGCCTGGGGCAGAATCCCTGCCAGCCCTTGGCACAGGAACCTCTGGCTGCAGGACAATGCAGCTGCAGCTCCTGGAGCCTAAAGCTGGAACATCCCAATGCCTGCAGACTCTATGAGTACATTCTCAGATTCTCTCTTGTGCAGAGCAGCCAGGGGTGCCCAGGTCTGTCCTGCAGAGCAGGCTCCTGCAGCCCAGGGCGCTGTGCTGGGGCAGGGACTCTGCTGCCTGCCAGGGACAGCTCTCAGCCAGCCCGGGGAGCTGCTCCCAGCGCTGGGGAGAAGCTGTGGGGGGAAGGAGCCACCCTGAGCAGGGCAGGTGCTGCTGCTGAGAGGGGCTGGGTGGGGCAGGGCTGCTCCCAGCTCCATACCAGTCTGGGCACAGCTCCAGAGGACACTTCCCAAAGAAGGTAAGCCTGGCATTGCGGGAAAGATCAGGAGCTTTCCTGAGAATGTTTTAAATTTCCTGCTTTGAGAGGATGGGAATGTTGGGGTGATGACAAAAATACTTTTTACTTTTGATACATTTTCATATATTCATACCTCTGCAAATAAATATTATATAGTTATAAAACTATAATCCTTATAGAACTTTATTGAACTCTTTATTAACTCTATTAAACGACTATTATATACATCTTTAACTATAATCCTTAATTAACTCTAGTACATTTCCTAACCTTTCTCCTAGAATTTAGAACAAGCTGACTGTATAAATACATTCCTGATACTGTATAGTCTTATTATCAGGAAGAGGACTTACAAGAAGAACATTTTGGTTTTTGACCAGAATGTGAGTAGTCATAACAAAAAGTGATGGCAAAGAAGCCCTTGGACCAACTGCTATGAGTTGAGCAGCTATGTGTAATTGGGGAAACTAAATAATCCACCTTAATGAATTGTTGAAATCAGTTGTGCCCAATTCCCACTTGGATACCTGGAATCTTCCAATAAATGTCTGGTTTTTACTTTACTGTTCTAACAACTTCGCAAGAGTTTTTCTCTCTTCTGATTAGAGACAACAGGGGAATGAGAGAAGCAGAGCAGGAATTGTAATCCCAGAATCACAAAACATTCTGAGTTGAAAGGGACACACAGGATCACCAAAGGAATGTCTGAACATTTACAGAGACTCTGGAACTGTAACTTTGGGTGGTCAGTCTCTCTGCTGGGAGCCTCTCAAAGGGCCCTCAGCCACTCCTCAGCCCTGGAGAGCAGCAGCATCCCCTCTGCAGGGCCCAGCAGGGCTCTCCTGAGCTGCCCTTCCCCCCCTGCACACAGAGCCTGCCCCAGCCAGGGCCCTGCACACAGGCAGGTTTCTGTAGGGCCGGGGCCAGGGCACACAGGGTGGGATGGGCTCTGTGAGTGCTGGCAGGGACAAGGCTCCTCTCAGGAGGGAATGTCCAGGCCCAGGGAGATGCTCAGGCAAGGAGAGGGGGCTGAACAGAGCAGTGCTGGGGCAGGAGGGTACTGTTGGTGTGTGGGAGGTGCCGGGCACAGCTGGGCACGGGAACACTGTCCTGAGTGCCCGGCTGTCTCTGCCCTGCCCTCTCAGGCACAGCACCACAGCATCTTCTCTTGTTTCTGCCCTGCCCTGATATTGTCACTGTTATCTGCTGCTCTCAGGGAGGCTCTGGCATTTGCAGCAGCTGAGTCAGGCACTGCCCTTGGCATTCCTGCCAGGCAGGGCTGTCCATGGGAATGGGGTGTCCAAGCTTCCCTGGGACCTGTGGGGCTGAGGGCAAATCAGTCCATGGGAAAGGAGAATGAGCTGAGCCCCCTCCCTGAGATCCCATCATGGGCACAGCCGGGGATCTCCTTGCTGTGCCCTTCCAAGCTCTGAGCTGCCCTCCTGGGTGCAAATCTGTGCCAGAGCCTCTGGCAGTTCCCTGAATGTCCCATGGGGAAGGGCAGAGCTGCCACAGCTGAGGAAATGCTGCTGGCTTTGCCAAGGGGGCCGTGAGTGTCCTTAGCACAAGGGAGTGCTGAGACCTTGCCCAGAGACCTTGAGAGCGGGTGAGACATTCAGGGATCTCTCTGCTCTGGGCAGGGTCTGGTTTATGCCAGGGTGACCCGGGAGTGTGACTGTGCTGTGATTGCAGCCAAAGGTGCAAAGCCAGGGCAGTTGGGAACAAGCCCATCCAGCCCCTCACCTTCCATCTGCCACAGGGAATCCTTTGCCTCTCTCATCTCTCAGTGGCAAACCCTGAGTGCAGCAGGAATTCTGGGGATTTCTGACTTCAGAGAGCCAGGAATGATGTGTGGGTAGGAAAACAATTCCTAAAACCAGCTCATGCCATCCTTTAGACTTGGTAATGCAGATGCAACCAGGCCTTTCTGCATTAGTATAGATCTCCCTGACAAATCCTGAATATCCAGCCTTGTCCATCTGCAGCAGGCCCACAACCCCAGGGCAGCAGGGCAGGGATGGCTCCTTGAGAGCCCCCACGCACAGGCCTGGCTGCTCCTGGCACACTCAGCCAGCACACCTGGAGCTCAGGCAGGGAGCGGGGGGAAGGTTTCCCAGAGCAGGAAAAAGGCTGGGTGAGTCCCAGCAGGACAAGCTAGAGGGGATAGCCCAGGTTTGGCTCATAGCAGCCTCTCCTGACTTGTCACTGTCCTTTCTTCATGAACAGGTCCCTACATGCAGGCCCAGCAAATGTCTAACAGCAGCTCCATCAGCCACTTCCTCCTGCTGGCATTGGCAGACACGCGGCAGCTGCAGCTCCTGCACTTCTGCCTCTTGCTGGGCATCTCCCTGGCTGCCCTCCTGGGCAACAGCCTCATCATCAGCGCCGTAGCCTGCGGCCACCACCTGCACACGCCCATGTTCTTCTTCCTGCTCAACCTGGCCCTCAGTGACCTGGGCTCCATCTGCACCACTGTCCCCAAAGCCATGCACAATTCCCTCTGGGACACCAGGAACATCTCCTACACAGGATGTGCTACACAAGTTTTTCTGGTTTTCTTCTTCCTTGGATCAGAATTTTCCCTCCTGACCATCATGTGCTACGACCGCTATGTGTGCATCTGCAAACCCCTGCACTACGGGACCCTCCTGGGCAGCAGAGCTTGTGCCCACATGGCAGCAGCTGCCTGGGCCAGTGCCTTTCTCTACTCACTGATTCACACAGTCAATACATTTTCGCTGCCCCTGTGCCATGGCAATGTCCTGGGCCAGTTCTTCTGTGAAATCCCACACATCCTCAAGCTCTCCTGCTCCAAATCCTATGTCAGGGAACTGGGGCTTCTTGCTATTAGTGGCTGTTTAGGACTTGGCTGTTTTGTGTTCATTGTTTTCTCCTATGTGCAGATCTTCAGGGCTGTGCTGAGGATCCCCTCTGAGCAGGGACGGCACAAAGCCTTTTCCACCTGCCTCCCTCACCTGGCTGTGGTCTCTCTCTTCCTCAGCACTGGCACATTTGCCTACCTGAAGCCCCCATCCATGTCCTCCCCATCCCTGGATGTGGCCCTGTCAGTTCTGTACTCGGTGGTGCCTCCAGCCCTGAACCCCCTCATCTACAGCCTGAGGAACCAGGAGCTCAAGGCTGCAGTATGGAGAATGGTGACTGGATGGTTTCAGAAACATTAAACTGCTGGGCAATTTCTGCAAATCACTTGTAATAAAAGTCATCTTTGATACTTCTTGTTGGTTTCATTTTAGAGGTTCTTTTTCCTTGTTTTAGCTTTGCCATACTGTCCAAAAATAAATGCCATTGCTTGTGCCATTTCTTATTTTCTTTCTCTCCACATTCCCTGTAGCCACAGTCCATGTCAATGAGGGGCTGCGCTTTGGTGGCTTTAAATGAACTAAAGGATCTCCCAGCAGAGTTTTCAGCAGAAATGCCCTTTTGTTGCTTTCTCTGGAGCTGCAGCAGCAATGTCTGTGTGCAGAGCTGGGGGCAGATCAGTGCTGGCCCAGCAGCAGCAGCAGCAGCAGCACTTGGTGTTGCCAGTGCTGCTGCCGTGGCCCTGCCCCGCTGCCCTGGTGGCCCTGGTGTTGCTGCAGGGCCTGAGTGCTCTCAGGGCCAGGCACAGTCCTGGGGGTGGCAGTGCCGGGGCTGCAGCAGGGACAGGCCATGGGCACTGCTGGGGCAGCGCTGATGCCTCAGACCAGGCCCTGGGGGGCTGCAGGCTCCTTGCCCAGGCTCTCTCAAGAACACGGCCAGGCCAATGCTCAGCACAGAAAAGCCCCAGGGTGAGCAGCCCCAGGCTGGCCGTGGGCAGGCTGGGGGCAAACAGCATGGCTGGGGCTCTGCAAGGGCCCTGGGGGAGACGGGAAGGAGCAGCAGAGCAGGGGCTGATCCATCCCCAGTACGCTGCACAGCCCAGGGCAGTGTCCCAGAGCATCCTCATGGAGCTGCCAACAACATCCCCCCTCTGCAGCCCTGGCCTCTTCCCCAGTTCACACAGGTGCCACATCCTTGCAGGCACAGCCACGGCAGCACTGGCTCAGGAGCCCCTGTTTGCATTGCACAGAGCAGGCGGGAGCACTCCCATGCTGCTGCTGTGGGGACATGAACCTGAGGGAGCACAAATGCCATCAGCCCCTGGGGCCAGCAAGGGCTGGGGGACACCAGGGAAACCACTCAGCTTTGTCCTGGCCTCTGCAGTCAGCCAGAAAGTTTGTTCCCATCAGCTGGGAGTTTCCTGTCCCACTGCAGACGCTGTTGCTCAGAGCCAGGGCTGCCTGGCAGCCACCCCCAAACTGCCCTGAGCATTTCCTTGGCTTCACCTTTGCTTTCTTTACTCTTCCTGGTACAAATTTCTTCCTATTGCCCACCCCTGTTCCCTCCCCGGCAAACAGCCCATCCCTGTTTGTCCTTTCCTGTCTGGCCCCACTCCCCATTGCAGTTCCTGACTTGGCACCATGGGAACGTCCCTTGGGCAGCAGGATCATCCTCCAAGTGCTGCAGGAATTGTCTGCAGGCTCCTGCAGTGCCTGGTGCTGCTCCCTTGCCAGAGGTACCCCAGGCCGGGGGGCACATCTGGGCTGCTGTGTCTGCCTGTGGGGCTCCCTGTTGTGGGCAATGAGGAGGAGCTGCAGAGGCTCTGCAGCACTGACAGGATGGGCTTTGGGGCTGGCAGGAGAAGCTGAGGCACCTGGGCTGCTGGAGCTTCTGAAGAGGAGGCCCAGGGCTCATCCTGCAACTGCTGCAAGAGTGGTTTCAGAGAATCCCAGAATCAGCAAGGTTGGAAAAGACCTTGGAGTTCATCAAGTCCAACACGTGCCCTGACATTGCCTTGTCACCCCTGAGCCTCCTCCTCTCCAGGATAAATAACCCCAGCTCCCTCAGATGCTCCTCAAAAAACTTGTGTTCCAGATCCCTCCCCAGCCTTGTTGCCCTTCTCTGGACATGCTCCAGCCCTTCTATGCCCATCCTAAACGGGGGGACCCAGGACTGGACACAGCACTCGAGGTGCTGCCCAACCAGTGCTGAGCACAGGGGAGGAATCACTGCCCTGCTCCTGCTGGCCACACCATTCCTGATCCACGGGAGTGCCAGGGGTTGTATATAATGGCAATGGTGGGAAGGGGCTGAGGACAAAGTGTTATTGATTGTCAGCCATGAAGGGTGTTGATTTTCATATCTATTCAGACTGTATTAGAAAGTGCTATGTTCAATATCAATTGCAGATTGCTGATATAAATAAAAAAAAAAATCTGTAAAAAGGAAGAGTAAAACAAAGAGGACAAAACTGTTCTCTCTGCATTGTTTTCAATACAGCATATTCACTTTGAATATACTTCTGGAATCTGTCTAACTAGCCACTGAAGAATAGAAAACATCAATTATTCCAAGGGGCTTTTCTTTTTGTGTTTTTTTTGAACAAATATTTATGAGCGTTTTTCACTGAATTCCTAAACTGAAGAACTCACGAAAGAAGAGGCCTCTGCAGAAGGAAAATTCATCAGCAGCCTCCAAGTGGCTGAGGATCCATCCCCATCAGAGCAGCAATGAACAGAAATGGGCACAGCTTTGTGGCTGCCCCAGCTTTGGGATGGGCCCTGGGCCTGCAGCAGGAGCAGCTCTTAAGGGCCCCAAGGCCGGGGCTCTTGTGCTGCCCTGGGCACATGGGATGGCAGCAGGGGCTGCAGAGCTCTCAGCGCCTGAGCCAGAGGGGAGCAGGGCAGCCAGGGAGCCTCCTTTGGCCTTGGCCCAGCACCTTCCCCCATGGCTGGGGCTGAGTCCTGTGTGAGCTGCAGCTGCTGCTGTGCCCTTGGCAGGGGCTGAGGCCGTGGGGCCAGTGGCCAGAGCAGCCTGGCCTGAGCAGAGCTGTGGGGCCAGAGCCGGCTGGGCTGGACTGGGGAGAGGCCCTTGGTGCTGCCCAGAGCTCAGGACAGCTGGCAGAGCTTGCAGGGAGCTGGGCTGGGCTCAGAGAGCCTGCCCCAGAAACCATCAGTGTCCATCTCAGCCTGGCTGAGCGTGCAGGGGCAGGACTCAGCCCAGGCCGTGTGGGGCAGGGCCAGCGCCTGTGCAAGGCATTGAAAACAGGCAAATGCCCCAGAGAGGAGGCTGCTCTCTGCCCTTGGGGGCAGGGATAGAGCAGGGAGGGGGCCCAGGACATTTTTCACGGCCAGCCTCTGTGCCCAGCCCTTGGCAGCCCTGGCTGCTGAGCCCAGCTTTGCCCTGGGCTGAGTTTGGCTGTGGCCCAGCTCCATCCTCCTGCAGGGCTCAGGGCCTGTTCCCAGCCATGGCCAGCCCTGGCCGGCCTCTCTGCTGGCCCAGAGGCCGGCAGAGCCCGGGGCAGGGCTGTCTGTGCAGGCCCACAGGTACCAGGGGCTGTGCAGGAGCTGGCAGAGGCTGCCCAGCAGGGAGGCCATGGGGCACAGAGCCCCAAGGCTGCTGTGGGCAGCACGGCACAGGGACCGTTCCCAGCTGCAATGCTCCTGGCCTGGGCTGGGCCTGCACAGGGGCTGGGCCACCATGGCTGGGCCACCAAGGGGCCACGCAGCCACTGCCGGGGCTGACAGCAAGGCCAGGCACACACAAGCAATTGCTGAGCATGGCCTGCGCTGGCCAGGGCTGACTGTGCCACAGGCAGAGCTCAGCTGCCCTTGGGGGCTGCAGGAACAGTCAGGAGCCCAAAGAGCCTCCATGGCTGTGCTGCAGACCAAGGCTGGAGCAGGGAAATGCAGGGCTGCTGCGGGATGGGGAGGGCATTGAATTCCAGCACACACCTCAGCTCTCTGATGATCCCGGCACCATGCTGGGCCCCGTTTCAGACTGGAGCAGAGCAGATGTTGATGGGACAGGAGCCCTGCGGGGCTGGCAGGGACCTGCAGCTTGCAAGGTGCTCTGCTCTCCCTCAGGTGCTCTCGGAGAGATCCAATCCCAGCTGGGCACCTCAGGGCACAAGTGGCACTGCCTGTTCATGGGCACACAACTGATGTCTGCCTGGAAAGGGGTACAGGTTTTAATGCTTGTACATTTCAAATTATACAAGCACATTTTTATTATCTGAGTGGCAAGAGTACTTTTGAGAAATGGCGGTTTTCCCACCAGTATTGGGAATTTTCTGGAAGTGTGCTGATGGCATTAAAAGAAGTACTGTTGCTCCCATCTACTGTTGCTCCCATCTACTGTTGCTCACATCTACTTGTGTCACTGTTATTCAGTCTATTATTTCCTCTCCCTCTTCCTTCAGATGTTTCCCACTCATCTCTTGAAATGGCCTTGTCTAAGAACATCTCTTCACTTGACCAGCTGGATCCTATGTACATCTGGCTGCTCCCAGAGTTCCTTCTCCAGGTGCTCTCTGGTCATTCAAGTGCCTGTCAGTTTACTGGTTTCACGCTTTGAGCTTCGGAGAGGTGCCCAGTGTTTCTGCAGTTCAAATAAACATCATATTAATCAACATCTTAATTGTGTTTATAACTATCACAGAATTACCTTTTCTTATGACTTTGTATAAAAGTGCTTCTGTGTGGAAATCCCTGGGGGGTGGTGGACATGTCAGATGCTGCTGGGACATCACAGAGAGCTGAGGGAAGAGCTGTGATGGTTATTAAACTGTATCATGTTTAACTTGTCTTTGCTGGCAAGAAATATTCCTGTGTCACCAGTCCCTGACAACAATGGACACAAATGTGATGAGATGTCCAGCCTGGAATGGAGGGAGTTCAGATTTGCACAAGGTTGCTCTGACTGCCAGGGCTTGGATGGGAGAAATGGTGGGGTGGGGGTAGGGACAGAGTCTGATTGATTGTCAGCCATGAAGGGTCTTGATTTTCATATCTATTCAGACTGCATGAGGAGGTACTTGGATTCAGTGCCAATTGGAGATTGCATATATCAGTCTATTAAGAGGAAAAAAAACCTAAGCAGGACCTAAAAAATGTTTTCTCCCTGTCTTTTTAAATAGAATATATTCAGTTTGAATACACTACTGAAATCTCTCTAATTAGCCACAAAATATTTAAAGACGTTAATCAAATAATTCCCAGAGGCTTGGATTGTTAAGGTATTCTGAATGTTAATGAGCCCTGGGACACTGAATTCCTGCACTGAAGAGCTGAAGGCTGAACAAGCCTCTGGAGCAGTGAAATCCAGCAGCAGCCTCCAAGGTGCTGAGGATGTCAGCAGCCCCCACTGAGGCCATCCCTGCCCAGAGACCGTGGGGGAATGGGCAGACAAGGAGAGCGTCCCTGGGGCTGGGCCAGCAGAACTCAGAGGCACCGGCGGCTCCAGCTGGGCAATGGAGTGTGGAATGTGGCTGGGAAAGCCCTGCCTGGGCTGTGCCAAGCAGGACAGACAAGCCCTGACTCTCATCCACTAAAAAACTCTCTCAAGGAGACATTCAAAAGGAATTACAGTTGTTTGAGTACTCTGAGTTGGATGCACGGGAAAAATACCAACAAGAGATCCTCAGGAACTGAAAACAGCAAAACAGCCTTTACTGGCAACTTTAGAAAATCAGAGAAATTTTGTCAAAATGTTTAATGCATCATTCAATCACCAAAAAACACTTCTCAAGGCAATAACTTGCCCTGTTCAACATCACAAACTCTAAGCCTGTTCAATTTAAAGCTAGTCAGAGTTTGCAAGAGGACAAAAATAGAACTAGACACAGAAAGAGAGAAAGAAAAATAAGATTTATAGAAGCACAGACAGAGCTACCAACTCCTGGACTCCAGCAGTTCAGATGGAAATGCCAAGAGGAGGTAGGGTCAAGATGTGTGCTTGCCTTGTGGTCAGCCTTCAATACCCCTTGGTCTTCCTGGGCCCTTCCCCCAGGTGGGACTTGGGCTCATTTGGTCACTCAGGAGCTGGGCTGGGGCTCCAGAGGTGGCTGTGGAGCATTGCCTGTGCTTTGCCAGGGACTGGCAGCCACTGCTGGGCTGGGATAGAGGCTCTGGGGGGATTGGGCTTCCAGGGCAGGGCAGTGCTCCAGGGCAGGGCAAGGCTGGATCTGCCCATTCTTCCCTGACACATGAAATGTTTTGAGCCAACAATCTCCTCCAGTCTGTCACAGTATGCAATGTTGGAGGTGAAATCCCAGTTCTGGCCATGGGCACCTGGAAAAGAAGGAGAGGTCTTTTCCATAGGAAGGAAAGCACAGAGCCCCGGTGTTTGGAAGTCAGGTGAGAGTCTCACTAGGCGAGCCAGACTTGTCAGTAATGGCAGATTTTGTCTGGGAGCAGTCTTTGAGTTTAGGGAATTTTGGAGGTTGAAGCCCAATCTCAGCCATGGGTGCCTGGAGAAGCAGGACAGTTCTTTCCACAAGAAGGAAAGCATGGAGCCTTCCCCAGAGATTTGGGGACTGATGAAAGGTGACCCTCATTAAAACATTGTCAGCCAGTCTTGTCCTGGCAATATTCCTATGGAAATAATCCCTGGATATAAGGAAATCTGGTGATGAAATCCCTATTCTGGCCATGGATGCCTGCAGGTGAAGGACAGATCTTTTCCATATGAAAGAAAGTATGGAGCACCAGTGTTTCAACAGCAGATGAGAAGAGGCCTTCAACATGCCATGGTCAGTTGGACCAGTCACGCAGTCCACAGGAGGCCAAACCAGCCAGAACTGTTCTGTGTTGCTGTGGTTTTAAGAGGCCCTGCAGTATCACCATGGTCCCCTTGGTTCCATGGGGCCCACAGTGCCCTAATGGTGATTTGATTCCATGGGGTCCAGCAGTGTCACCATGGTGCTTTGGTTCAATGGGGTCACACAATGTCACAATGGACCCTAGGTTCCAGAAGGCCCCATTGTGTCACATGGTTCCAATGATTCCATGAGGCCTTGCAGTGTCACAATGGTCTCCGTGGTTCCCCAGGCCCCACAATGACACGTGACTCCTCTATTCCATGAGCCCTGATGTGTCACAATGGACCTTTGGACCCTGGGGTTTTGCAGTGTCACAATGGTCTCCTTTGGCCACACAGTTAATAATGGACCACTGATGACACCAGGCCCCACAATATCACAATGGACCTTTGGTTCCATGCAGCCCTGCAGTGTCACAAAGGCCTCTTGGACTCACAAGGCCCCACAGCATCACAATGGTCCTCTTGGTTCTGTGGAGACCCCCAGGGTCACAGTGGTCTCACTAGTTCCATGAGGCCTCACAGTGTCACAATGCTTTGCTTATGCCATGTGGCCCCATAGTGTCACAATTGTCTCCATGATCCCATGACTCCATTGTGTGTCACAATGGCCCCTTGTTTCCATGAGGCTGTGAAGTCTCTTAATGGTGTCTCCATTGTTCCATGAAGCCTTGCAATGTCACCATGGTCCCTTGGTCTCACAGGGCCCCACAGTGTCACCATGGTCCCTTGGTCTCACAGGGCCCCACAGTGTCACCATGGTCCCTTGCTTCCATGGGCCCTGTGCTGCTGCATTCCCCCCTGCCCTTCTCAGACCAGCTCAGAAATGCTCCTTGGGCCTCGGCCTTGGCCAACAGCCCCTGGGCTCAGCTCCTCTGCAGCTCAGCACAAACACTGTCTGCTCCAGGCACTGCTGTGCCCAACCAGCTCCTGGTTGCTGGAGGAGCAGCCTTGGGAACTGGTTTTGTTCCCTCAGTGGCACAACATCCCTGTTCTCACAGTGCCAAAGAAAGCTGTTGATGCCAAGTGCGGCCAGGATGAACCATTGCTGTGACTGCAGCCCCTCTCTTGGGGCCCTACAAACAGCGCTGCAAAAGGAGCCCCTTGGAGCTCTCCTGGGCCAGTGACTCCCTCTGAGTGGGGCCTCTCCCAGCCGGGAACTCTCCCGTTTGCTGCACTCGGGGATCCTGAACAACGAGGGAGCCTGGGC
Source organism: Passer domesticus (assembly GCF_036417665.1). Lineage (NCBI taxonomy): Eukaryota > Metazoa > Chordata > Aves > Passeriformes > Passeridae > Passer > Passer domesticus. The sequence continues at coordinate 2,404,518 of NC_087503.1, read as the reverse complement.
CGATCCCCCCACTCCTCCAGGCTCAACCCTTCACCCACTGGGGAGATGCCAAAGCATCCACAGGGAGCATTTCCTGCCTTCGGGGGAATTTCTCACAGGAGCCTTGCACTGACTCTTTGTGTCTGTGTGCACACAGGAGTGCCTGTGCTGGGGAAATTGGGTAGAAATGCTGCTCTCGGAGGGGTTGGAGTGCCTTGGATAGCTGAGTCAGTCAGGCCTGGAAGTCAGGTTAAGTCACAAGGTCTAAGTGAAGTTAAATGCTGCTAAGAGTTGTTCTTTTGCTAAGTCATTATGTTTACTATAAGTTAATAGCCGAGTTAAATAGTATTAAATGTTATTCTCCTGTTAAATTTCAAAGTCATATGTTATAAATTAGGTTAAATACTGTTAAGCTCTCTTCTTTTGCTAAATTGTGAAGTTGAAGGTATCACTTAAGGTTAAAATATAAGTCAAGTCCTGTTCAGTTTGAGCTCTGTTACACTTTTAGGCTGTATTTATTTTATCCTTGCCCTCACTCTCCTTGTGTCACACACACATGCACACACAAAGGGACAGTTATTGGTTCATTTCTGGTTTGATCGTCTGGAGTTTTTTTGGTTTTGTTGTTGGTTTGTTTCTTTGTTGTGCCTGAAGTGTTCAGTCAGGAGTGACTCTTGCCAAGGAACTTTGTGGTGCTGTCACTTAATATTAAATCTGATTGTTGCTGATCTCTTGCCGAGGATTTTTTCAGCGTTCTCAAGCCCTCGTTCGTCGCAGGGTGAAGGAGCCCTGGCCCAGGCTCTGGCCCTGGGGGACACGGGGACGTTGTCGGGGGGTCCCTGTCCCCCTGTTCCATCCCCAGGTCCCCGGCCCCCCGTCCCCGTGTCAGGCTCTGGGGTCGATCTCGTGGAACATCCTCTGGGGGAGGCTGCGGCGCCGGTGGCAGGGGGACCCGGGGGGACAGGGGACCCCGCTTTGCACGAGCAGGTTTGGACTGCTCTGGGGGAACTGTGAGGGGGGCTGGGGCAGAGTGACCTCCCCAGTGACCTCACACAGCCCCTGTGATGTCACACAACCCTCATTATGATGTCACAGGCCTCATTATGATGTCACAGTTAATCTTGTGATATTACAAAACCTACCCTGGGATGTCACACAGCCATTCTGTGATGTCACATCCCCTCTGTGATGTCACACAAATACCCTGTGACGGCAGAATTCATTCTATGATGTCACAGCCTATAATGTCACAAAGCCTACTCTATGATGTCACAGGCAACTCTGTGATGACACACACTACTGCTCTGTGATGTCACAGCCTGCTATGTGATGTCACAAAGCTCCTTCATGATATCACAGGGCCAGTACTGTTGTGTCACTGTGATATCATACAGGTGCACTGCGATGTCACAGAAGGTTCAGTGATGTCACAAAGTCACCCTGTGATGTCACAGTCTGTTCTGTGATGTCACACCTGGCTCTGTGATGTTACTCAGTCACCCAGTGATGTCCCAACCCACTCTCTGATGTCACAGAGCCACCCTCCATGATGGCAGAGGCTACTCCATGGCCCCACATCCTACTCTGTGACATCACAGCCAGCTCTGTGATGTCACAACACCCTCAGTGATGTCACAAAACCATGCCTGTGATGTCATACTGCCACTCTGTAATGTCACAGCACACAATTTGACCTCACAGCCATACAGCCATGCCATGATGTCACAGCTTGCTCTGTGATGTCACACCATCTCCTCTATGGTGATGTACTTGCCCAATGACCTCACACAACAAACTCTGTGATGTCATAGCCCAACTTGTGACCTCACACAGCCCACTCTGTGCTGTCACACAGCCCCTTGCTGACATCACAGCTGCTCTGTGCCTCTAGGACACAGCCACAGAAGTGCCACTGTGACACAGCCCCCTCTGGGACATCCCCCAGCCCCTGCCAGTGCTGAGCCCCTGTCAGCTCTGTCTGTGCCCTGCTGGTGTCCCTGAGCTGCCCTGGCAGTGCCCCAGCCCTGCTGGGCTGTGCCCAGGAGCTGCTCCTGGCCAGAGCTGTCTCTCTGCAGCGCTGCCCTTGCCAGGAGCTGCCTCTGTGAAAAACCACAGAAGGTGGTTTTCAAAGTGCCACCTTCTCAGCTGATTGTGTTTGCATCCTCCTTTCTCTCCTGCCTCTCTTTGCCTGCTCTGTTTCTCTCTCAGTCTCTCCCTTGACCCAGGACAGCTCCCACCAAAGACCCTGCCCTGATTTAATTCCCAGTCCAGGAGCTACAATAGCCACGGGTGAAGTTATGAAGGCTGGCAGTGAAATGTCACTGTAGGATCTTGCTCCACTTGGCTTTTGGCCCCTTCTGAAGAGATTTGCCTTCAAGGGCAGGAACATCTTTTCCGAGCTGGGAACTGGAATTCCAGCCCCTGGGAGTGTGTGCCGTGGATCCCAGAGGGGCATTCCCGAGGCTCCCAGGGTGCTGCTCCTGCCGTGCCTCCCAAGGAGCTGTGCAGGTCCAGGGGACACGGTCCAGCAGCTCTGTTGGTTCTGCAGTGCCACAAGGGCCCCTGGTTCCATGAGTTTCTGTACTGCCAACAGTGGTTCCCATGATGCCCTCTGTGTCAACATGGATATTTGGTGCCATGATGTTCTTCAGTGTCACCATGGCCCACCTCGCTCCATGAGCTCCCGCAGTGTCACAGTGGCCTCCTTGGGTGGGCAGTGTCACCAGGGACCATTGGCTCCATGCAGCCCTGCTGGATCACCATGGACTCCTTGGTTCCAAGAGGTTCCAGGGGTGTCTCCATGGTCTCCTTGGATCCACAGTGTCACAATGGACCACTGGATCCACGTGGCCCTGCTGTGTCACCATGGCCCCTTGGTTCCATGAGACCCCAGGGTCACAATTTACTCCTTGTTTCCACGTCCCCCCCTCAGTGCCAAAATGGTCCCTTTGTTCCATGAGGAACACAAATATTTTGTAGAAACATTGAGCAAATCCTGCTTAGCACACCTGGGAACATCTGTTAGCATTCCAGAGAGGTTAAAGGTGAGGATGGCACCAGCAGCTTCCATGTGCAACAGAGATCCAGGGAAAGGACAGGGACAGAGAATTCAGCTGCAAGACTCAGAGAATTCTTCTTCCAGAGATCATTTCTGCTCACACTGTCCCTTGTAGAAAGGTGACACCATTCCAGACAGCTTGGACTGAGCAGGTAGTTCCTGAGTGGGGTTTATTGTTCAGGTAAGCTGCTCAGGCTTTTCCATTCTTTCCTTCCCAACAGGAAAACTTCTCCTGGGCCTGTGTGCAGGCAAAGCCCTGAGGAGAGTAGGTGGGACACGGTGCAATGGGCTGGGACATGAAGCTGCAGAGCTCAGGGGACAAGGTTCTGCTGCAGCGCACAGGGATGTCAGTGCCAGGTGGGCCATGTCAGACATGGTGAGGCTGGGGGTGAGGAGCAGCTTGTCCAAACAAAGTCAGCCCTCAAGGGGCTCATTCTTTTCCATGCCCAGACCTCCTGAGGAGATATTCAGCATCAAGATCACTTGAGGAATGCTTCTATCACCTCTACTCTGCAATGAAAAAAAACCCCAAGCCTAAAAAAACCCACATGTGTGATTAAAAAACCAAAAATCATGAGGTGCACTTTGTAATCTCCCTCCTTAACAGAACTCCAAACTGACTCCAATCACTGCACAAGCTCTGGACACTTGACAATTGAAGGGAGGCAAAGAGTTCCTGAGGGCTTTCTGTGTTTTAATCAGCCCCACAGTGGATTTGGGGCTGGGTCCAGGAGCCTCAGGCACTGAGAGAAGGATGAAGAAGCTGCTCAAGGAGTCAGCAGCAAAACTCCAAGTGCCTTGGAGCATGGCTGGGCCCCAGTGAGGGCAGGGAGTGCCAAAGGCTCCCCGGGACTGCTGAGAGCAGATCCTTGAGGCCAGGAGTGCGGGGAGCCCAAGGCTCTGGGCAGGGAACTGCAATGCTGAGCAAGGCCTGGGCTGGCTGGGGGAAGCAGAAAGGCCAAGCCCTGAACCCAGCCTGGGCCAGCAGGCCCTGTCCCTCACAGGTGGCTCGGGGCTCTCTGTGGGGCAGGGGGATGTGAGGGGCAGCAAGGACAAATGCCATAAACCCGTGTGACACTCCAGATCCTCAGGGAGCTGAGGGCCAGTGTGACACAGCGGGGTCTCACGGAAACAGGAGGCCATTGTGAGCCTGCAGGGCTGTGGCACCCCAGAACAGTCAAATGCTGGGGACAACCAAAAGCTCTTTTGCTCAGGTTTGGTGCACAGGAGAAACACCAACCAGATATTCTCAAGAGGTCAAAATGACACAAAATTTTACTGGCAAAGTACAAAAAATCAAGCAACTTTGGTAACGGGTTTAATACAACATCCAATTCAACATGAAACACTTATAGCAGTAACTTCATTAACTTAGCCTATTTAACCTGGAAACCAAATAACCATAAAGATGTTAAATTATCCAAAAATGTTCCAGGTAAAGAGGATAAGCAGAAGACGAAACGGGGAAAGACCGAAAGACAGAAGATCTATAGGAAGACACATATTCAGCTACCAACTGCTTGTTCTCCAGCTTGGGTGAGACACAAAGCCCAGGAGAAGGAGGGTCCAGACCCTGGGCTGAACTCATGCTCTGTTTTTTAAACCCTAAGGCCTTCGTGCAGCCATTGTGACACTGGAGAAGCAAGGAGACCATTGCTGACAGCACAGAACCTCCTGGAACCAAGAGGTCATGGTGACACTGAGGTGCCTCATGGAATCAAGGAGACCATTGTGAAACGTGGGGGCCCCATGAAACCAAGGGGACATGGCACAGGTCTGGCTGGTTTGGCCTCCTGGGGCCCACCTGACAGGTCCAGCTGAACTTGGCATGTCGAGGGCTGCTGCTCATCAACCCCTGGAGCAGTGGGGTTCTGTGCTTTCCTTCCTGTGGGAAAGAGCTGCCCTTCTCCTCCAGGTGTCCATGGCCAAAACTGGGTTTCCTCCTCCAAATGTTTGTCTATCCAAGAATGATATCCCAGATGAAATCTGCCAGGACAGACAGATCTGGCTGGCTTGGCCACCTGGGGGCAACCTCACATCTGCCTTTGAAACACCTGGACCATGTGATTTTCTTTCCTACAGGAAAAAAGCACTTTCACATCCAGGCATTCATAGCCAAAGTTGGGAATCCACGTCCAGAATTCTCTATATCCAAGGATTTCTCCCAGACAAAACTGCCAGGAGAGACAAGTCTGGCTGGCCTTGGCTTCCTGAGGGCTGGTTCTCATTTCTGTGAAACACTGGGACTCTGTGCTTTCCTGTCTAATGAAAAGAACTCTTCTTCCTGTCTAGGTGCCTGTGGCCAAAACTGAGATTCCACCTCCAAAATTCCATATCTCCAAGGATTTCCTCCTAATGAAAGGTGCCAGGAAAAACAGATCTGGCTTGCTTGGCCTATGGTGGTCACCTCTCATCTTCTTCCAAAACACTTGGATTTCGCACTTTTATTTCTTATGGAAAAACTATCCATCTCTACCAGGAGCCCATGGCTGAAACTGGGATTCCACCTCCAAAACTCTGTTCATCCAGGGATTGCTCCCATGTGAAAGCTGCCAGGACAAACAGGTCTGGGTGCCCTTGGCCTCTTAGGGGCTGCCTCTCATCTGGTTTTGAAACACCAGGGCACAGTGCTTTCCTTCCAATGGAAAGGAACTGTCATGCTTATCAACATGTCTGTGGTCAAAAGTGAGATTCCTCCTCTCAAAATCAGTATATCGAAGGATCCCTCTGTAAAAGCAGCTGCCAGGATAAACAAGTCTGTCTTGCTTGAGCTCCTGGGAGCCACCTTTCATCTGCCTTTGAAACACTTGGCCTCTGTGCTTTACTTCCTATGGAAAAAACCATTCCGCTTATCAATGCAGAAATGGCAGAAATTAGGATTCTATCTCTGAAATTCCCTATATGCAAGGCTTGCTGTCAGACAAAAACTACCAGAATGGAGAGGTCTGGCTGACCTTGCCTTCTGATAGCTGCCTTTCAACTGCCCTTGGAACTCTTGCTTTCCTTCCTATGGAAAAGATCTGTGGTTCTCCTTCTGTCATCCATGTCCAAAATTGTTATTCCATCTCTAAAATTCTGTATATCCAAGATTGCTCCCAGACAAAATCTGCCAGTACCATCTAATCTGGTTGTCCTTTGCCTCTGGTGACTGCCCCTCATCGGTCCCTGCAACACTGGGGCTTGGTTGTTTCCTTCCTATGGAGACCACTGTGACACTGTGAGGACCACATGGAACCATGGAGACCATTGTGATACTTCTGGATCTTCATGGAACCAAGGGGCTGTTGTGACACTGTGTGGCCTTCTGGCACCAAGGACATCATTGTGGCACTGCTGGGCTGCATGGTCCCAAGGGGCCAGTGTGAAACAGCAGGGCTTTGTGGAACCAAGAGGCCATTGCTGCATTTCAGGGCCTCGTGGAGCCAAAGGGCCGTTCTGATCCTGTGGGGCACCATGGATCCATGGAGACCATTGTGGAATTGCAAGGCCCCATGGAATCGTGGACACCACTGTGGGGCCCCACAGAAGCAAAGGGCCACTGTGACCCTGCAGGGCCTCATGGAATGAGGGGAACACGGAGCAGGCCTGGCTGATTCCCTCACCTGAGAGGCACCTGACTGGTGCGGCTGATCTTGGCATGTTGAGGGCTGCCTGTCATCAGCATGGATGCCTCCTATAAAGCACTGGGGTTCCATGCTTTCCTTCCTATGGAAAAGAATCTTCCCTTCTCTTCTCCCTTTTCAGGTGTCCATGGCTGAAATTTCCCTATATGCAAGGGCTACGCCCAGACAAAAGCTGCCAGGACAGACAGCTCTGGCTGGCCTTGGCCTCTGGTGATGACATCTCATCTGTCCCTGAAACACTGGGGTGCTGTTCCTTCCTTCCTATGGCAGAGAGCCATCCTTCTTGTCCAGAGGCCATGGCCAAAATTGGAATTGGCCTCCATAATTCCATTTATCCCAGGATTGCTCCCAGACAAAAGCGGCCACTACAGACAGGTCTGGCTGGCCTTGGCCTCTGGTGATTTTCTTAGAGTATGAGCAGAATGTTTGCAAACACCTTGGAGAGGGCCCAGAGATCTCCCAAAGTGGAGTTTGGAGGCCTCAAGCACATGAGAACAATATAGGGACAAAGGAGCTCTGTTCTCAGTGGGGTGGAGACTGAGGAGAGCAGAGGAGAGCCCTGGGAAGGACTGAAGAGTTGTTTCAGAGATGGTGCATCCTTTTGGCATAGTAGAGAAAAGTCTGAAAAAGGAAAAATTAATTCCAGGTGCAGCTGAGGAGGCCCAGACTGGACACGATGTAAAAAGGAATTTCCCTCCCAGGGCAGGGCTGTGGTGCAACACTTCCCCAGAAGGAGCCTGGAGCAGCCCAAGGCTTTGTGTGGGCAGGCAGAGGCAGGCAGGGGCAGAGCAGCCAGCAAAGGAAGGGGCCAGCCAGGTGGGGCAGCCGGGGGATGACGACAGCCTGCAGGGATAGAGGCACAGGGCAGGGACACCGTAGGACAGCCTGGGCTGCACAGGGCACAGGGATGGGCAGCAGCTGCAAGGCCCTGACAGAGCCAGCTTGGGCAGCACTTTGGCCATGGCTGCTGGCCCTGGGCCTGAGGCCACAATGGGACAAGTCACCCTGGCAGGCCTGGGGCCTCATTTCCCCATGGTGCTGCCCTTGGCACTGCACATCCCCACATCCCAGAGCCCATCCCGGGAAGAGCCCTGAGCAATGAGGGAGGGACAGGATCTGCCTGGCCAGGGGCTGGGGCTCAGGCCTTGGCCCTTTGCATTCCTGAAACACATCCAGGTTTGCTCAGCACCACAGACACCTTTGCCTTGTTTGTCCCCAGCTGTCATCACTGCCTGCAGTGTTCTGCTCTAACTGGAACCTGGGGACACTTTCTTAGTTGTGTCCTTCAATGGGAACCATTAAAACTTTAAGAAAGTTCAGAGTTTCAGTTTAACTTTGAGTTCCTGAAAAGTTGTTTGAAAACTCTCTCAGGGACTGAGTCTGATGTAAACAACACCAAAGCCCCAAGAGGGTCATTAAAATTTTCCAAGTCCAATTATGGAGAAATATTTCAAAGAGCTTGTAAGACATACACGTACCTATTTTAAAGGGTTTATTTTATTACATTTCTCTTTAGATCTCTGATTGATATTGACTCAGGGTCTCTCCTCAGGCGCTCTGGCCTGCTCAGAGAAGCTGTGCCTTGAGCTCTGATCCAGTGTGGACAACCTTGCTCCACATTCCCCAGCCCCATCCTGTCTGTCCTCACTCACCTGGGACCTGCTGGGCTTGCAGAGCTGGCTGCACTCAGCCTAAGGGTGGTTTTCCCTTTTTGTATTTTTTGAAGCAATCAAAAACTCCTGAGTTTCCCCACTGAACACAGACACACTCCTCAGGTGTGTGCCAGCCCAAGGTGCCACCAAAACCACTGCAGAGCTGCCCTGGGCCAGCTGTGAGGGTGGATCATCAGCCCAAGCTGCACTGGGCCACTGCAAGGGGCTGTGGCCATGGACACTGCCCTGACCCTACTGCTGGGTTTGGCTGTCACGGCAACCGTGAGGCATTCAACTGTGCTTGGAAACACTGGGGAGGACTGGGACATACTGGGGAACACTGGAACGCTGTGGGAGACACTGAGACACACTGGGATTGACATTGGGGGATACTGGGACAAACTGGGAACACTGGGGACACAGTGTAGAAGACTGGAAGGCCCTGGGGCATACTGTGGATGACAGTGGGAGGAACTGGAAGGGACTAGGAATGAACTCAGGTGTATTGGAAGGGACTGGAGAGGCACTGGGGTCGTAGTGGTCTGTACTGGGGATGAACTGGGCTGTGCTGGGAGGGACTGGAGGAGTTGAATGGGCTGTTCCCGCCTCCACTGTCTCCCATTTGCCAATGGTCCTGCCAACCACAGCCAGCAGCCAATCAGCACAGGGATTGGGGTCTTGGGAGCAGTGCCTGGTGTCAGCGCCATCTTTTATTTTTGCCTACAACTCCCATCATGCCCTGCGGCCCGTTAAAGCCCCATTGGAGCAGGGACTACAACGCCCGTCATGCCCCGCGCTCCACAGAACCCACCCCAGCATCCGCCCCCCACCTGTCCCGTAAGTGTCCCCCAGACCCTCCAGGATCCCTCAGTGCCCCTCAGCGCCCATTCGGGACCCCGCAAAAGCGTTCCCGGATCCCCTGAGTGCTCCCAACCCCACGGATGCCAGGTACAGCCACTTGTGGGAATTCATCTCCTCTCATCCCCCGCGGCCCCAGAGCTCCTCAGAGCACAGTCCCGCACCTAAAACTCGTGCCGTGCCCAGCGCCCTACAGAGCCCAATTGGAGCTCCCCAAGCGCCCCCCAGGTATTACCGAACCATTTACGTTCCCCCCGAGGACCTTCACGTCGCGGCTCGGACCCTGAAGTGTTCCCCAAGTGCCTCCCTGAACCCCCAAACGCCGCGGTCCAGCCACTTCCGGGACTACAGCTCCCATCATGCTCCGCGGCGCACGTACAGCGCTCTCCGAGCCGGGACTTCAACTCCCGTCATGCCCCGCCATCACCAAAAGCCATTGCAGCTGCGCCTACAACTCCCGTGATGCTCTGGGGCCCGTTAAACCGTATTAAACCCGCGCCTACAACTCCCATCACCCCCCGCGCCCAAGAGAGCACCGTTCGAGCCCCCCAAGGGCCCGCACGAGCCCCAAAGGGCCGCAAATTCCCCTCCCTGTCCTCCAAGAGCCCTCCTGGACCCCCAGGTGCTCCCCTGGACCCTGAACTGTCCCTCAGAATTCCTGAGTGCCCCTCCAAGTGCCCACCCAGCTCCCCCAGGTGTCCTCCAGACCCTCCAGTTCTCTCTGAATTCCCTGCCCAGACCCAAATGTCCCCCAAATTGAAATAAATGGGCAGGAGATCTTTCTCCTTTTTAATGCCTTTATTAAGAAGAATCAGCTCAGGTGGGAAGAAATGGACGGGTTGCGCCCTCGCCGCCGCTGCTCCCAGGCGTGGCACGAAGGAGGAGGACGATGCAGTTTTGTCCGCTGGTCTGCAGGCAGAACTGGGGACTCTGTCCTCACGGGAGAGTCGTTGAGTCCTTGGTTTGTTGGTTTAGAAACCCGGGGGGTCTCTTTAATCAGTTTCTTTTCAGGTTAGGGTGAGAAATAAAAAGATTCAAGCAGGTACGGGACTATGCTCCCATCCTTAGACGTCACTTTAAGTCACTTATTGGCTCGTGATTTTAGGGGTTTTTCTTATAAAAACTGTAAAACTGTAACAATCCAGGGTGCACTGCGTTTCTTATTTGCATGTTGTTTCTGGTGTCACTGCCCATCTCTTTACCCTGGAGGGTTTCCCTTGGTATCTTCTTGGCATGCAGCCAGCATCAGGGAAACAATCAGTTAATCACCTGCCATTAACGGGTATTTGAAAAGCTTTCCTTCGGCAGCAAAACTAAAGGAGGCTGACTCGGTCTGGCTTGGTTTTTTTAACTCTGAAACTTTAAAAAAAATACAACTTTCTATTCATAACAGTTCCCCCCTATTTTTCTTTGATCAAGCTTAAGCTTGCATCAACTTATAATTTTTGGCTCATTAACATAGAATTTCCTATATTTTTTATATTGATTATACATTTCCTCAGCACTTGGGTGACCATCTTTACTAAGCTTCATTACCTTTTTTGGTTTTTTCAGGTTAATTCCTATAGAGATCCTTAGGTTATTCTGTACAGCAGATGTCACTATTTTTGTTAAACATGGAAATAAGAACAGACTAACAAGTGTACCCACTGTGAAGGTTATAGCTTTCCAACTTTTTTTGAAAATCCATAGATTATCCCACCAACTGGAATCAAGTGTAGGAGTCTTTTGATTTTGTAAATATGCTAGTTCTTTTATTTCGTTTAAAGTATTTCTAATGACTGCCACAATTAATTTGATTTGATAAACTACTGTTTTGGTTTGGTTGAGTTGGTCATTAATATGATTAAGAGCCAATGCGGTCTGATTAGATATTACTTCTAATTCTGATTGTAGTTTCAAAATTTTGTTTAACATATATTGTTCCTTCAGTTTTGTTTTTCTCAAATCCTCATATATAGGAACTCTTAAACTTGATCCAGATTCTTTGTGTATTATAAAGACAGTTTGTTTTATAATTCTAATGATGCCACCACTAGACCAGCCTCTTGGCAATTCAGTGGATGTTGTGGTACCATTGACCCAAAACAGGTGTTTAGGGGTTTCCTGAAAGAGATTAATTTTTGTCGTGCCCTCCCAATATTTAGAAATACTTTTTCCTTTTACCAGATTTACCAGGTTTGCTTCAGTAGCATCACGTTCAAAGCACCACCAGGTTTCTCCTACAGGGTGCTCTCCCAGGAGTGGCTGCCTAAAGGTGGCGGTGTTCCGGGTTATCCAATATATTTTCTTATTCTCTTGATAAAAGATCAATTGGGAGAGGTTAACACAATTGTTGTGGACTCTCAGCAAGGAGCTTACTTCTTTCTCATAGAAAGGTTGGTAGTACTCATTGCACAGCTCTTCTGGGCTCTCCAGAGCACCACCAGCAATCAGAGCCAGCACTACTACCCTTCCCAAGAGTCCGGTATGGGTCATCCTGCACAGCCTGCCCACCCGGCCTTGCCTCTTGAGGATTTTACTGAGAAGAAGTCTCCAAGTTCTTTAGAGTCTCTTGCTCCTCTGGTCAAACCTCTCTTGATCTGTCCCTGCTACTTTGGTCCCTCCTAGGGGAGCACTCTGGAGAAGATTAACCTGGGGTCTTTGGTACTAAGTTAGGACGACTTAACCAGAATTACTTATTAACAATTTTTAACTTTTACAAATTTCTTAAAACACTTCAAGACATGTTATGATTCTAAACTTTTTTCTTACGCAGTTTATCAGTCTTTTTGAATGTCAATTTTAAGTCATTTGGTCCTTTTATAATAGTATACTCAGCTCAATTAACTCCTGATGCAGTTGAATCTTGTCCTGAGTTAGAGTGTGAGGGTGGTGTGGAATCTGGTCCAATACCAGAAGGAGACACTGACGAATCTTGTCCAATGCCCGGGGGTGGGACTGGTCCTTTAATTCTCGTAATGTGAGTCCAACCTTTTTCTCTGGTTCGCACGGCCGAATTAGCGATGAGGAGTACCTGAAAGGGGCCTTCAAATTTCTCCTTCCAGGTAGTCTCCTGTGCTATAGGGTGTTAACAAGAATGGCAATCCGAAAATCATTTTATAAGGTGAAATCCTTATATCAGATCGGGGTCTTATTTTGATGCGCAAGAGCGCTAGGGGTAAACACTTTAGCCAATTCATTTTTGAGAATTTTGTTCATTTGTTCCACCCTCCCAGAACTCTGGGGGTGCCACAGAGTATGCAATCTCCACTTTATTCCTGAAGCTTCAATTATAATTTGCAATGTTTGGGCCACAAATTTGGACCTCAGTCTGAGTCTAAGGTATTCACTATTTCATTCTGGTTCACCTTTTTGGCAAGTTAAACACTCTTATAATTGTTTTTGCTAGGTTATATCCGCTTATGCACAGGTTATTTCTTAGGAAATAATCACATAGTCCTTGGACTCCCCAGTGGGTTAATTTCTGTAGTTCTGTTAGCACCATCCCAGCAAGTGCTTTGTTTAGAAACACCCGTCCGTCAGATATTAACCACTCCCCCATATCCCTTGATGTAACTTTAAATTTCACAAAATATGAGTTCTTTTTTTTTTTTCCCTACTCGGGTGTGGTTTCTGCTTAAAAAAAACCTTTTACCAGATCCTCTGGTCTTAAAGCTGCTTCCTTTGCTATCTTGATAAGCTAGCAAAGGTTTCACAACTTTAGGCTAAACAGTCTTGGGGGGGGGGTCCAGTTGCTCCACAGTAATAGCAGCAGCTTTCACTCAAAGGGACTCGAGGCCTCTCCATGCCTCCTGTCCCTGACAGTACTGCCGTATCCTTGCCTGCTGCTGGTGGTGGCCCCCCCCACTCTTTTGTGGCCTCGTACTGTAGGAAAGAGTTGTTTGCTCCCACACTTTCTCTGGCTATAGCAAGCATGATCTTGGCTTTGGCTATTGCTTTTTCTTCTTCCCTCCTTAAATACACTTTCAATGCTTCCTTCAATAACTCATTAATATCTTTTTCTTGCCAATCCTCTATCTTTTCCAGTTTTCTCCTTATACACATCCACTTGTCTTTCATCCCACACCATGGCCATCCTCCTTGCACTTCTAATTCTGGCCACACTTCTGAACAGTAATGAATCATCTTAACTTTATCTAATCCTTCTGTACTTTCTATAAAGTCCCATTTCTCTAATAGTTCACCTAGGGGACTGTGGGGAGGTATATTCTTCAATCTTTGGCCACTTTTCTTACTACCGCACCCTCCCATTATTTTCTGCCTCTAAACAAATCACAAAGATGTCTTTTTTCTCTAAAGGAAATATATATTATTTAAGAAGTCTCGACCTCCTGCCAAAACTCCAATTTCACTGACCCTTTTCGTCAGGACTTTGTTAAGACCTTGGCTTTCTTGCCAAGACTCAACAAACAACCAAAATACAAAAAAACATCCTCGAGGTCTTGACCTCTGAGGTTTGCCTGACCTCCTTCGTCAGGACTTAGAGAGACCTTGGCCTTCCCTTGCCAAGGCTCAAACAGTCAAACCTCGAAACCCTGGCTTCTGAGGCGCCCGACCTCCTTTGTCTGGGCCAAACTGCCTGATACCCTAACTTCTCTCGTTAGGACCTGTATCAGGGCCTTTGGGGTGCGTGCCACTCACACAGCTATTTCCTCCGCACGCCCGGAGGGGGGTCCTCTTTACCCCTCTGGAGGCACCTCAATCACCAGTTCAACTCGCTTCCCCCTGTTCCCGGCCGGCCCCCTCGCGGGGTGCGGAACCGCGGTACTGAGGGGTCCTCACTCGCTTCGAGGGGCCGGGCTGCCGGCCTCGTCTCACTCACACACACTCGCTCGCCTCCCTCTCCCGCCGCCGGATATTCTCACCTATCCGACGCTGCTCCATGTCACTGTCCCAAGCTGATCTTCTCTGGTCCTGATAGCCAGCTGTCCTGCAGGTCCAGGGTGGGTGGCCGTCCCAGTCCTGGTGTCCTCTTCAGGCGTGGCTATCCCGGACGAGTCCCCCAAGCTGAAATAAATGGGCAGGAGATCTTTCTCCTTTTTAATGCCTTTATTAAGAAGAATCAGCTCAGGTGGGAAGAAATCGACGGGTTGCACCCTCGCCGCCGCTGCTCCCAGGCGTGGCACGAAGGAGGAGGACGATGCAGTTTTGTCCGCTGGTCTGCAGGCAGAACTGGGGACTCTGTCCTCACGGGAGAGTCGTTGAGTCCTTGGTTTGTTGGTTTAGAAACCCGGGGGGTCTCTTTAATCAGTTTCTTTTCAGGTTAGGGTCAGAAATAAAAAGATTCAAGCAGGTACGGGACTATGCTCCCATCCTTAGACGTCACTTTAAGTCACTTATTGGCTCGTGATTTTAGGGGTTTTTCTTATAAAAACTGTAAAACTGTAACAATCCAGGGTGCACTGCGTTTCTTATTTGCATGTTGTTTCTGGTGTCACTGCCCATCTCTTTACCCTGGAGGGTTTCCCTTGGTATCTTCTTGGCATGCAGCCAGCATCAGGGAAACAATCAGTTAATCACCTGCCATTAACGGGTATTTGAAAAGCTTTCCTTCGGCAGCGAAACTAAAGGAGGCTGACTCGGTCTGGCTTGGTTTTTTTAACTCTGAAACTTTAAAAAAAATACAACTTTCTATTCATAACACAAATGAGCTCCAGAAATGTCTCCATGGACACCAATGGGCTCTCCCTTGACCCTCTCTGAGGAAAAGATAATAAAAAAAGATGACAAAATTACTGGAAACATTACTAATTAACATAAAGAGGCAGAAATTAATAGCCAATAGACTTTAATTAAGGAAGGGAATTGTGTTACGTAGAACCAAAGAACATTAATTTTCTTGGCTACTAAAAATGTATAGATTTTTTATGCAAATATTGTTATAAATGAGAAGCTTGACTAGGCCAATACTCAAGCAGCAATCAGTTTATTAATTAATATGGTAAAGTATGGGCAATCCAGGCTGGGTACAGTGGGGGAAATTTTCCCTCCAACTGCACGCCGATAGTTGGGGCTTACAGATATTTATAGGGGTACTCATAAACGTTCTCAGCAGTTTCAATTCCCAATTTTTACATGACAATTCTATACACTATTGTGATTCAGTTTTTCTCAGGATGCATCCCAGAAAGGAGTATCCCCAGATGGTGGGGTCTGGCTTCTGAAAGGGTCTCCCAGCTGGTGAGGTCCTGATTCCAGATGCGGGTCCACCTTTTAATTGCAAGGACTATAAATCTCCTAACAGTGATGTCCAGCTTCCCTTGGTCGAAACTATCAGTCCTTGAGCTGATGTTCATCTTCCTTTCTCAAGCTGCTTTTCACTGTCTTGTTAAGGTGTTGAGATAAGCATGTTTGCTTTTGATATATTCTAAAGCTACAGTTCCAAAGATACTTACTACAAGCAATATTCTAAAATTATACTTCAAAAGGTTATTATTGCAAAACTCTTTAAGGCTTAGCTACAAGCAGAAAGTTTCTGTCAAACAGCGACATCCTTAAAGCTTTAATTCAAATGCTCCTAAATCAACTGAAGACTTATAAAGGTTAATTGCAAACAAAGGAAAGGTTCAAAAGTCTTCTTCCATGCTTTACTTCCTCAGTTATTTATTAGAATTCATCTTTATATTTGTCCCATGGTGGGTTTCCACACATACCACAATCACAAATACACACATTGCCTGTATGTACCTGATGTTAAAAATTTGAACGAGGCCAGATTCCAGAGCAGGAACAGGTTCTCGTTTATTAAAAAAATAAGCCAGTAAGAACAAAGGGACCTGGGAAAAGCCCAGAATCCCCACACAACAGCTCAAAAACATCTAACAACGTGTGAGACACACGTTGGGTTCTTCCACAAAACAATACACCAACAACAACAAAACTGAAAGAACCCCCAAGTAACTGAAAACCCCGCTTTTTATTACTACCCTGGTCCAGGATTGGTGGGTTTTTGGATCCGCGCACCGATTGGTGGAATTCGGGCGCTTTGATTGGTCCTTACTGGTGTTCATTCTGGACCAATCATTTCCTCAGGGCGTCGAGTGATTGGTCAGTGCCCTGGTCCAATCACCATCCACCTCCAGCCCCCACCAAGTCCTGGACACTTCCCTTCCCCCACAACAAGCAAACCCCAACTTTATAAAAAAACCAAACTTATAACAACTCCCCCCTCTAAAACTTTGATCGGGCTTTAGCCCGCAACAACAACTCCATTCAGTCTTCTCTTAAACAGTCTCTTAGTAGTCCATTTTTGAACAGTTTTGAAACAGTTTTCTTTATAAAGTCTTTTCAACAGTTCATTTTGAACTGTTTTTAAACAGTTTCTTCTTCTATGGTATATAATTTTCTTAATTTCTGGTATCTTCTATATGTTTCTGTTGCGGACTCATCCGTCTCTGTCATCGGGTTGGGTTCCACTCTTTGTTCTTGTAACATTAAAATGCTTTTAGCATCTTTGTCCTTGTCTCCACTTTTGAGGGTGAGTTCGAGGGAGTTGATCACTATTTTTGTAATGACTCGGATGAAGCATGTGATCATACAGGGAAGAAAAATGATAATTATTAGAGCACCGCTTAAAACAATACTAGTTTCTCTCCCAGAGTTGAGATTTTTAGTCCCTTTTTAATTACTCCATTTATTTCTCTTTTTCTTTTATCAAATAAGATTTATCCTTCTCATATCTTACTTATCCTTTGGTAGGTTTCTTTGCAGAACAGATCTACTTTTCTTTTATAGGGCATTCCCCCAACAATTTCTGTTTAAAATTTCCTATATTTTCGAACAGCCAATATGTTTTTCCATCCTCTATGTATGTTGTTACCGATAAAAAGTTGATACAATTAGGACTCGGGTTAGTGTGTGTTCTGAGGACGGCAGTCCGAGATTCTCCTGCGTACAAAGGGTAGTAACACTTTTCACATGGTTCTGTCCATCCCTTATCAAGGATCATAAGTAGGAGGATACATAGGAACGGGGGTCCGGTACAAGCCACTCTCCCAATCATGTCTCCCCTCCGTAGAGGATCAGCAACTTTCTATGGCGAGAATGTAACTTGATCCGGTCTTGCCCCCCTTTCTCCTTTTCTTAAGGTGTTACTCTTACTAGTTACTGTAGCAGGAGTTCACTTTCCCTTTTGTATCAACTTCTTTCTTCTATCCTTTTTAGGGCCAGATTGCTACATGCGTGGGAGAATGCTCTATTTCTCTGCTTGGATCTTCTGATCTGCAACAAAAGATACCAGAAATTAATATTTCACAATTACTACATCTTTCACACCAAATATCCGTTTCATTTAAAAACATATTAACAACTTTTCACTCAAACATTTACATAACAACTCTCAGAAATTACAGTCTATGGGTTTTTCGGCAGTGTATCCGAGGTCTCTTTAGATTTTGCTAAGGTTGGTAGTAACTCTTTGGGTGCGGAAACTGGCCCTTTTACTCTAGTTATATGTGTCCACCCTCGTTCCTGTGTCCGGACAGCTGTTTCGGTAGTCAATAGCACTTGAAAAGGACCTTCCCACTTTGGGACTAAGGGTTGTTCTTTCCAAGCTCTGATTAGTACCCAATCACCGGGCTGAAATTTATGAATCTTGAAATCAATAGGAGTGGATTGAGGAAGATATCCTTTAACTCTCAGTTCTTCTAAAGTGCTGGTGATGGTCTTTATATATTTTCTTACACTCATTTCTCCTTCTTCGTATGTTCCTGCATGTCCTAGAGTTGTTAAAAATGGTAGTCCAAACATCATTTCATATGGGGAAACTCCTACATCTGCTCTTGGTCTTGTTCTTATTCTTAATAAGGCTAAAGGGAGACATTTTAGCCAATTCATTTTTGTCTCCTCTGTTAATTTGGTAAGTGTATTCTTGAGGGTTTGATTCATCCGTTCTGCTCTCCCAGAACTCTGGGGTCTCCAAGGTGTATGAAACTTCCATGTGATGTTAAGGGTTTCTACAAGCTGTTGTATTATTTTAGCTGTGAAGTGAGGACCTCTATCTGAATCGATGGTGTTTATAATTCCATACCGGGGTATGATGTGTTCTAATAAGATCTTACTTACAGTTTCTGCAGTTTCTCTGGTGGTCGGATAGGCTTCCACCCAGTGTGTCAGATGGTCTATTATTACCAAAAGATATTTGTACCTTTGCACTTGCGGTAATTCTGTAAAATCTATTTGAATGCTTTGGAATGGTCTCTTTGCTAATTCTCTTCCCCCTTGAGGCGGTTTTCTCATTACTTTTCTATTTATTTTCTGACATATCATGCAGTCTCTAGTTATTATTCTGGCAATTTCCCATACTCCAATACATACATAGGTCCTCACAAAATGGTCATGTAACGCTTGAGTCCCCCAATGGGTTGATGCATGCAGGTCTTCCAATATCTTTCTGGTGAGTGCTTTGTTTAATATTTGCCTCCCATCTGGCATTTCCCATTTTCCTGTTTCCTTCAATATTGCACCTTGTTTTAGTAGCTCTTCCTGTTCTTTTTCATCAAAAACAGGAATTTCTTCTATTCCTTTATCCTCTTCCTTCCCATCTCCTATTTCATTCAACTTAAAGATCTTTTCTGTGTTCTCTAGAGCAGCCTGTTTTGCTGCCATATCAGCTAAATTATTTCCTTTTATCTCCTTAGTGTCCCCTCTTTGGTGTCCTTTCACATGAACAATAGCGATTTCCTTAGGTCCTTTCAGAGCTTCTAAAACTGCTTTTATGAGACCTTCGTGAATTAGGGTTTTCCCTTTTGTATTAATAAATCCTCTTTCTGCCCAAATCTTACCAAAGGTGTGGACTACTCCATAAGCATATTTAGAGTCAGTATAAATAGTTCCACTTTTTCCTTCAAGCTGCTTCAATCCTCTCCATAGTGCATAGATTTCACAGCACTGAGCTGACCAGTTTACAGGTAATTTTCCTTGTTCTTTTATCATCATAGTATGGCCATCTACTACTGCATACCCTGATGCTCGCTTCCCATCCACCACTCGAGATGACCCATCTACAAAAAGTATTTCTCCTTCTGGTATTGGCTGTTCCTGTAAATCCTCTCTTACTTTTATTTGCATATCTATGGTCTCGAGGCAGTGGTGTTCGAGCTCTTCCTTAGGTTCTCCGTATAAAAATTGGGCAGGGTTTTGTATCCTGGTGGTGGATAATTCTATGTTGTTACTGTTATTTAAAATCAATTCATATTTTAACAGTCGGCTGTCGGAAATCCACTGACAGGCACGTTTGCTCAGTAGGCTTTTTAAATCATGGGGTGTATACACTTTGATTTTATTCCCTAAGGTTAGTTTGTAGCCTTCTTCTACCAGGGTTACTGTGGCAGCTACAGCTTGAAGGCACATAGGCCAGCCTCTGACAACTGGGTCCATTAGTTTTGAAAGATAGGCTATAGGTTTCCGTACCCCGCACCAATCTTGTGTTATAACACCATAGGCTATTCCATCTTCAACATTAACAAACAATTCAAACAGTTTATTTAAGTCCGGTAAACCTAGAACTGGAGCATTCGCTAATTTCTCTTTGAGTTCTTCTAATTTTGCATCATCATCTTCATTCCAATTAATAGGTTCATCTTCAACTAATTTATTGTATAAAAATTTGACTAATTTTGTATGACCATCAATCCACAACTTACAATATCCAATTAGTCCCAATAATTTTCTTATGTCTGTTTTTGTTTTTGGTGCTGGTAACGACAGTATCCCTTGAATTCGATCAGCATCTAATTTCTTGTAACCTTTTCCAATTAAATGTCCTAAATATTTTACTTCGGGTTCCACAAATTGCAATTTTCTTTTTGATACTTTCAACCCTTTTTCACCTAAGAAGTTCAACAAGTTAACTGTTGTTTTCTGTACCTCCTCCTTTTGTTCTCCAGAAATTAATAAATTGTCCACATATTGCAGAACTTGGGTATTGTCCTCAGGTGTAAAGTACTTCATTATTTCCTCCAAAGTCTGTCCAAACAAATTAGGTGACTCTGTAAAACCTTGTGGTAACCTTGTCCACTGTTATTGTTGTTTCCTTCCTGTCTCCTCATCTTCCCACTCAAACGCAAACCATTTCCTGCTTTCTTTCTCTAGTGGGCAAGACCAAAATGCATCTTTTAAATCTATAACACTGAACCATGCATGGGTTGATGGTACTTTACTTAGTAAATTATATGGGTTGGCAACTACAGGATACCTTGCAATTGTTTGTTTATTTACTTCTCGTAAGTCTTGAACTAAACGGTATGTACCATCGGGCCCTTCCACAGCTGGTGGCCCACCTCCCCCCTGTGGGTCACCACTCCTGTGAAGATATTTTCAGCTACCCCTACGACCCTCTTTGGCTAGGATCCTAGCTCGGGGTAGCCTACTTCCTCCTATGACCCCCTTTGACTGGGGTCCTAGTTCGGAGGTTCCTATTTCCCTTAGGTGGGGCACCCTCCCCTTCCCTGGCCTGGAAAAAGGGGCACTCCCCCACACGGTGGCTGCTTTAAACACCCAGTCTCCGTGTGAGAGTATTCCTTCCCACACCTAAGGTCCTAGTTCCTCAGAGGTCAGACCTCTCTCTGTCTGCCTCTGAGGAACAGCCCTCCGGATGGTTTTAGTTAGTGGGCAGAAAACCCCCCCACCGGGCAAATCTGCTTCACTAACCCCCACCCAGACACTCCTATGACCCTCCTCAACTGGGGTCCTAGTTCAGAGTGTCGGGCGTGCTCCCCTCTATGACCCCCTTTAACTGGGGTCCTAGTTCAAGGGGAGCAATTCGGGCCACTGCCTAAAACCACCCCTAGGAGTCTCCCTGCTGCCTCTCGGAGGGCTTACCCTTTTGAGCTGCTGCTGTTCTCACTGGCCTCGGGAGTCGGCGCCTTCCCCTCCTCGGTCCGATGTAGTCCAAAGCTCGGCAGCCAAAAATGTGGCTGGACGCGTCTTCGGGCTCCAGGCTACCCCAGACCACCTCAGGGTCGTGGCCGCTCCCGGACGAGCCCCCAAAAGATGTTAAAAATTTGAACGAGGCCAGATTCCAGAGCAGGAACAGGTTCTCGTTTATTAAAAAAATAAGCCAGTAAGAACAAAGGGACCTGGGAAAAGCCCAGAATCCCCACACAACAGCTCAAAAACATCTAACAACGTGTGAGACACACGTTGGGTTCTTCCACAAAACAATACACCAACAACAACAAAACTGAAAGAACCCCCAAGTAACTGAAAACCCCGCTTTTTATTACTACCCTGGTCCAGGATTGGTGGGTTTTTGGATCCGCGCACCGATTGGTGGAATTCGGGCGCTTTGATTGGTCCTTACTGGTGTTCATTCTGGACCAATCATTTCCTCAGGGCGTCGAGTGATTGGTCAGTGCCCTGGTCCAATCACCATCCACCTCCAGCCCCCACCAAGTCCTGGACACTTCCCTTCCCCCACAACAAGCAAACCCCAACTTTATAAAAAAACCAAACTTATAACAACTGAGATGAAACACAGCTTTGTATTTCACAATCTGCAGCTGCCTGAATACAAAAACTGCAATAGGAGCCTCTCTCCAGGGGGAAATCTCCCCTCCTGTGCCAGCCCGTGGCAATGCTGCCATTCTCTGCTGCTGCTGCTGCTGCTGGGGCACTCGGGGCTCGGGCTGAGCAGCAAAGGTGACCCTGAGCCAGGAGCTTTCCTTGGCTGCAGCAAAGCCTCGGCACGCAAAGCCCTTCCCGGCGCTGTGCCCTGTGCCAGGAGGGATTGTGCCAGCCGAGCTGACCCGAAATTTCTTCTCCCAGACAGCTTTAGGACACGCACCATGGAGAAGCCAGAGCCCACTCTCAGCTTTGTGCAGTCCTGCAGAAGAATCCTGTGTGTGAAGCAGCCTGGGAACAGGGTTTAGTGTCAGGGGAGGGGAACTCAGAGCCCTTTTCTGCCCTGTGGGCTGAGGCTCTGCATTTGCAATGGCCCTGCAGCTGCCAAAGGGGCCTTTTTGGCTCAGCTGAGAACAGTTCTGCTGAGAGCCTGCCCTAAACCTATTTTTCCTGCAAATGTGCTCAATGAATTCTCATTTATTGCAAATCCAGGTCTTGTGTGAGTGCAGGTGTGACAGCTGAAGCATGGAACAGCTCTGCTGGGGCGAAGTTCTCTTTTTCTTGTTTGGTTTTTTTTTCTTTGGTTTGGTTTGTTTCTTTTTGTTGACTTTTGGGTTTTTTTTGTTTGAGTTGGGTTTTAGTTTTGTTTTTGTTGTTGTTTAGGTGATAGGTTTTTTGTTTTCTTATAGTTTTGTTTGGTTTTTTGTTGGTTTTCTGTAAGTGTGTGTGACACTTGTCTGTGGCACTGTGCAGGTGGCCAGGGGGACCTTCCCCGAGCTGTGCAGAGGAATCCACATCAGCCCAGGCCGGGCTGGGCAGTGGCCGCTCAGTTCCATGGACTGGACGCGGCTCTGGACGCTTCCCTTGGAGCATCTGCAGGGAGGGAACGCTGGGGCTGTCACCGCTGGGGTGTCACACACAGGGGAACGCTGGGGCTGTCACTGCTGGGGTGTCACACACAGGGGAACGCTGGGGCTGTCACTGCTGGGGTGTCACACACAGGAGAACGCTGGGGCTGTCACTGCTGGGGTGTCACACACAGGGGAACGCTGGGGCTGTCACCGCTGGGGTGTCACAGACAGGAGAATGCTGGGGCTGTCACCGCTGGGGTGTCACAGACAGGGGAACGCTGGGGCTGTCACCGCTGGGGTGTCACAGACAGGGGAACGCTGGGGCTGTCACTGCTGGGGTGTCACAGACAGGGGAACGCTGGGGCTGTCACCGCTGGGGTGTCACACACAGGGGAACGCTGGGGCTGTCACTACTGGGGTGTCACAGACAGGGGAACGCTGGGGCTGCCCCGGTCCAGCCCTGTCCCCAGCAGCTCTGCCAGTGCCTCGAGGGGACACAAAGGCTGAGCCAAAGGGTGAGAATTGCAGAAGGGGCTGAGCTGGGAGGGACCCATTGGGATCATTGAGTCACAGAATCACAGAATTACTGGGTTAGAAGAGACCTTCAAGGTCATCGAGTCCAAGCTGCCCTAATACCTCAACTGGACCATGGCACCGAGTGACACATCCTGTCTTTTTTTCAACATATCTAGGGATGGTGACTCTACCACCTCCCCAGGCAAACCAATCCAATACTTTACCACACTTTCTGCAAAAAAACTTTCCTAAAATCCAACCTATATCTCCCTTGGTTTAGCTTAATACTGTGTCCTCTGGTTCTGTCAGTTGTTGCCTGGAGAAAGAGACTGACCCCACCTGACTACAACCACCTTTAAGGAACCTGTAGAGAGCAATAAGGTGACCTCTGAGTCTTCTTTCCTCCAGACTGCAGCTGGAGAAAAGACAACCCGAAGAAACAACCCCAGCTCCTTCAGTCATTCCTCACAGGATTTGTGTTCCAAGCCCCTCACCAGCCTTGTTGCCCTTCTCTGGACATACTCCAGCCCCTCCATGTCCTTCCTAAATTGGGAGGCCCAGAACTGGACACAGCACTCGAGGTGCTGCCCAGCCAGTGCTGAGCACAGGGGAAGAATCACTGCCCTGCTCCTGCTGGCCACACCATTCCTGATCCAGGCCAGGAGCCATTGGCCTTCTTGGCCACCTGGGCACACTGCTGCCTCATGTCCAGCCTGCTGTCCATCAGTCCCTGCAGGTCCCTTTCTGCCTGGCTGCTCTCCAGCCACTCTGTCCCCAGCCTATAATTCTGCAGGGGGTTATTGTGGCCAAAATGCAGGACTCCACTCTGCCCTTCATCCAACCATTCCAGGTCTCCCTGCAGAGCCCTCCTACCCTCCACCAGATGGACACACGCTCCCAGCTCAGTGACATCTGCAGATTTACTACTGAAAGACTCAATCCTCTCATCCATGTCATCAATAAAAACATTGAACAGAGCTGGCCCCAGCACAGAGCCCTGAGGGACAGCCCTGGTGCCTGGCTGCCAGCTGGATGCAGCAGTGCTCACCAGCACTCTCTGGGCCGGCCATGCAGCCAGTTCTGAACCCAGCACAGAGTGCTCCTGTCCCAGCCCTGGGCTGCAGCTTTTCCAGGAGTGTGCTGAGGGGACAGTGCCAAAGGCCTTGCTGGAGTCCAAATAGACACATCCACAGCCTGTCCTGCATCCACCAGGAGGGTCACCTGGTCATAAAAGGAGACCAGGTTGGTCAAACACGACCTACCCCTCCTGAACCCCTGCTGGCTGGCTCTGATACCCTGGCCATGCTGCAAGTGCTGGGTGATGACACTCAGTATAAACTGTTCCATTTCCTCAATGGGTACTGAGGTCAGGCTGACTGGCCTGTAATTACCAGGATCCTCCTTCCCACCCTTGTTGTGAATGGGGGTCACATTGGGCAGCTTCCAGTCATCTGGAACCTCCCCAGTGAGCCAGGACTGCTGGTAAATGATGGAGAGCGGCTTGGCAAGCTCATCTGCCAGCTCCCTCATCACCCTGGGGTGGATCCCATCTGGGCCCATGGATTTATGAACATCCAAGCATCTTAGAAGTTCTCTGACTGCATTCTCTTGGATAATGGGGGGACCATTATGTTTCCTGGAACCATCAACCAACCCAGGACAGTTTTCCTGAGGACAAGCCATCTTCCCACCAAAGACTGAGGCAAAGAAGGCGTTAAGCACCTCTGCCTTCTCCTCATCTGCAGTTACTAAGTTTCCTCCCTCATCTAATAGAGAACAAAGGTTGGTCTTACCCTTACTTTTACCATTGATATATTTGGAAAAAACATTTGTTATTATCCCTTTAAAAAGTTGCCAAATTGTGTATGTACTAAGCTTTGGTCTCCCTAATTTTTTTCCTACATGCACCAGCAACCCCCTTAAATACTTCCTGAGAGACCTGACCCTCCTTCCAAAGATGACGCATCCTCCTTTTATTCTTCAGTTCCTTCAAAACCTCCTTGCGCATCCAGGCTGCATGTTTGCCTCATCGACTCATCTTTCAGCACACAGGAACAGTCTGTTCCTGTGCCCTCCAGGTTTCTGTTTGGAAGCATGTCCACCTTTCCTGAACTCCTTTGTTTTTAAGGGCTGCTTCCCTAGGAACTCTCTGGATAATTCTCCTAAGAAGCCAAAGTCTCCAGAAGTCCAGTGTAAGAGTCTTATTGATGTTCCTCCTCATTTCACCAAATATCAAGAACTCTATAATTTCATGATCACTCTGCCCCAAGTGGCCTCCAACCACCACATCTCCCACCAGCCCATCTCTATTGGCAAACGACAAGATCTAACACAGCCCCTCCCCTGGTGGGCCCGCCCACCAGCTGTGACAAAAAGTTTGTCCTCCACACACTCTAAAATTTCCTGGACTGCCTCTTTTCAGTTGTATTGAGTTCCCAGCAGATGTCTGGCAGGTTGAAGCCACCTACAAGAACAAAGGCTGATGATCCTGAAATAGTATCTAGCTGCTTATAGAATGAGTTGTCCACCTCTTCTTTCTGGCTGGGTGGATGATAACAGACTCCCAGTAGGATGTCAGCCTTGTTGCCCTTCCCCCTAATTCTCACCCACAGACATTCAACTTCATCATCATTAGTTTCAATACCTTTGGTGTCCAAAGCCTCCCTAATATAAAGGGCCACCCCTCCACCTCTTCTCCCTTTCCTGTCTCTCCTGAAGAGCTTGTAGCCACCCAGTGCAGTGCTCCAGCCATGTGAGTCATCCCACCACGTTTCTGTGATGGCAATTACATCACAGCTCTGCTGTTGGACCATGGCCTCCAGCTCTTCCTGTTTGTTACCCATGGTGCGTGCACTGGTATCCATGCACCTCAGCTGGGCTGCTGATTTCACCCCTAACTCAGGCTTACCGCCCTTGGGCCTGCTTCCAGACAGCCCAGCTGCATCCCCTTCCCCGTTTCAGACCTAGTTTAAAGCCCTCTCAACAAGTTCTGCCAGTTCATGAGCTAAAATTCTTCTGCCCTTAACAGAGAGATGGAGCCCATCTGGTTCCAGCAGGCCAGGTGCTGTAAAAGTTGCCCTGTGATGAAAGAATCCAAAATTCTGCCAATGACACCAACCCTTGAGCCACTTATTGATAACATGAGCTTTCCTATTCCTTTCACCATTTTTCTTGGCCACCAGATGGACTGAGGAAAAGACAACCTGTCCCTCTGTCCTATCAACCACTTGTCCCAGTGCCCTAAAGTCCCTTTTAATTGCCCTGACACTCCTCTTTTCAATCTCATCACTGCCAGACTGGAGTATCAGCAGTGGGTAATACTCAGAGGGCTGAATCAGCCCAGGCAGTCTCTCAGTGATATCCTGTACCCAGGCCCCAGGGAAGCAGCAGACCTCTCTGTGGGGTGGGTCCAGTCAACATATGGGGCTCTCTGTTCCCATCAGGAGGGAGTCACCCACCATGCTTATCCTTCTTTCGTTTTTGATGTTAGAGGTGGTAATCCTCACAGATGAATCATAACTGGGAGTCTCACTGGGCAGATAATTTTCTTCTAAATCTTCTGGCTGACTCTCCAGATGCAGGGGCTCATACCTGTTCTGAAGTGCCACCTGGCTTGGGAGGGGGAGTCAGGAGGAATTTTCATTATTACCTGCTCGAGTAGATATCTACTCCCACTCCCCTTCATCTACCAGACGTCCTTCTATTGTCTGACAGTGAGAGGCATAAAAGACTGTGGGAACCAAGGAGAGCATTGCTGCAATGCCAGACCTCATGGAACCAAGGATCCCTTGGGACACTGCAGGGCCTTGGGGGACCACGGCACCATTGTGACACTGCGGGGCTCAAGGATCCAAGGGACTTTGTGACACCAAGGGGTTCCATGGAACCAAAGGGATATGGTGAGAGTGGGAGGCCTCATGGAGACCGTTGGGACACACTACGGCCTCATGGAACTGTGGTGACACAAAGTGGGGTGCAAGTGTGGATCTGCTGGAGGGTAGGAGGGCTCTGCACAGGGCCCTGGACAGGCTGGATCCAGGGCCCAAATCCAACAAGGTGAGGTTTACAAGTCCCAGTGCTGGGTCCTGCACTTTGGCTACAACAACCCCTGCAGCACTACAGGCTGGGGACAGAGTGGCTGGACAGCAGCCAGGCAGAAAGGGACCTGCAGGGACTGATGGACAGCAGGCTGGACATGAGGCAGCAGTGTGCCCGGGTGGCCAAGAAGGCCAATGGCTCCTGGCCTGGATCAGGAATGGTGTGGCCAGCAGGAGCAGGGCAGTGATTCTTCCCCTGTGCTCAGCATGGGTTGGGCAGCACCTCGAGTGCTGTGTCCAGCTCTGGGCCCCCCAATTTAGGAAGGACATGGAGGGGATGGAGCATGTCCAGAGAAGGGCAACAAGGCTGAGGAGGGGTCTGGAACACAAGTCCTGTGAAGAGAGGCTGAGGGAGCTGGGGTTGTTTATCCTGGAGGAGAGGAGGCTCAGGGGAGATAAGGCAGTGTCAGGGCACAGGTTGGACCTGATGATCTCCAAGGACTTTTCCAATCCAATCCCTGACTCTGGGATTCCCTGAAACCATCCTTGGAGCAGCTGCAGGATGAGCCCTGGGCCTCCTCTTCAGAAGCTGCAGCAGCCCAGGTCCCTCAGCTTCTCCTGCCAGCCCCAAAGCCCATCCTGTCAGTCCTGCAGAGCCTCTGCAGCTCCTCCTCATTGCCCACAACAGGGAGCCCCACAGGCAGACACAGCAGCCCAGATGTGCCCCCCTGGCCTGGGGTGCCTCTGGCAAGGGAGCAGCACCAGGCACTGCAGGAGCCTGCAGACAATTCCTGCAGCACTTGGAGGATGATCCTGCTGCCCAAGGGACGTTCCCATGGGGCCAAGTCAGGAACTGCAATGGGGAGTGGGGCCAGAGAGGAAAGGGCAAACAGGGATGGGCTGTTTGCAGGGCAGGGAACATGGGTGGCAAAAGGAAGATATTTGTACCAGGAAGAGTAAAGAAAGCAAAGGTGAAGCCAAGGAAATGCTCAGGGCAGTTCAGGGGTGGCTGCCAGGCAGCCCTGCTCTGAGCAACAGCGCCTGCAGTGGCACAGGAAACTCCCAGCTGATGGGAACAAACTTTCTGGCTGACTGCAGAGGCCAGGACAAAGCTGAGTGCTTTCCTGGTGTCCCCCAGCCCTTGCTGGCCCCAGGGGCTGATGGCATTTGTGCTCCCTCAGGTTCATGTCCCCACAGCAGCAGCATGGGGGTGCTCCCGCCTGCTCTGTGCAATGCAAACAGGGGCTCCTGAGCCAGTGCTGCCGTGGCTGTGCCTGCAAGGATGCGGCACCTGTGTGAGCTGGGGGAGAGGCCAGGGCTGCAGAGGGGGGATGTTGTTGGCAGCTCCATCAGGACGCTCTGGGACGCTGCCCTGGGCTGTGCAGCGCACTGGGGATGGATCAGCCCCTGCTCTGGTGCTCCTTCCCGTCTCCCCCAGGGCCCTTGCAGAGCCCCAGCCATGCTGTTTGCCCCCAGCCTGCCCACGGCCAGCCTGGGGCTGCTCACCCTGGGGCTTTTCTGTGCTGAGCATGGGCCTGGCCGTGTTCTTGAGAGAGCCTGGGCAAGGAGCCTGCAGCCCCCAGGCCCTGGCCTGAGGCGTCAGCGCTGCCCCAGCAGTGCCCATGGCCTGTCCCTGCTGCAGCCCCGGCACTGCCACCCCCAGGACTGTGCCCGGCCCCGAGAGCACTCAGGCCCTGCAGCAACACCAGGGCCACCAGGGCAGCGGGGCAGGGCCACGGCAGCAGCACTGGCAACACCAAGTGCTGCTGCTGCTGCTGCTGGGCACAGCACTGGCAGCACTGATCTGCCCCAGCTCTGCACACCGACATTGCTGCTGCAGCTCCAGAGAAGGCAACAAAAGGGCATCTCTGCAGAAAACTGCTTGGACATCCCTTAGTTTGTTTATAGTCACCAAGAGCGCAGCCCCTCATTGATACAGTCTGAGGCCACAGGAAAAGTGGAGAAAAACAAAATAAGAAATGGCACAAAAAATGACATTTCTTTGTGGGTAATATGAAAAAAAGAAAACAAAGAAAAATAACCTCCAAAGTGAAAACAACAAGAAATATCCATGATTACTTTTATTACAAGTGATTTTCAGAAATTGGCCAGCAGTTTAATGTTTCTGAAAGCATCCAGTCATCAGTCTCCACACTGCAGCCTTGAGCTCCTGGTTCCTCAGGCTGTAGATGAGAGGGTTCAGGGATGGAGGCACCACTGAGTACAGAACCGACAGGGCCAGATCCAGGGATGGGGAAGACATTGAAAGAGGCTTCAGGTAGGTAAAAAATGAGGTGCTTATAAATAGGGAGAGCACAGCCAGGTGAGGGAGGCAGGTGGAAAAGGCCTTGTGCCTTCCCTGGTCAGAGGGGATCCTCAGCACAGCCCTGAAAATCTGCACATATGAGAAAACAATGAACACAAAACAGCAAAATACTAAAGAGATGGAAAACACAAGAAGTCCAGATTCCTTGAGGTAGGATTTGGAGCAGGAGAGCTTGAGAATCTGGGGGATTTCACAGAAGAACTGGCCCAGGGCATTGCCATGGCACAGGGGCAGGGAAAATCTATTGGCTGTGTGCATGAGAGCATGGAGAAAGGCACTGGCCCAGGCAGCTGCTGCCATGTGGGCACAAGCTCTGCTGCCCAGGAGGGTCCCGTAGTGCAGGGGTTTGCAGATGGACACGTAGCGGTCGTAGCACATGATGATCAGAAGATTAATCTCTGCTGAGATGAAGAACAGAAATAAAAAGAGCTGTGCAGCACATCCTGTGTAGGAGATGGTGGTGGTGTCCCAGAGGGAA
This sequence comes from Passer domesticus, assembly GCF_036417665.1. Classification (NCBI taxonomy): domain Eukaryota; kingdom Metazoa; phylum Chordata; class Aves; order Passeriformes; family Passeridae; genus Passer; species Passer domesticus. The sequence continues at coordinate 2,374,576 of NC_087503.1, read as the reverse complement.
TTGTGCATGGCTTTGGGGACAGTGGTGCAGATGGAGCCCAGGTCGCTGAGGGCCAGGTTGAGCAGGAAGAAGAACATGAGCGTGTGCAGGTGGTGGCCGCAGGCTACGGCGCTGATGATGAGGCCGTTGGCCAGGAGGGCAGCCAGGGAGATGCCCAGCAAGAGGCAGAAGTGCAGGAGCTGCAGCTGCCGCGTGTCTGCCAATGCCAGCAGGAGGAAGTGGCTGATGGAGCTGCTGTTGGACATTTGCTGGGGCTGGCCATAGGGATCTGTGCATGGATAAAGTTCAATGAAGTCTTAGATGAGATGTCTGTGACCAAGTTCAAAGCCATTTCCCAGACACCATCCCCTGTAACCCACACAGACCCTCTTTAGTGTTTAAGAGATCTGAGGTTTACTTTTTAAGCTCCCCCCATGTCTCTCTTGGTATTCTTGGATATCAGAAACCCTCAGCATTTCTGCTTCGCTCTGGTAGAACACAGTGGGTTCCCCTGAGGAAAGATTATGAGTGGAGATGGTAGGCACATGGTCTCTCACTTGACTGTGTTTGGAGTTTCTCTGGGATTTCACTTTCCTCAGTTGGAGGATTTGTGCCCTCCTAAGTTATTTGTAAAGGTCACCAGGAACTGCTGAGAGCAGATGGATCCACCACAGCCCAGCTCCACATTTGTAGCCAAGGACTCACGATGCTCATTTCACCAACCCAGCAGCATTTTCAGTGTCACAACACCTCTGTCTTTCCCCATCAATCTTAGAACACAGAGATGCTCTAGGACAGTTTTGCACCCTGGATTGAAGGTCCCAGCTTGGACTGAAATCTCAGGGACACTTCCAAGTGTCCTTATGCTGGCATTGGATGAAGGGAGATGCAGCTCCTTCCCTGGCTGCACTGACAGCATTGCCCAGAGCCGGGCACTGGGGACAACGTCACCCTGAGCCAGCTGTGCCCCCTCCCAGAGCCCCCAGGGTCGGGCAGCTGCTCCCAGCCCTGTGCTCTGCAGGGGGAACTGGGCCCAGGGCTGCAGAGCTGCCCCACGGCTCTGCTGCAGCTCTGCCTGCACAGGAGGGGCTTCACGCCTTGGAGCCCCGGCCCTGAGGGCAGAGGCTTGGCTGGGGACAGGAGGGAGGGGGCTTGTTCAGAGGGAGGGGCTGCAGTGGAGGGGCTCCTGTTGACATCTCTAAACTCTCCCTGCCACAGCATTGCTGGGTTTTGTTTCCTCCTATTGCCTGATCTTCTCTTATCTTCCTGGAGATTTTCCTCCTGCAGGTGTTTCCCTGTGCCTGATCTCTCTGTGCCAGCACCCACAGATCCCAAATCTCTGTGCACTCTCCTTGGCCTGACAGAACCCTGCAGGGCACTGGCTGGGGCAGGTTCTGCTTGCAGCTTGGAGAAAGGACGGCTCAGACAGAGCCTGGTGGGTCCAGCAAAGGTGATGCTGCTGCTGTCCATGGGCAGAGAGGCTGAAAGCACATTAGGGATCTCCTGTGAACCTACTGATCACTAAAAGACACACTTCACACATCTCAGGCACTTGTCAAAATTCATAACTAATAAGTAATAATTAATAACAATCCAATTGTTCATACCTCATAATAAAATTATTCATAATCAACCCTTAATATTTATCTCCCCTCCCTGCCATTCTTGAATAGTACAAAATTGAATATAAAGTCTTAGAAAATTTCCTCATATTTATCAAAATCCTTGTTCTGGATATATTCTATGACTAATCAGAACCCCTCAGCATGTCAGAGCTTCATGAACATTTCACCTCCCCTGCACCAGAAATACTCAGACTTGTACTCACAAGGTCTGCAGGCATTGGGATGTTCCAGCTTTAGGAGGTGGCTCCAGGAGCTGCAACTGCATTGTCCTGCAGCCAGAGGTTCCTGTGCCAAGGACTGGCAGTGATTCTGCCCCAGGCACTTCTCAGCACCTTCCCAGCCCTGACTGATTGAAGCTCTCTGTGCCTCTGGGCTGTGCCCGGGTGGCTGCAGGCAGTGCCCCAGCCCTGCTGGGCTGGCAGAAGAGCTGCTCCTCAAGAGAAATGTGCTTTTGAAGCTCTTCTTGCTTACCAGGAGCTGCCTCTGTGCCAGGAGCCCAGCCCAGTTCAGCAGCACAGACACAGCACAAGGACTTTAATGACCCTCTGGGGCTTTGTGCTCAGGCCCTGAACATCAGTCCCTGAGAGGCAGCTGAAGAAACCTCTCCAGAACTCCAAGTCAGAATCCAACTCCAAAGTTTCTTGGACTTTTAATGGGTCCCACTGAGGGACACAACTGAGAAAGTGTCCCCAGGCCCCAGGCAGAGCAGAGAACTGGAGGCACTGATGACAGGTGGGGACAAAGAGAAGCCAAGTCTTGGTGGCCTGGGGCACAGCAGGGTCTGTGCCACCAAGGGCTGGGAGGAGACACCTTGTCCTGAGGCCCTGGGGCCTCCTGGCACAGCCCCAGCCAGGCTGGGCACTGTCAGCCCCTTGTCCTGCCCTCAGCATCCCCCCCTAGCCCACATCCCAGTGGCCTTAGGGATCTGCTGGAAGGAGTCCCTGGGGAGCCTTGCTCAGCAATGGCCCTGAGGGCTCCTTAATGCTCCCAGGGACTGCCAGTTTTTCCAAGGAGTTTGGGTTTTGCTTTTGCCTTGGAGTCTCTGATAGCTTTTAGAAATAATGGACTCCAATAATCTGCTTTAATTAGTCCCTGAAGATGTTTTGTCAGTAACAACATCCAGTGGGGCTCATTAATGCTTTGAGACACTCAAGGTGTTTAAGCTACTTTGGATTTTCCTTTCCCCACTGAGTCTCTGAGAAGTTTTTGTGCCATCTTGGCCACCAATTCTCTCCTCCAAGGAGTCCACGTGGAGTCTGTCTTGGAGAGGGACCTCAGTGGGACCCATTCATGCCTTGAGACACTTTGGGCTTTTCCTCTGACTTGGACTCCTGGAAAGGCTTGTGCAATCTCCACTCAGGTAACTGAGGTTCCAGGGCTCAGCTCTAAATGCACCACAGGGCTCATTAGGATTAAGCAAGTCCTGACAAACCATGGCTCTGCCTTGATTTCCCTCTGCTCTAGTGCAGTTCATTAGGAGGGTTTCCTTTTTCAGTTATGGAGAATTATTTCAAAGAGCTTCTAGGAAGTATGTATTCCTATTTTAAAAGGTGTCTTTTATTGCTGTTCTTATTACACAAGAGGTGATTGCAGCATTCAGTGACTGATATTGATCCAGCAGGGACTCTCCTAAGGAGCTCTGGCCTGCTCAGAGAAGCTGTGCCTTGAGGTCTGACGTAGCGTGGACAACCTTGCTCCACATTCCCCATGCCCATTTTGTCTCTCCTCACTCACCTGGGACCTGCTTTGCTCAGAGAACTGGCTGTACACAGCCAAAGAGGGGTCATCTTCTTTTGTATTTTGAACCAATCTAAAACTCCTGAGTTTCCCCATTGAAAACAGACATCCTCCTCAAGTGTGTGCCAAGCCCAAGCTGCCACCAAGGAGGTTCCCCTTCCCTAAGGCAGAACCCTGCAAGGAATATTTTAGACACACAGGAAGTTCTGCAATAAACACAAATCCAGAGTTTGCTCAGGGCAGAATTAGACCAACTCCAATGGACAGACCAGCTTTGAACTCCTTGCAGCTGAAAGCTCTGAGTTGGGAGGTGTGGGAGAGACCCAAGAGTGAGGGAAGGGAAATGCAGAGCACCCAGCAAGTGCTTCTGTGCAGACAGGCTGTGAGGAAGGGCACTGCAGAGCTGCCCTGGGCCAGCTGGGAGGGTGGATCATCATCCCAGTCTGCACTGGGCCATTACAAGACACTGTTGGATGGACACTGCACCGACCCCAGCGCGCCAGCCCATTGCTCAGGGCTGCTGTCACTGCCCAGAGCCAGAGGGGATCCCTTGCTGGGGGCTTGTGCCATGGCCACCTGCCCTGTGCCGCGCTGGCCGCTCAGGCACCAGGAACCAGCAGCAAAGGGCACTGCCAGGGCCAAAGGCCAGCTCAGCCAGACAGAAAGGGGCAGTGCTGGCACTGTTTCCATGGCAGCCCTCACTGAGGGTGACACCTGGGTCACCTGTCCTGGCAGCTGCCATGGAAAGCCCTGGCAGGGACTGAGGGCACAGACACTGGCACTGAGACACTGCTGGGCCGGGTGCTGAGCACAGGGCTGAGCACGCAGAGATGGTTTTGTTCTTGCTGAGCTGCAACAGAGCCAAGGCCTGTCCTGCCCCTCCTCCAGCCACGCTGGGCAGGGGCTGGGGCTGTGGGGGAGCTTGGCAGGGGACACAGCCAGGACAGGTGACCCCAACTGACCCCGGGCATACCCCAGACCACAGGACATCATGCTCAGTGTATGAATTGCGGGGAACAAGGAGGAAGGGGGGAATGTTGGAGTGAGGGTTTTTGCCTTGCCAGGTAATTCTTAGGCAAGAGGGGGCCCTGTTTCACCACTGGGCAGGGTCAGTACCAAAGACACAGACACCAACTTAAGAAATCCTGTAATTTATATAATGCACAGCTGCAAAGAATTACAAAAGGATAAGCTCAGCAAAGCACATAATCATTAGCAAATAATTACAAAAGAAGCTCAGCAATCCATCCAGTCATTACTACCAAAGATTGCCTGCAGTGATTAAAGAAAGGTCCATCACCAGTTACCCTCAGACTTTACCATCACCCAGATCCACACATCAGCTGGGGCAGACAAGGACTGCAGAGCCACTGCTGGACACTGGGAATTCCTGCAGGTGCCTCCACCTTTGCAGGCAACCGGGCTCCAAGCCTGCTGTGAAAGGACACAGCTTTTACACTGTCAAACAAACAAGCTGACATCACTGCTAGTGTGAGAACATCTGGTTTCATTCTCCTGTTTGGTTTCTCCCAAAGCCTGGCCAGGACTCTTGTTTATACTGAAACCCCTTGTGTGAGGACACGAGGCTTGACTCCATTTTCATCAGAAGGCTGACTTATTATGTTATATATTATATTAAAATACCACATTACAACTATACTAAAAGAACAGAGAGAAGAAGATCAGAAGGCTACCAAGACAAGAATAGAACAGGAATCAATAACAAAATCCTGTGACTGCTCACAGCCTTGGCACAGGTGGCTGTGATTGGTCACTAATTGAAAACAATCCACATGGACCAATGAAAGATGCAGCTGTGGCATTCCACAGCAGCAGATAGTTATTGTTTACATTTCTTTCCTGAGGTTCTCAGCTCCTCAGGACAGGAAAAATCCTAGCACAGGATTTTTCACTAAAATATCATGGCTACACCCTGGGCCTCGGCCTTGGCCAACAGCCCCTGGGCTCAGCTCCTCTGCAGCTCAGCACAAACACTGTCTGCTCCAGGCACTGCTGCTGCCCAACCAGCTCCTGGTTGCTGGAGGAGCAGCCCTGGGAACTGGTTTTGTTCCCTCAGTGGCACAACATCCCTGTTCTCACAGTGCCAAAGAAAGCTGTTGATGCCAAGTGCGGCCAGGATGAACCATTGCTGTGACTGCAGCCCCTCTCTTGGGGCCCTACAAACAGCGCTGCAAAAGGAACCCCTTGGAGCTCTCCTGGGCCAGTGACTCCCTCTGAGTGGGGCCTCTCCCAGCCGGGAACTCTCCCGTTTGCTGCACTCGGGGATCCTGAACAACGAGGGAGCCTGGGCAGATCCCCCCACTCCTCCAGGCTCAACCCTTCACCCGCTGGGGAGATGCCAAAGCATCCACAGGGAGCATTTCCTGCCCTCAGGGGAATTTCTCACAGGTGCCTTGCACTGACTCTTTGTGTCTGTGTGCACACAGGAATGCCTGTGCTGGGGAAATGTGGCAGAAATGCTGCTCTCGGAGGGGTTGGAGTGCCTTGGATAGCTGAGTCTGTCAGGCCTGTAAGTAAGGTTAAGTCACAAGGTCTAAGTGAAGTTAAATGCTGCTAAGAGTTGCTCCTTTGCTATGTTGTTATGTTTAATGTAAGTTATAAGCTGAGTTAAATACTGTTAAGTGTTATTTCTCTATTAAATTGGTATGGCATACGTTTTAAGTTAGGTGAAATACTGTTAAGCTTTGTTCTTTTGCTAAATTGTGAAGTTCAAGGTAGAAGTCAAGGTTAAGCCCTATTAGGTTTGAGCTGTGTTAAGCTTTTAGGCCATATTCCTTTTATGCTTGCCTTCACTGCCCTTTTGGCACACTCACACACACAGGGAGAGTTCTTGTTTCATTTCTGGTTTGATTGCCTGGATTTGTTTTGGCTTTGTCATTTCTTTGTTTCCTTTGTGTGCCTGAATTGCCCATTCAGGAACAGAGTGACTCTTGCCAAGGAACTTTGTGGTGCTGTCCCTTAATATTAAATCTGCTTTTTGCTGATCCCTTGCTGGGGATTTTTTCAGCACTCTCAAGCCCTCGTTCGTAACAGGGTGAAGGAGCCCTGGCCCAGGCTCTGGCCCTGGGGGACACAGGGACACTGCCAGGGCAGTCCCTGTCCCCCTGTCCCACCCCCAGGGCCCCGGCCCCCCGTCCCCGTGTCAGGCTCTGGGGTCGATCTCGTGGAACATCCTCTGGGGGAGGCTGCGGCGCCGGGGGCGGGGAGACCCGGGGGAACAGGGGACCCCGCTGTGCACGAGCAGCGTTGGACTGCTCTGGGGGAACTGTGAGGGGGGCTGGGGCAGAGTGACCTCCCCAGTGACCTCACACAGCCCCTGTGATGTCACACAGCTGATCTGTGATGTCACACAGCCCGCTGTGATGTCTTACAGCTCCCTGTGATGTCACACAGCCCCCTGTGATGTCACAGCCCACATTATGATGTCACAGATTCTTCAGTGATATCACACAACCTACCCTGCGATGTCACAGCCATTCTATGATGTCACAAACTGATCTGTGATATCACAGCCCCTCTGTGATGTCAGAGAGACACCCTGTGATGGCATAATCCATTCTATGATGTCCAGCCATTTATGTCACAGAACCTACTCCTCGATGTCGCAGGCAACTCTGAGATGAAACACACCTACTCTATGATGTCACAGCCTGCTCTGTGATGTTACACAGTCACACGGAGATGTCACAACCCACTCTCTGATGTCACAAAGCCACTTTCCATGTTGGCAGAGTTTGCTCCATGGCCTCACACCCTATTCTATGACATCACAGCCAGCTCTGTGACGTCACAACCCCCTCAGTGATGTCAAAAAACCCTCTCTATGATGTGATACTGCCACTCTCTAGTGTCACAGCACACACTTTGACCTCACAGCCTGTTCTATGATGCCATACAGCCATGTCATGATGTCACAGCCTGCTCTGTGATGTCACAGAATCCCCTCTATGATGCTCTAGCTGCTCAATGACCTCACACAACAAACTCTGTGATATCACAGCCCAACCTGTGACCTCACACAGCCCACTCTGTGCTGTCACACAGCCCCTTGCTGACATCACAGCTGCTCTGTGCCTCCATGACACAGCCACAGAGGTGCTGCTGTGACACAGCCCCCTCTGGGACATCCCCCAGCCCCTGCCAGTGCTGAGCCCCTGGCAGCTCTGGCTGTGCCCTGCTGGTGTCCCTGAGCTGCCCTGGCAGTGCCCCAGCCCTGCTGGGCTGTGCACAGGAGCTGCTCCTGGCCAGAGCTGTCTCTCTGCAGCGCTGCCCTTGCCAGGAGCTGCCTCTGGGCCAGGAGCCCGGCCCAGCTCAGCAGCACAGACACAGCACAAGGACTTGAATGACCCTCTGGGGCTTTGGTGTTCTTTGCATCAGACTCAGTCCCTCAGAGTGTGCTCAGAGAACTTCTCAGGGACTCAAAAAGAGAGTGAAACACTGAAGTTTCTCATACTTTAAATAGATCCTTCTGAGGGACAGGACTGAGAAAGTGTCCCCAGGTTGCAGCCAGAGAACAACACTGGAGGCAGTGATGACAGGTGGGGAGAAGCGAGGAAAAGACATCTCTCATGCTGAGCAAACCTGCGCCTCTGTCCCTGCTGGCTGTCGTCATCCCCTGGCTGCCCCACCTGGCTGGCCCCTTCCTTCGCTGACAGCTCTGCCTCCTGCCTGCCTCTGCCTGCCCACACAAAGCCTTGGGCTGCTCCAGGTGCCTTCTGGGGGATGTGTTGCACCACAGCTCTGCCCTGGCAGGGAAATTCCTTTCTCCCACTGTCCAGTCTGGGCCTCCCCACCTACCCTTAGCACAATTATTTCTTCTTCAGGCTCATTCCCACTATGAAGAGAAACTCCAGCCTCCCTGAAACCACCCTTCAATCCCTCCCGGACTACTCCTGTTCTGTCTTCAGTCTCAACACCACTAAGCCCAGAGCCTGCAGCCTCCTCCCACTGGTTATGTGATGAGGCCTCCAAACCCCATCTTGGGAGATTTTTGGGTCCTCTCCAAGGTCTGTGAAAATAGAAGAATAGTGGTCGAAATTATTTTCTCCCAAATCTTGCAGTGACAGAGCAAGGCTCAATATATCTGAAATTAATGAGGATGGATTTACATTTGTTAAAAGGATGAAATATTTTACAATGATGAGAATGGCACAAAACTGCAACTGTTCTCCCACAGAACTGGATTCCCCATCTCAGGAATTATCCTACAACCTGAGCCTCTCATCTTCAAGGACAGAATTCCTGTTGTGTGGGTTCTCTGATGTGCTGGGTGCCCTCACAAGGCTTCTGGCCAGAATGTCTGCTGAGGGCAGCCAGGCTGCTGCAGGGGCGGTGACCTCACAGCCATCACCATGGCAGCCCTGTCCCCTGGGCCTGGCTCTGCCCTTTCCTCTGCCCCTGCCTTGTCTCTGCTGGCATGAAGAGTTTTCTCATTCATATCTTGTCCCCAAGGTGCTGGGGCCAATGGCTTCCCAGGCAGGCTCCTGGAGCAGAAGTGGCTTTTCAGAGCCCGGGCAGAAATGAGCCCTGAGGCAGCAGCTCTGCAGTGCTGGCCACCAGGCCGGGCTGCCAAGGGAGGCTTCTGGCCATGCCCTGCAAGCAGCTGCTGCTGCCAAGGTGCCTTTGGTGCCTCAGGCTCTGCCTGGCACAGCTCCCAGCATGGCATTCTGCCCTTGTGCCCAAGGCTGCAAAGGCACTGATCTGTCACAGGCTCTCACGGGGGCTCCACGGTGACATCCCAGGAGTCCCCGGGTTGCCAAAGAGCCAGGATGTGACAGATACTCACAGGGGTTCCTGTCATGGGCACAGTGGGAGCTTCAGGCAAAGTTTATTGGAGAAGCTCCTGTTGGGTCACAGCGTGCAGAGAGGATCCCCAACAGCCGCACAGATCCCCAAATGTCACCGCTGAGTCACAGACGACACAGACTCAGATCAGAAGGCTAAGGGCTAAAATCCACCCATTTATTCACTCCTCTTCTTTTATACCTCGGTTTGCTACAGGTGGACTTCATTGGTCATTTCACCAACACGTTTCACATGCCTGGCTAATTAAGACAACACCCTTCAGCAGCCAACTTTATGGAAAAAACAACTTATTAAAAACATTGTCAGGGCACCAGTTATTGATGTTTGTTTTATATTGGGCCCTTCTGGGGGCTCCCGGGATGGGGGAAACCCTCCTGTAGCAGCTCTGTGCCAGGGAAAAAGAGACGCACTGGACTTTTTCAGTCTTCCGCTTCTTGTTTATTGTTATTTTATCTGAAGTTTTGTAGACTGTCCACACCAGGCTCAGTGGGCTGGAAAAGCACCGCAAAATGGTCCTGAAATGTACAGTTTCAAAGTCTGTTAAAGTGTCTTTATCCACTGGATGAAGAAAGTCTTCAAATGTACATTATTTCTACTTATCTACCAATAACTCGTCCCTTGACTGTCCACAAAACCTCGCACTGTACTTTCCTTGACCAATCACCCTGTTCCACCAATACAGCAGAAAATGGAGGAGATGAAGAAGAAGGCAGGAACTACACCCAAATTCCTGCATCTTGCTTCCTATCTACACCATACTAAAAATCCCAAAACCTAAATTTCTCACCCAAGTGACATACTATACTACTCTCTATTATCTATTTCATACTTTGGTGAATTCTAATCTATCTCAAAGTCATGGAAGTCCTCTCCGTGGACGAAGGTTAAAGGCAGTGTTTCTCTGGGGGTCAGGACCCCTCAGAGCAGAAAGAGAAATATTCCCTGTGCCCTGGATTCTCACAAATTTATCCTAAAAACCTTTAACCCTTAAGGCGTTAAGTTACCCAAAAATGTTCCAGGTCAGTAGGATTAGGAGGAGAAGAAATAGAGAACAACAGAAAGACAGAAGATCTATAGAGAGACAGGCACATAGGAACCAACCGCTTGGGTTCCAGCATTGCTGACAGAGGAACCCCAGCAGAAGGCAGGATCCAGAGCATGGGCTGGCCTCGTGCTCCGGCTTTTAACCCCCTGGGCCCCGGGGTGGGACTGCCAGTTGCTGGGCCAATCAGAGTCAGGGTAGGCACCAGCTGTTGTTGTGTGATTACGCCTCTGCTGTGTGATTGACAGCTCTGCCAGACCAGGGCTGGGGGCGGCGCTCTGTCCCACCACAAACCAAGGCCTGACCCAGCCCTGGCCCCACACGGGCATTCCGAGCATCCCGAGGTGTCTCGGGACATCGATCTCATCCAGACTCTGACAGAGACCGCAGTGAGACTACGGAACCTCATGGAACCAAGGGGCCATGGCAACACTCTGGTGCCTCATGGAATCAAGGAGACCATTGTGAAACTCAGGGGCCCCAAGGAACCAAGGGTCCATGGTGACCTTGTGAAGCCCGTAGTGGCACGGAGGAGCCATTGTGACACAGTGAGGGGGCATGGAGCCGAGGGGCCATGGTGACACTGCAGAAGCAAGGGGAACATTGTGACACTCCAGGGCCTCATGGAACCAAGGAGACCATTGGGACACTGTGGGGTCCCACAAAACCAAGGGAACATGGAACAGGTCTGGCTGGCTGGGCCTCCTGGGGACCACCTGACAGGTCCATCTGACCTTGGCATGTTGAGGGCTGCTTCTCATCTGCCTTTGAAGCACTGGGGCTCTGGGCTTTCCTTCCTATGGGAGACAACTGTCCTTCTCCTCCTGGGCCCCATGGCCAAAACTGGAATTCCTCCGCCAAATTTCCTTATATGTAGTGATTGTTCCCAGAAGAAATCTGCCGGGAGTGACAGTGCCTTGGCCCCCCAGGGGCGATCTCCCATCTGGCTTTGGAACACTGGGACCATGTGCTTCTCTTTCTTATGGGAAAAAACATCCATCTTGACCAGGCAGTCATAGCCAAAACTGGACATCTGCCTCCAGCATTCCCTCTATCCAAGGATAACTCCCAGACAAAAGCTGCCAGGAGTGACAAGTCTGGATGGCCTTGGCTTCCTGAGGGCTGGCACTCATCTACCTCTGAAACACTGGGGCTCTGTGCTTTCCTTCCTAATGAAAAGAACTCTTCTTCCTGTCCAGGTGCCCATGGCCAAAATGGAGATTCCACCTCCAAAATGCCCTGTATCCAAGGATAGCTCCTAGATGAAAGGTGCCAGGAAAGACAGGCCTGGCTTGGCTTAAGGGTGCCCACCTCTCATCTTCTTCCAGAGCACTTGGACTTTGCACTTTTCTTTCCTACAGGGAAAAAACATCCATCTTGATCCTGTTGCCCATGGCTAAAACTGGGATTGCACCTCCAAAACTCTGTACATCCAAGGATTGCTCCCAAGTGAAAGCTGCCAGGACAGAAAGGTCTGGCTGCCCATGGCCTCCTGGGGGCTGCCTCTCATCTGCTTTCCAAACACTGGGGTTTGGTGCTTTCTTTCCAGTGAAAAAGAACTGTCCTTCTTCTCCAGGTGTCCATGCTCAAAATTCAGATTCCTCCTCCCAAATTCCATATATCCAAAAAGTCCTCCCTGACAACAGCGGCCAGGACAAACAGGTCTGGCTGGCTTGGACCCCAGGAGCCACCTCTCTCCTCTTCTGTTTTTGAAACACTTGGGCTCTGTGCATTCCTTCCTATAGAAATGAACCATCCTTCTTGTCTACACAGAAATGGCTGAAAATGGGGTTCCACCACACAAATTCGCTATATCCAAGGGTTCTTTTCAGACAAAAGCAACTAAGAAAGAGAGGTCTGTCCGGCCTAGGCCTCTGATGACCACCTTTCATCTGCCCCTCAAACACCGGTGTTCTGTGATTTCCTTCCTATGGAGAAGAACCGTCCTTCTCCTCCTGGTGTCCATGTCTGAAATTATGATTCCACCTCTAAAATTCTGTATATCCCAGAGCTGCTCCCAGGCAAAATCTGCCAGTACTGTCAAGTCTGGCTGGCCTTGGCCTCTGGTGACTGCCCCTGCAACACTGGGGCTTGGCTCTTTTCTTCCCAAGGAGATCCCTGGGACACTGTGGGGACCTCATGAAACCAAGGGGATCATTGTGGCACCACTGGAGCCCATGGAACCAAGGGGCCATGGTGACACAGCGGGGCTTCATGGAACCCAGAGACTATTATGACTCTGTGGGGCCTGATGGAACCATGGAGACCATTAGGGTCCTTCAGGGCCTCGTGTTACCACGGGGATATTATGAGACCTCAGGGCCTCATGGAAGCAAGGGACCTTTGGGACACTGTGGGGCCCCATGGAACCAAGGGAACATGGAGCAGGTCTGGCTGGCTTGGCCTCCCAGGGGCCACCTGACAGGTCTGGCTGATCTTGGGATGTCAAGGACTGCCTCTCATCAGCTCCTGCAACACTGGGGCTCCTGCTTTCCATGCTACAAAAAAGAACCATCCCTCTTTTTAGATGCCCATTGCCAAAACTGATACTTTCCCTAAAAAATTTTCCCATATGCAAGGTGGTCACCTCTCATCTGCCCCTGAAACAATGGGGCTCTGTTCCTTCGTTCCTTTGGAAAACAACTGGCCTTCTGGCCAAGGGACCATGGCCAAAATTAAAATTTAGCCTCTCAATTTCCATATATGCAAGGATGGCTCCCAGACAAAAGTAGCCAGGACAGACAGGTCAGGCTGGCCCTGTCCTTTGGTGATTTTCTCAGACTCTGAGCTGAATGTTTTCATTTGAAAACACCTTGGAGAGAGCCCAGAGATCTCCCAAGGTGGGGTTTTGAGGCCTTGGGCCCATGACGACTACATATGGACAAAGGAGCTCTGTGCTGTGTGCTGTTGTGGGGGTTCTGCATCATGGAAGTGATGTTCTAAGAGAAGCTGCTAGCACTTTCCTTCATGTCTAACAGAAAACCAATCAGTAATTAGCTTTGAGAATTGACAGTCTGTTAAACCACTAAGGAAACTGTACACACCTCTGTGAAGACACATGTTAAAGACGAGAAAGCCTGGGAGGGTCTCTTTCCCTTCTGGCCAGCAAAGAGGTAACAAGGCTGGCCCAGCCCCCGTCTCAGCCGGGCCGGGCCAGGCGGCTCCTGCCGTGGGGCCGGGCCCCTTCCCAGGGAGCCCCCCAGGCCCCATCGGCTGCCGGGCAGGGCAGGGGAGGCCGCGGGGCCGAGGCCGGGCCGGGCCATGGCTGCGGTTGCCAACACCTGGGCGCTACCGAGCCCTGCCCCGCCGCCAGCCTGGGCCCAGCCAGGATCCACTGGGCCCCAGGAGCAGCCCCGGGCCGGGCCGGCTCGGCCAAGATTCTGCCACCCTTGGGGTTCACCCGCAAGCCCCGGGCAGGGCGAGGAGAAGCCATGGGCCCCGGCTGTGCTGCTGCTGTGTTCTGGCCTGGCTGCTGAGATCCTGGCCCTGCCCCAGCGCAGCCCATCCTGACACAGCCCCAGCGCAGCCGCTGCAGAAACCTCCATGGTAAAACAGCTCCGGCCGCAAGGACCGAGCCCGGCCGGGGTCACGGAACCATCTGCAGGCCCTGGGTGAGATATTAACTCTTTCAGTGCTTCCATCCTCCCTCGAGTGAGAGAAAAGGACAAAGTGCAGGCACACAGAGGAGCAACATGAAGACACCGATTTCAGTGAAGGAAGAGTCAAGACCCAGATGGGAGGAATTAGGAGATACTTTGATCTTGGGGCTCAAATCGTCTTGTAAATGTATAGAGATGGATGTAATTGATACATCAAACTTTCTTTTCCACCATAATGCTTTGAAAAGAATGGGGAGATGACTTGTTCAGCAAAGGCCTCCATGCTAAAGTAAGCAAATATTGAAGTAGTTGTGATTCCAAGAGAAGTTTAAACGGAGAAAGAGAGAAGAGTGATGAGACCCCGTGCCCTCAGGGAGAGAAGAAGACCTCTGCTCCCAGAGACGAAGATGATTTCAGAAATAGATGAAGAGAAACTTTGCTCTTAAACCGCTCATGTTTAAACTAATACCCGATAAGTTAACATGGCCCATAAACAGAGCTGTGGGAAAAGCTGTAAAAAATGGCAGGGACTTCAAAATTGCAGATTTTCTGGGCAGCTGCTATTGGTGGGAGTTGAGAGCCATGAGAGAATTGTTTTCTTAAGTATGAGTCTCCGTAGTATGAAAGAGAGACACCTCTCCCTAAGTGAACTGAAGAAAAACTATTCTAGATGTGGTAAACTGACTGGAAACTTTATGTTTTGTCTCCTTACATTGTCAGTGGGAAAGAAAAGTTTGTAGGGAGGGTAATTGTTCTGAAAGTTTTGTTCTGATTCTTATTACTCTTTCTTCTATTAACTGTTAATAATCTTTTCTTTGCACCCTTTTGAAGCTTTGAGCCTGCTGTGCATTTCTCCTAATCCTATCTCACAGCAGTACATGAGTAAGTATATTCTAGTGAGTGCACTGGTAATTAGCCAACACTGAACCCACCACAATAATTGATGTATTGGCTGAGAAATCTCAAATTGCTGCACCAAAACCGCTACAGAAATATACCTGAAGAACTGCAAAAGAGCAGAGGTAAATCAAGGCACAGCCATGGTTTGTTAGGATTTGCTTGATCCTAATGAGGCCCCATGGTGCATTTGGAGCTGAGCCCTTGACCTTCAGGGCCTGAGAGGAGATTGCACAAACCTTTCCAGGAGTCAGAAGTCAGAAGAAAACCCCAAAGTGTCTCAAAGCATGAATGGGTTCCACTGAGGTCCATCCCCAACACAGGCTCCTCATGGACTCCTTGGAGGAGAGAATTGGAAGCCAGGATGGCACAAAAACCTATCAGTGACTCAGTGTTGAAAGGAAAATCCAAAGTACACTAAAAAACTGTGAGTATTTCAAAGTATTAATGAGCCGCACTGAGTGTCAGTAGAAAGCTCTCAAGGGACTCATTAAAGCAGATAACTGGGCCCATGATTGCACAAACTTCTCAGAAAGTCAAGGTAAAAGCCAAACCCAAAGTCCTTTGAAAAACCTGCAGTCCCTGGGAGCATTCAGGAGCCCCCAGGGCCATTGCTGAGCAAGGCTCCCCAGGGACTCCTTCCAGCAGATCCTTGAGGCCACTGGGATGTGGGCTAGGGGGGGATGCTGAGGGCAGGACAAGGGGCTGACAGTGCCCAGCCTGGCAGGGGCTGTGCCAGGAGGCCCCAGGGCCTCAGGACAAGGTGTCTCCTCCCAGCCCTTCCTGGCACAGACCCTGCTGTGCCCCAGGCCACCAAGACTTGGCTTCTCTTTGTCCCCACCTGTCATCACTGCCTCCAGTTCTCTGCTCTGCCTGGGGCCTGGGGACACTTTCTCAGTCGTGTCCCTCAGTGGGACCCATTAAAAGTCCAAGAAACTTTGGAGTTGGATTCTGACTTGGAGTTCTGGAGAGGTTTCTTCAGCTGCCTCTCAGGGACTGATGTTCAGGGCCTGAGCACAAAGCCCCAGAGGGTCATTAATGTCCTGGTGCTGTGTCTGTGTTGCTGAGCTGGGCTGGGCTCCTGGCACAGAGGCAGCTCCTGGTAACCAGAAAGAGCTTCAAAAGCACATTTCCCTTGATGAGCAGCTCTTCTGCCAGCCCAGCAGGGCTGGGGCACTGCTTGCAGCCAGCCCCGGCACTGCCCAGAGGCACAGACGGGTTAAACTCAGCCTGGGCTGGGAGTACAGAGCAGAGCTCACTCAGGGCTCACTAGAGCAGAAATCATCCCAGGTTTCAAATAGTCATTCCCTGGCTGTGGAAGAGAAGCTGCAGTTCCTGCAGGGATCTCCTGGAGCTGGCACATCCCACTGCTTTTAGGAGCTTTCAGGAGCACTCTCAGAGCTGCTCCAGGGCAGGGATCTGGCCCCAGGGCAGGGCTGGCTTTCCCTGCTGCCCCAGCCGAGGCACAGCCCCAGGCAGCTCCTGTTGCCAGGCTCTGCTGCAGGGCTGAGCAGCCACGGGTGCAGCCAGGGGTGCCCAGGGCTGTCCTGCAGAGCAGGCTCCTGCAGCCCAGGGCGCTGTGCTGGGGCAGGGACTCTGCTGCCTGCCAGGGACAGCTCTCAGCCAGCCCGGGGAGCTGCTCCCAGCACTGGGGAGAAGCTGTGGGGGGAAGGAGCCACCCTGAGCAGGGCAGGTGCTGCTGCTGAGAGGGGCTGGGTGGGGCAGGGCTGCTCCCAGCTCCACACCAGCCTGGGCCCAGCTCCAGAGGACACTTCCCAAAAAAGGTAAGCCTGCCATTGCTGGAAAGATCAGGAGCTTTCCTGAGAGTGTTTTCAATTTCCTGCTTGGAAAAGGGATGGGAAATTTGGGGTGATGACAAAAAGATTTTTGCGTTTTATACATTTCTTCATATATTCGTAGCTCTGTAAATTACTGTTATACTTTTATAAAACTATAATCCTTATTTAAATCTATTAAACTCTTTATTATCTCTATTAAACTACTACTATATACCTCTATATTCATACTCCTTAATTAACTCTAGTACATTACCCAACCTTTCTTTTAGATTTTAGAACAATAATCTGACTGTCTAAATACAGTCCTGAAATACTGTATAGTCTTATTATCAGGAAGAGGACCTACAAGGAGAACGCTTTGGATTTTTACCAGCATGTGAGTAGTCATAACAAAGAGTGGGGCAAAGAATCCTCTAGACCTACTCCAATGGGTTGAGCCAGAGGTGTGTAACCAGGGCAACTGAGTCTCCTACTGGATGTTCCGGTTAAATATCCGGATTATTCAACCTCAATAAATTGTTGAAATCAGGGGCTGGGTGTGCCCCATCCCCACTGGGACACCTGGAAGCTTCCAATAAAGGTCTGGTTTTTATTTTAATGTTCCAACACTGTTGCAAGGGGATTTTTCCTCTTTTGATTATAGACCAACAGAGGAATGAGAGGCAGAGCAGGAATTGTAATCCCAGAATCACAAAACATTCTGAGTTGAAAGGGACACACAGGATCACCAAAGGAATGTTTGAACATTTACAGAGACTCCAGAACTGTACCTTTGGATGGTCAGTCTTTCTGCTGGGAGCCTCCCAAAGGGCCCTCAGCCCTGGACAGCAGCAGCATCACCTCTGCAGGGCCCAGCAGGGCTCTCCTGAGCTGCCCTTGCCCACCTGCACACAGAGCCTGCCCCAGCCAGGGCCCTGCACACAGGCAGGTTTCTGTAGGGCCGGGGCCAGGGCACACAGGGTGGGATGGGCTCTGTGAGCGCTGGCAGGGACAAGGCTCCTCTCAGGAGGGAATGTCCAGGCCCAGGGAGATGCTCAGGCAAGGAGAGGGGGCTGAACAGAGCAGTGCTGGGGCAGGAAGGCACTGTTGGTGTGTGGGAGGTGCCGGGCACAGCTGGGCACGGGAACACTGTCCTGAGTGCCCGGCTGTCTCTGCCCTGCCCTCTCAGACACAGTAACACAGCATCTTCTCTTGTTTCTGCCCTGCCCTGATATTGTCACTGTTATCTGCTGCTCTCAGGGAGGCTCTGGCATTTGCAGCAGCTGAGTCAGGCACTGCCCTTGGTATTCCTGCCAGGCAGGGCTGTCCATGGGAATGGGGTGTCCAAGCTTCCCTGGGACCTGTGGGGCTGTGGGCAAAGCAGTCCATGGGAAATGGGAATGAGCTGAGCCCCCTTCCTGAGATCCCATCATGGGCACAGCCAGGGATCTCCTTGCTGTGCCCTTCCAAGCTCTGAGCTCCTCTCCTGGGTACAAATCTGTGCCAGAGCCTCTGGCAGTTCCCTGAATGTCCCACGGAAAAGGGCAGAGCTGCCACAGCTGAGGAAATGCTGCTGGGTGTGCCAAGGGAGCTGTGAGTGTCCTTGGCAAAAGGGAGTACTGACACCTTGTCCAGAGACCTTGAGAGAGGGTGAGACACTCAGGGATCCCTCTGCTCTGGGCAGCGTCTGGTTTATCCCAGGCTGACCTGGGAGTGTGACTGTGCTCTGATTGCAGCCAAAGGTGCAAAGCCAGGGCAGTTGGGAACAAGCCCATCCAGCCCCTCACCTTCCCTCAGCCTCTCCCATCTCTCAGTGGCCAACTCAAAGTGCAGCAGAAATGCTGGGGATTTCTGACCTCAGAGATCCTGGAATGATGTGTGGGTTGGAAAACAATTCCTTATAGCAACTCCTGGCATCTATTTCCTTTAGAAGTGGGAGTGCAGATGCAACCAAGCCTTTCTGCATTAGGAGAGATTTTCCTGACAAATCCTGAAGATCCAGCCTTGTCCATCTGCCCCATGGCCACAAACCCAGGGCAGTGGGGCAGGGATGGCTCCTTGAGAGCCCCCATGCACAGCCCTGATTGCTCCTGGCACACTCTGCCAGCACAACTGGAGCTCAGGCAGGAACCTGGGTGAAGGTTTTCCCAGAGCAGGAACAAGGGTGGATGAGTCACAGCAGAAGAGGCTACAGGGAATGGCCCAGGTTTGGCTCCAAGCAGCCTCTCCTGACTTGTCACTGTCCTTTCTCCATGAACAGGTCCCCATGTGCAGCCCCAGCAAATGTCCAACAGCAGCTCCATCAGCCACTTCCTCCTGCTGGCATTGGCAGACACGCGGCAGCTGCAGCTCCTGCACTTCTGCCTCTTGCTGGGCATCTCCCTGGCTGCCCTCCTGGGCAACGGCCTCATCATCAGCACCGTAGCCTGCGGCCACCACCTGCACACGCCCATGTTCTTCTTCCTGCTCAACCTGGCCCTCAGTGACCTGGGCTCCATCTGCACCACTGTCCCCAAAGCCATGCACAATTCCCTCTGGGACACCACGACCATCTCCTACACAGGGTGTGCTACTCAGCTCTTTTTCTTTATGTTCTTCTTCTAAGCAGAGTATTTCCTCCTGACCATCATGTGCTACGACCGCTACGTGTCCATCTGCAAACCCCTGCACTACGGGACCCTCCTGGGCAGCAGAGCTTGTGCCCACATGGCAGCAGCTGCCTGGGCCAGTGCCTTTCTCACTGCTCTGCTGCACACAGCCAATACATTTTCCCTGCCCCTGTGCCATGGCAATGCCCTGGGCCAGTTCTTCTGTGAAATCCCATACATCCTCAAGCTCTCCTGCTCCAAATCCTTCCTCAGGGAACTTGGGCTTCTTGTGTTCTCCCTCTGTTTGGTATTTGGTTGTTTTGTGTTCATTGTTTTCTCCTATGTGCAGATCTTCAGGGCCGTGCTGAGGATCCCCTCTGAGCAGGGACAGCACAAAGCCTTTTCCACCTGCCTCCCTCACCTGGCTGTGGTCTCTCTGTTTATCAGCACTGCCTCATTCACCTACCTGAAGCCCCCCTCCATCTCCTCCCCATCCCTGGATCTGGCCCTGTCAGTTCTGTACTCGATGGTGCCTCCAGCCCTGAACCCCCTCATCTACAGCCTGAGGAACCAGGAGCTCAAGGGTACCCTGAGGAAAATGATGAATGTATCTTTTCAAAAATGTTAAACTTTTCTGCTCCAGAACCTTGTGAATGTAACTCTTTACAATCTAGGCCTTTTTTTCCTCTTTGTCCATTTTGTCACTGGGACCTTTTCTTATTATTATCCCGGTGTTAAAATGTTTTTTATAATATACTCTAGTACTACTCTGAGCATTTCTACATGAACTTCCACTTCTCTTTTGTAACACAAAGGCTTTTAGGTGGCTTGTTCCCTCTGTATTTGAATAAAAATAAGTGGCTGTCCTGACCTGTGTGTTCAAGGCATTTCCTCAGCCCTTCTCTGGCTCTGCAGGGGCAGTGCCTGTGTGCAGAGGTGGAGGGAAGGGGCTCCCAGCACAGCAGCACAGCCAGGGACAATGGCCCTGCCTCTTTCCACATCTGCTCCTCCCAGCTCCACACTCCCCTTCCCAGCCCTGCTGTGGGTGCCAGGCCGGAGTGCTCTGGCAGCTTGGTCACTGTCCTGCTGCGTGTCCGTGCTGTGGCCTCAGGCAGGGACAGGCCATGGGCACTGCTGGGACACAGCTGGGCTCCAGCACAGCAGCTCCACCAGCAAAGGGCATCTCCTGAGCGCAGGGCAGGAAGGCTTTGCTCCCCTCCAGAGGCACTCTCAGGACTCTCAAGAGGCTCCTCGTGTTCCTTGTGCTCCCAGGGCTCAGTGGGATGAGATCAGGGTCTCACTGGGACCTTCAGGGGACTCAGGTCTGGGTCAGGTTTTGCTTGTTGGTGGCCAGTGCCCATCAGATGCTGAATGGTCTGTGCTGAACCTTCCTGGGGATCTGCAGCTTGTGCCAGGGCTGATGGCAGGGGAAGGTTTGTCTGGAGGGCCTTGGGAGCTGCCAGGAGAACACAGGAGACCTGCAGGGACAGTGTGTGCCAGGGACCAGCAGGGAGTGGAGCTCACTGGGCACAGGCCTGGCCAGGCTGGGGTCACCCCGAGATCAAGGACTGAATGTCTGCTGTGAGCCAGGAGAGCTCTGCAGCCCAGGGACACAGCAGGCCCAGGGAAAGGAGTTTGGGAACTGCCTGCTCTGAGCCTCAGGGAACTCCCCCAGGAGGATCCAGGGCAGCCCCAAGCCCCTCTGGCAGCCCTGGCACAAGGCAGGCACCTCTGAGCCCCCTGCATGGCCCCGCAGAGCCTGTGTGGGAGGGGGTGAGTGCAGGGAGCACCATCAGCTGCCTCTGTGTGCCAGGCTGAGCAGCAGAGCCCAGCAGAGGCAGCCCAGGGCCCCGGGCAGCACAGCCCCCGTGCTCTGCAGAGCAGCAGCCCCAGCTCGGGGCTCTGGGCAGCAGGGCAGGGGCTGCAGCAATGGCTGCTGGGGCCAGCACAGATGTGTTCCCCTGGCAAAGGCTCTGGGGGCAGCTGGCATGGGCCAGGAGCAGAGCAGGAGCCCGTGGGTGTGCAGAGGAGCCCTGGCAAGAGGCTGCCCTGTCCCTGGGCCAGCAGGAGCTGCCTGAGGAGCACCGGGGCCAACTCTGCTGCTGGGCTGGGCAGCGGAGCTGGCCCTGGGGCTGCAGGAGCTGCCCGAGCTGAGCATCTGCTGAGCATTCCAGACCCAGAGTGGCTGTCCCTGACCTCCAGTGCCTGCAGTTCCTGCTGCAGGGCTAGACCTGACTCTGCTGCTCTGCTGGGCTGGGGCAGGGGCAGGGAAAGGCTGAACTGGGCAGTGCCAGGGAGAGGAAAATAATGGAGCCTTGTCCCCATGAGTCCCCACAATGTCAGAATGGTCTCCATGGTTCCATGAGGGCCCAGTGTCACAATGGCCCCTTGGTTCCATTAAGCCCCACAGGGTCACCATGGTCCCCTGGTCACATAAGGCTCTGCAGTGTCACAAGGGCCCCTTGCTTCTGTGAAGCCCACAGGGTCAGTTTTCCCAGTGGGTAGGGTCAGCACCAAAGCCACAGACACCAACTGAAGATATTGTGTAATTTATATAAGGTAAATCTGCAAAAATTACTAAAGTAAAGCACATAATAATTAGAAAATAGTTACAAAAGGAGCAGCTCAGCAATGCACTCAACCATGACCACCACAGATTGCCTGCAGTGATTAAGAAAGATCCAGCACCAGTTCCCCTCAGGCTGTGCCATCCCCCAGATCCACAGAGCAGCTGGGGGAAGCTGTCCCAGCCAAGGGCTGCAGAGCCACTCCTGGACACTGGGAATTCCTGCAGGTGCCTCCAGCCACAGGTGAGGCTCCAAGCCCGCTGTGAGAGGGCCCAGCTCTGACAGTGCTGAATGAACAAACTGACAGCACTTCCAGTGTGGCAACATCTGGTTTCATCCTCTTCTTGGGTTCCTCCCAAAGCCTGGCCAGGGCCCCAGGAGGAACCAAGGGAGCTGACTTTGACCATTCAGCCCCAATCAAGGCCGGATGGGGCCTTGTCTGATTTTTAGATACAGAAAGGTAAATCCACATTTCACCAATGAACACATGCAGAGATCATATTGCCCACAGTGATTCATTAATGAGTAGATACAAATATAACATTTGGTGGGAAAATTTATTTAGAGGTCAGCTTTGGCTCAGGGCCTGTTGTTCAGGCCTCAGACAGGGCCTGGTGCTGAGGCCTCAGGACTTCAATTGGTCCTTTAACCTGTAGAGGAACTACAACTCATAACAATTCTTTCAATAACACAGTTTAGATTTAGGCATTAGGCAGAAAGGCATTGTGTCTTGTTCTTCAATTAAGTGCTGTTCAAATTCATTACTCAGCTATAATTCACATTCCTTTTAAAACAGCCCTAAATAGTTATTATTCTCTGTTATTTTATCAAATGTCCCTTTTTTCTTGAGACTGTGTCTCTTTTTAGACATGTCTCAGTACTCCATTTCCAACACAGTGTAATGAATGAACGAGGCCAGTTTTCGAGAAAAAAGATGAAAAAGGCTCTCATTTATTGAAAAACAAGATGGAAGAAACAGAGGGTCCAAGATAAGCTTGGACCCCCTCACAACAGCTCAAAAAAAAATAACAACGTGCTGCGAACACATTGGGCTCTTTTCCACGTGAACTAATCCCACTGCCCACGAACCAGAAAGCACCACACCCAAACGAAAACCCCCCCATTTATAACTCCCTTTGGTCCAGGATTGGTGGGGTTTGGATCCGTGCACTGATTGGGGCAATTTAGGCACTCTGATAGGTCTTTAGTGAGGTTCATTCTGGGCCAATCATTTCTTCAGGGCATTGAATGATTACTTGGTGCACTGGCCCAATCACTCCTCGCCTCATCCACCTCCCGTCCCCACCAAGTCCTGGACACCTTTTCTCCTCACAAAAAACAACTTCCCATTCCTTCCCCAAAACCAATAGGACCAAACTTATAACAGCATGTGTGAGAGACACTCTGGAGTTCCCTCCCTTTGCCTCATGACCGTCTCAAGGACAGACATGGGGAGCCTGAGGACCCTGATGGGAATTGTGGGCTGCCAGTGGTGGATGAAGGCCAAATAATCCTGAGGCCCCTGAGCAGAGTTCTGCCCTGCCAAGCGATTGTTCACAGCTGTGTCTACAATGCCTGCTTCTGGCAGAGCCTGCCAAGGAGGTGACATGCCCTGTACACTGGCACCTGTTTGGTGACAATAGCTTGAGCATTTCCCCACCTCTTGGCCTGGTGGGACTTTTCTGGGGTAACCTTTGGTGGTCCCTCCCCTCACAGAAGAGCTATCCTCTGCTTTCCAACCACCGTGACAGACAGACTGAGATGGGAGAAGCCTCTCTCTCAAGGACTGAGACATGAAATCTCTCTATGGAGAAGCTCCCCCCTGACAAGGACTGAGACTGAAACCCCTAACACGGGGGAGGTGTGTGGGGGAGCCGACCTGACCAAAAGTGAGATGTTTGCCTGCAGGTGTGGCCATTGGACCAAGAAGACAATGGTTCTCACCTACTGCTGAGAACACAGACTGGCTGTACCTTCTTTTCCCCTCAGTGATTTCAAGGGACTTCTTCTTTATTGGATCTGTTCCCCCTCAGTGATTTCAAGACCTGTTCCCTCCTTAGGAATGGACTATACTAGAACCTTGAGTTAACCAGGTGTTCTGAGATTCTTCCTCACATGACAAAAGGGATGTATTAGCCGGACCATGAGGATTTTGTCTCTCTGTTGGTAGCAATATTCTGCCTCCTCTCTCTCTCTCTCTCTCTCTCTCTCTCTCTCTCTCTCTCTCTCCTTTCTAATCCTTCTATTGCACTCAATAAAAGGTGCATTTGTGTTGATGAATGCTGAAATCCCCTCGGTGTTGTTTGTGCACTCTGAGATCAGTTAATGAACCATCACGAGCCCCGCTTGTATGAGCGGATGGTGACAGCGTGTCACTGCAGCCCCGTGTCCCTTGGGAATTGTATGGGACACAGAGCATGCCCACTGTCTGCATTTTCCGTAAATCCCGTGCATTTCCCTGTCTCCTTGGGATGTTCCCTGTGGCACAGTGAGGTTACAGGGCTATGGGCAGAGAAGAAACCTGAAAGGCTTTCCTGGAGAAATGTCCTGGTCTTTCCAGCACCACTGGAGGCTATTTCCTCTTGTCCAAGCCTTTCCCTTGCTAGTAAAGACCAAGAAAATGGGGCTAAGTTAATCTTTCTGTATCTTGTTGTTTGGAACTTCTTGAGCACACTAACTCAATGTTGTAGTAATGCTGTCTTTGACTGCAATCCTGGATTGAAACTTCAAAGGAATTTCTAGATGAATGATAGAAGTAAGATGATGACGTAATCAATTAAAATCAACTATGCCTGAAAGGACTCCAGTGCTTTCTGAGGGAGATTGACATAATTGTATATATCCCCATGATGTGAAGACTGTGGCATGAATTCCATGGTTAGAGATGAACACCTCCTCATGTTTTGAGGGTGCTGGAGGATGTTTAGATTTGTAAGAACTTTATTCTTTTTTATACTCTAAGGACTTGCAGAAATCTGCTGGGATTATAGTCTGACAACATTCTGATTTCTCCTAATGGTGTTTTAAAGATCTGCAAAAGTTATGGCAAAATGCTTCTGTTTCTAACCTCACCTTCCAGTTTTTCTATGTGGAGTGAGTTGTGGTAGATCATAGTTTGAATGCTCAGTATATGAAAGAATGAAATCCTTTTGCTCTCACTGAAGGTTCACTGAAGAGATTGCTGTTAGAGCTGATCCACCAGTTCTGTAGAGCATTTCAAAATGACTGCATGGGACATAAAACTGTCTATAAATTTAGAAGCAATATTTCTATATTGACAGAGTCCCTTATGTTTTCCAAGTAATTCCTAAAAAAAATGTAAGTCCTGGTTTGTGAAGATTTTAGAATGATTTTCCGGAATTTAGATGGAGTCATGGGGTGAGATGCCCATCCATGCACTCTAAATGCATTTATCAAGCCCAAAAAAGAAAGCCATTGTAGAATGGAGTTCAAACAACCCCACTGGAGGGCGGCGCTGACTGCCAGAATCACTGTCAGTGCTTGTGAACCCCGAGGGTTTCTGCAGCCCGGGCTCTGCAAAGCCTGGGGCTGACAGATGCAGGCAGGTGCCCCACATGCTTAGACCTCAGAGATAAGAATTGCTTTTCTTCCACTTCGGGAGGAACTTCCCTGGGAGTCTTGTCTTTGTTCATGGCAGTGTCCAAAAGATTGTTGGGAAATGTGGCTGTGTAAGTCGCCACAGGCAGGCAGCTGGAGCAACCACAAAACCAAGAGGAACTTTATTTCAGTACGGTGCTAAGCTGTTCCTACATCATGAAATGATGTAGAAAAGGGAGATGTTCTTTCCTGTCATCACAATTGTTTTGGGATACTACTTTTATAAATGACTACTGCAATTCAATAATTAATTAAATTTATGAAGTTATCAAAGTATAAATTTGGAATAAAAAAGAAGCTAAAATTGACTCTAAGCCGGGTGATCAGAGTTGGGGAGATTTAGGATTTGGCCCTTTTGCACCACAGTCCCAATGGGTTTCCAAAGAGCATTTCTCAGAGGGTCCCTTTTATACAGTTCTTTGTGCCCTGGAAGGGTTTCTTCTTCAGCATATTATCACGGTTTCTGGAACTGGTGGATAATTCCCGGATTGCTGTGAGGTAAAAGGCTTTCTGGGGAAAACTTCTGATGATGCTTATCAATATGCCTCCTGCTGGAATCTGGTCAAAGGAAAAATCCCTTGGAATATACATTGGAATATATGTCTCTGGAGACAGTGTCTCCCTGCTATTTGAATTTCTATCGCTTAGTTTGTGGTTGCTGGTGATGCTTACCAAAATGCCTCCTGTCAGAGGAGAGAAATCCCCTGGAATGTACATTTCTGGGGACAGCTGCCTTCCTGTTTGAATCTCTATCATTTAGTCTGATCACTGCCTTTTTGGCCACTGGTTTTAGTACACATAATGCTGTGGGGTTTTTTTAATTTTATTGCATTAACCACCAGTTATTTTATAGTGAATATTACACCATCCTTCTCTCCACATTTTTATCTTAATGGCTGATACCACAGCCCATCCCTTCTTTTGCAAGATAGAAAAGCATTACCCTCAAAAGTAACCAAAAGAACATACAACTGTATTTAAAACAAAACAAAACAAACAAACAAACAAAAAAAAGCAGGTGTTTTGCATTGAACAGTAAATAAAAAACAAAAGTGTTTGTAAGGTTTCGATAGACTAGAGAACTTGGAACTATTTACATCCTGGAGACCCAGTTAAGGCACTTGGTCACTGAACGTTCTGAATCATTCTCTGTGTGAGGTCAGGCTGGCTCTTGGTCCCCTCACTGGGCTTTGTTCAGCAGCAAACTCTGGAATAAAAGGAGCAAGAGAGAAAACATTTGGTTGCATTCATCCAACAGGCACACCTGGCAGAACACAATCAATGACTGGAGTGATTTTACTACAAGAGGACCTGCAAGACTTTTTGACTTTCAGCAGCTGCCTCTTTCTGCAGAGGATTTTTACAGCCTGCCAGCCACTCAGCTAGCCACATCATGTTTATTTTCTTTTGCAAGTTTGCCAGCAGATCATGGCAATGCATCCCTTTGCCCAGAGGGGCCCACAAAACTTGGTGTTTTATGGAAAATGACACTGCAAAGGCACCACGGGATGGCAGGTTACAGCTTTTCAGTATTCC
This sequence comes from Passer domesticus, assembly GCF_036417665.1. NCBI lineage: Eukaryota > Metazoa > Chordata > Aves > Passeriformes > Passeridae > Passer > Passer domesticus. The sequence goes on along the minus strand of NC_087503.1, from coordinate 2,347,784 downwards.
CCACTGCTTGTACCACAGGACAATGCAACATTTGTAATGATTCAAGTGTACAATCAAAAACGGATCAGCAGCTCTAGGATTTCCTTCTGGTCCATACTGATCCAAGGCCCAGCAAGGAGTCAAAATTCAAGTGCTGTTCAGCTGTAGCCAGGAGACTCAGCAAGTGCTTCCCTGAGAGGGCAGCTCTGCCCCATCCCTCCCTCTCTCTTTGCTCCCAAAAGAAGTGCTCATGAGGAGGCAGAGGCCGGGGTGGCTGCAGGGCCAGCCCTGGCTGCTGTCTTCAGAAACTACAGGCAGGGCTGTAAAACAAACACTTACTGTCCTAACTTCAGGTCTTCTTGTCTTGGCTTCATGTGGCACAGAAGTCACTGGAAAAGGATTCTTCTCATGCCCTGCAGATCCCTGAAAAACCACCGAGAGAAAGCTGCTCAGAGAGAGATGCCTAAAGCAATTGCAAAGTCAGGCTTTCCTAAATTTCCAGAGAAAATGTCCATTTCTCCCAGGCATAGTCTATGCACCGGGCTCTCCCCCTCTTGCCTTCTTTCCCAGCAATCCCTCCAGTAACTGAAATGCCACCTTGGCTTCTCACCTGGCAGCTCACAGTGCTTTGCACCATTCAACTTCTCCCAAGCACAGAGAAATTCATCAGCAGATTTCCTTGCTCAATAGCTGGGAGTGCAGTGAGGGCTGGAAGCAGGAAAATGATCAGGAAAAAGCAAGCAGTTAGAAGGCAGCTAATGCACTGTGCACAGTCTGGCCTAAGACAGAACACAGACACATGCTCCCTCACCCCCAAATATCATAGACCCCATGTCCCAAGCCATCATTAAACTGCCAAATTTTTTATAAAAAGCAAGTAAATTCTAATTTTTTAACCCATAAATGCAGCAATTTCCTCTGACTTATATACAACCTAAGGCCCAGATTGCAGTCCTTTTCTTTTTATAAATACACTCCTTTTTATACACACACTCCTTTTAGTTGCAGTCGCCTACAGTCAGAAATGGTGACTTATCTGAGAGGATGTTTCTGCAGTGCATCACACAGCACGCCTGGGTTGCAGGAATACTCCCACCAGCCCTCCTGGATACCAATGGTGATGGCCTGGGTTTGCTCCTCGGGGTCTTCCTCCACTTTCCTGTGCTTGGCAAAGAATCCATCCTGCTTCCTGGCAGGGTTATCCACGGCAGGCAGCTCCAGGTTGTCAGTCACAGCTCTGGGTCTCTTTTGCATGGTCATGGTGAACTTTGGTTCATGTTGTGCAGCAGTCATGGCTGGCAGTGGTGGCAGCAACACATTTGCCCTCTCAGTTTGGAATGAGTCTTCTGAGGCTCTGGACAAGAAAAGCAAATTCATGACTCTGATGTACATGGAATGTAGGCATTTCTTAAAAGCTTGGCTACATCCTGCCATTCATGGTGTTGTTTCAGCAATGCAACAAATTCAGAGACAAGAGGCTTCAAATAAGAGGCAGTTTGAATTGGCAGAGACTTTCACATTCAGTAACAGAGTGGCCTAGCACATCTCTGATCATCTGAAATCAAGAGATCTACGGAATTCCGGCAACAAGAAGCAGCACCAAGTAGCTCTCAACTTTGTTTCACCACTGCTCATTTGCACCATTTGCAGTCAGCATTGCAAAGTTTCCAAGAACACACCAAGCAGAAATTCCCAGCTCATAGAATGCAACATCAAAAGAGCAGGAAATGAAGTTAAATGCAGTGGGAATGCTCAGGTGTAAGGCTGCACCTCTTGCCTGACTCTGCTGTGCATGGCACAGTCCTCTCACCTCTTTCAGCAGCCACTTTTCCTGTGCTTTGGTCCCCACTCACTGCAGACGTGCTCCCCAGCTGCTCTGCCTTGGCTCAGCTGATGCTGTACCAAGGACCATTTGACACAGAGCACAGCACCATCCCCGACCTGCTCCAGAGCCCTCTCTGCCCAAAACTACCTCCCACCCTTGCCACTCCAAAAGCCAGCACATGACTAAGACAGCTGCTCATTTTCCCTGAGGGAAAGGGAGGAATTCCAGAATCAAAGCTCTTCCATTCCTAATGCCATTGGAACAGCCCTTCTCCCAGACAATCAACAGCCCTGACACCTCTGTGCTTTCAGAGAATGTCAGAAGGGAAAGGCTCCCTACCCTGACCCACCTACACCCTCAGAGCTGCTTTCTGCACTGGGTGCTTTGGTGGGGATTCTTAAAATCACAGAGTTTTAGGAAAGCTACAAAAAGCAAACCTCAGAGACAACAAAGCTACGATGAGAGCTAAGCAATGGCCCTAAGATTTATCAACAGAAAAATTACAGAAGAAGTAGAAAACTCAGAGAAATCAAACAATGCTCTGTACATTAACACTTGTCCCTAAGCTACAGAGAAGTATATCTAGCAAGATATTAAGAAGTTCTAAGCTTAATACTAGAGCTCTGTGCAGTGTCTTTTAAAGCTTATCAACAGGTATTATAGTCAAAAGAAGCAAACTTTTTTGAAACAAAAAGATATGTACATATAGTAGTTATATAGAACTACTGTCTAGATGATTTCCTTTGTGTGATTAGTCAAAAAAACTTTTAAACTAAGTTGTAACATTAAGTTCTTTATCTGCTACCAAAAATGTAAACTTCTTCTCATTGTCATAACCATGGAATAAGACTAATGCTAAAAAATAAACTTAAGACATGCTCCAACATGGGAACAACAATCCCATCCCATTCATCATTTCTACATAAACCCTCAACCAACAGCAGCTTCCAGCATGCAAAGGCCAGTCTGCAGCAGCTGAAGTTGCAGAAGGCACACCATGTTAGAAGCAAACTCTGGAGTGTCTGGACAGGAGATCCAGTTCTTCATGCCAGCCTTCTGAAGAGAGACTTAGATTTACACATCTTTCTTACATCCCATCACTGCATACTCACTTCAGTTGATTGGAGCCTTTGTTGGCTGAAAGCTGAAAGTATTTGGTTGGGAATGTTTTGTCTCATTCCTTTTTCTTCCTGGGAGTGTCCCCTTTGTCTTCCTTCTAGTAGGAAGAATAAAAAAAGGGAAAAAATTGACTCAGGTCTTAGAAGTTCACCTAAAGTACAGACCAATACAGCTCACTTTGATAGATTCTGGCTGAAAACATTAAAAATAACACACTGGAACTCCTTTGAGAAGAGAAGCATCATGGCTCCACTGCCAACCTATGAAGGGGAAACTCCACATGGGTTTTTCAAGCACCACCTTGCTCATTGTCCAAACCCACCTGCCCTGGCCCCTCTCACCTTCTTCTTTCCAGGGGACTCCTCAGGACTCCTCATGGCTTTCCTCTTCAAGTCTGCCTTCCTTGAAGGCAAGAACAACTTCTTCTCCCCAGGAGGCAAGGGCACTTTCTCCCTGTGCCATTCCCCAGGCCTGTGGCTACTGGGGATGAGGGCATCACATTCCTGAGCATATCTCAGGAGCCTGGCATCCAAAAAGCCTTTGGCCTTGGCCTGCTGGGAGCCCTTGTCCTTTCTCTCCTCAGAGGGCTTGTGAAGTGCCGGCTGCAGGGCTTTTTTAGTGATGGAGTTTAGCTCCTCTGTTTTCTTGACTCGAGGCTGGTGCTTGCAAGACTGGTCTGTGATCTGCAAAAGACCAGGCTCACTCTCCAGTTTCAGGACTTTTTTCCATTTGTCATGCACCAGGGGCTTGCTGGGCCTTTTGATACCCACTGTCTTCCTGGGCAAGGCCTCCTTGGTGTGCACAAGAGGCTTCAGAGAGCTGTGTGTGCTCATAACGTGAGATTCCTGAGAAGCCTGAGTCACTTGGCCAGAGGTCTTGTGAAAATGCTTGGCGGTTTGGCCAGAGGTCTTGTGAGTGTCCTCGGCCACTTGGCCACAGCTCTTGAGAGGAGGCTCCCTTGCCTTGGAGTGGTGCTGGCAGGAAGTGCTGCTGATGCCCTGCTCCTGCTTTGCACCCTCCTCACGTCCATTCCCACGGGCAATTTCCCTGGGACCCTCTCTTGGCATCAATCCTTGCTTTCTCTGGGTCACCAGGTTGTCAAGGCGCCACTTTTTAGCAGTTGATGGCTCAGGCTGCCAACAAAAGAGAAAAGAAGGATTCAAGACTGGTGCCTTTTGTGACTCTTTCTGTCCTAGCACAGCTCACCAGAGCCCAGGGACTCTTGCCCAGAGGTCATCAAGTCTGGCCTTTGGCCTGTGAAGAAATGACTCTAAACTAACCGGCAACAAACTTGCTCCTTGAGCACCATGGATGGATATGTGAGGAATAAAAAACCATAAACCAGTCAGTGGCAAATACCTAAGCCTTCATTGCAGTGAGAGGGGTCTTACAAATCACTATTTCCAGGGCAAATCTGGCAGAATTTGGTAACAAAGTACAACATCTGCTTCCTTCCTAAGACATGACACTGCAGTGGGCAAGGGGCTGTGGGAGCAGCCTCTCCATGGTCCCTGAATTCACCTCACACACTGACAGGTCCAGCACCCTTGGAAGGTTGTCCTCCTCACTGTCACTGCAGCTGATCTCTCTGTCACACACTGAGGAGCTGTGGCACTCCCTGGTGCTCCCTGACTCCGAGCTGCTGGGCTGTGCTGCTGCCACCCTCCTGTGCTGGGACTGGAGAGCCCTGCAAGGCCACCAGGAGACAAAATTAGGAAGCAGCAGAGGGGAAGATTACTTACATATTCCACTGACATGGAAGCATTCAAACCTAAAACTGAACCCTGTGTTTGGGCACTGAGAGCAGACGGGAGAAGGCCAGAGGAATACATTGCCTTACTCAAAATACAAAGTACCAGAATGAAAAAATGCTTGCAAATTATCAAACCTCCAACTCACACCCATTCAGACAAACATAAACAGCTCCCAAAGCTTATAGAAATTTTATCTTTATCCCACTCTGCAACAAACAATATTATTAGCATATAAAGTGAGGTTCCTAAAAAGTCCATGGTAAATACTATATTTCTTTGTGTTTCTTTTGAAATAAAAGAACTCCAACACATTTTTGAAAACCTCTACTTGGGCAATTGAAGAAAGCTTTACAACAAAGGAACTTGAAAATGTAATCAGTAGATCTACACAGTTTAGGTAGCTGTAGCATTACTTGTCCTGCCAGGCACCAAAACCATAGCTAGGAATGATCCGATTCAGCTGGTATCCCTTGGCATTTATGTCAGCCTCAGCATTATCAGTAGGTTGACGAGTACCAAGTGGGACAAGATGTTAAGCACCACAGAGCTTAAAGGAAGACAAAAACTTCAGTCTGGTACACAAAGACTTAAGAGGTTTTTTCTTCACTTTTGTTATGTTTTGCTTTTTATCACAGCCATTGTAGTCATGACATGGTTTAGTGCACTTGGCATTGCTGGATTAACAATAGGACTTGATGACCTTCAAGTGCTTTTCAAACCTTAACAATTTAGTGAGTCCATCATACAATAACATTTTTGCTGTTGGTGAAAATTCCCTGCAATCAAGTTTGCTGAGAAAAATTTACTGATAACCCAAACTGATGTGCATTCCATGTTCTTGTAAGCAACTGCCCAGCAGAGATGAGAACAGAGCCTGGTTACTTACAATGCTCGTGGCTGAGAACTGGGCAATGTTTCTGAAGCTGTGCCAGCCTGCTCTGGAAAGCAGAAATTAAAACATTGCATTTATATGCCTCCCTCAGAGCGTATATTACCCTGTGGTCTCTCAGCACCAGATTAGAGAGTCACTTTCTTCTAGGGAGGGCTTTGCCACCAAGATTGTTCATCACTCCAGATGGGAATTCCCTAACTCAATACTGCTTGTCCTCTGCTGAACTGCTACATTGAGCTGAAGGTAATGAATGGTCAGAGTTTCCTAAGCCATTCCTAAATCCATCCCTGTTCAGCAAAGCAGAGGAAATCACCCTGCTTCATCAGTAGGAACACTTGATGGTCTCTGCTACAGAGAACACACAAAATTACCTGACAGCACACAAAGAACTGTGTTTAGTTTGCACGTCTACTTACTCTGCTTCTGTGCTGCAGATCCATCAGGCTGGGATTCCTAGAATAAAAGGACAAAGGAGCTTAACGTGGAGTTAAACAGCACATCTACTGACATCAAAACTGTGTTAATGGCACCTTATGGGCATGTGCATTTTTGAACAAAACTTCTGAAAACACTCTAAGAGTTGCCAAAGAGCTGAGCTGGATTTCTGCTCAGCAGAAAGATCTCTTGTCATTTCTCAGAAGGCCTGGCATAAATGGGCTGGGTCACCTTTGTTGCCAATGGAAGTTTGGAAGTCTCTGCTCTTGGAGGCGTCTGGAGATGGGACAGGAGAGCTGGCAGTGAGCTGCTCATTTCCTGGCAAGAGAGGGAGAGAAGCAGCTCTCAAAATGGATTTTGCCCCCACCCAGTTTGTTAATGTATGTGAAACATTAGCAAACACAGAGATCTTCTATTTAAGAGAAGTTACCCTGAAAATTTCTTCAATTGATGGCACATCAGAGGGCTTCTTTATCTGAAACAAGAACGAGGGAAACAGCAGGAGTTTGTTTGGGTTTGTTACTAATTGGCAGGAACTCAGCAAACCTTTGCTTACCAACAGCTCCATAAATGTATTGCAGATGTGTAAGAGTAAGAATGAAAAAGGCTGATCTAAAGGAGAGTTAACAACAGAGACCAGGCTTGGACAGAGCTGAACACAGCAATGTCAACTCCTCTCACTCTTCCTGCTCTGAGATGTGTGTCTTCCCTTTGCAATCTGGCAATCAGGGGGCACTGCTTCCATCTCTAAACTACTGCTCCTCCTCCTACTGCTCTTTATTACTATTACTAATTTTTGAAATTATTATAATTGTTTTAGTTATTATTATTATCATTATCATCATCATCATAACTACCATATCCTTATTATCTGGAATGTTTAAATAAAGTATGTTTTTGTAATCTGCTCCCTTTATGAAACTGCACTTTCCCTAAGCTGCTGTTGAAGCAGTTGTTCCTTGCCAGCAAAGGCACAGGCTGCATGTAAGACTTGTGCATAAAGCCTCAGTAGTTTAAAAAAACACTAAAGCAGTTAGAAATAATAATTGCCAATTCTTCTAAGACAGTTCACAAGAGACAAGAATATTTGTCATTTAGACATATAAAATCAGAGTCTTTCTTTTACTGAAGTTAACAAAAAAACAAACCAAAACCACCTGGGTATAATGCAGCCCCACACAAGGTACAGCTTCTGCTTGGTTTCTAACTCTCAACACTGTTTATGGTCAGGGAACTCAGGCAGGTCTCCAGGCAGGCTCCTTCTGCCAAGACTGGACTTCTGCTCAGCAGAAAGATCTCTTGTCATTTATTGGAAGCCCTGTAAAAACTGGGCTGGGTTACCTTTGCCTGCACAGGAAATTTGGAAGTCTCTGTTCTCTCAGGTGACTGAAGGGAGGGCAGAAGAGGGGGCAGGGGGCTGCACATTTCCTGCAAAGAGAGGGAGAGAAGCAGCTCTCAGGACACAGAGGGAGTTTCACCCTTCCCAGAGTCAGAGGGATCCACCTCCCCATGGATCTGTACAGGCTTTCCCATGGAGATCTGCTACTGAAGAGTACCCACCTTCAATATTCCTTCAATGGACTGCACAGCAGTGTGCACCATGGGCTGGAACAAGAAAGAGGGAAGCACTGTCAGTTTGTTTGGGGATTTTCCTCATTGATAGCAAACAAGCATGCACTCAGTCAACATTTCCTGACCAGCAGCTCTAAAAATGTCGTGCAAGTTCATCCATCATGAAATGCTAGTAAGGAATAACAGTTTTGTCTGAAGGGCACTGAGGAACAGAGACCAGGCACAGCAAGAGCTGAAACCACCAGTCACCTCCTGCATGATCAAGGTCTGGCTTCCCTGGCAGTCAGGAAACACCCTTTCCATTGCTGACTTTTTATTCATCTTATTAAGAATGTATGTTTCTGTCGTGTTCTCCGTTTATTGAATATCACTTCCTGTAGTTGCTAATGTAGCAGCTAAGCTCTGCCTTCAAAGGCTTAGGCTGCCTCTGCATGTGAAAGAGTTGAGCAAAAAGTTCCATTAGTTAAGAAAAACAGTTAGAAAATATAGTTTTCAATTCCAGAGAAATTCCCAATTCAGTTCTAGAGAAGGAGTAATATTTGTCATTCACCCAAATAATACCAGACTCATTTTTCTGAAATAAACAACAAAACAAAAAAACCCCAACCAAACAAACCCCAAAACCAAATGACTTTGATTGAAATGCAACCCTTGTAAGGTGAAGTTGGTGCTTGGCTTCCAGTTCAGAACACTCTTCCTACTCAGGTAACTTGGGCTGGCTCTAGGCTGGCTCCTCCTGCCAAGATTGAGCTTTTGCTTGGCAAAGCACTTGACCATCATCACTTGGCTGCCTGCAAAGGCATCCCACTACTTCTTACACACAGCACTTGAACACAGAAAAGGGTTCAGCCTTACAGGCACAGGAGCTTTTCTGAAGGACTAAAGCAGAGACCACAAACTTCACACTTAGGCCAGCTCATGGACCAGCTCTGCAAGCTTGCTTTGATTCTGGTGAGCATTTCTGGCACAAGGAAAGCAGCCACACATGGAGCACGTGCAAGATAGAGCAGACTACTCGTATGTTTTCAGCCAGCTTCAAGGGAGAAATCTTCCTGTTTCCTGAGAATAGCAGTGACTTTAAGTTGTCCTCAAATTCTGCTTCTCGCCTCCAGACTTTGTAAACTGCAGAGGAACACAGCTTGACTTGCCCTTTTTATTGTTTGGTTGGGATTGTTTTGACTCTCCTTTTTCAACACACTCCACGGAAGATGCCCCATTCCTGTTCCTTTCTGCACACTGACACTCCCTAATTCTTGGCCCTGCCATGAAGCCTCTGACACATCCCAGTCTGTCAGTGCAGGCAATACCAGGCTCCCCGCTGGGGCTGAGGGGCTCCTAAAAACATGAACAAGGAGGTTGGCTTTACAAACAGCTTTGTTCATGTGCTGGGAGAAGAGGTGAAACCTGGCACTGGAGCACAAGAGATACATCTGAGCTTCATTGTTGCACAATTTTCAAGGCTTCTCACAGCTCCTTTGGAAAAATGCCTTCAAGAGACTGGAGTGATGTAGGAAGCGAAGGTTCTGCTTTGGGCAAGAGGAGAAAGAGCTGTTCAGGGTCTCTGTGAAGGCAAAGTGAGTCCCTGCATGGTTATCCCCTGTGGATTAAGTCATTCTGCACTGCATTCTGCTTGTCTGTTCCAGATGGAAGCCTCAAGGTTTCAGTGCTGCCAGGAAAAGAAGCCATCAAGAAGGAATTCCCAGCTGCAGGTGACATGTGCCTTAGACACTGAATGAGCCAAACTCCTGGCCTGGAGGAAATGGCTTTCCTAAGGGATGTCCAGGGATGTGCCAGGAAAAATCCTATTTGGCGTGTGGCTGTTCAGTATAACTGAGGCCAAAGACTTTAATTCCAGTGGTTTTCATAGCAGGAAGAGGGAAGAACAGCAGAGTTTCTTCTGCTCTAGACCTCTTCACTGTCAGGTTCCCTGCAGGGCACGAGTCTCCCCACAGCTCTTGTTTCACCCAAAACAGCAGGGAGGGGTGACCTTTCATCCCAAGGCCCCCTTGATCAGCCTTGCCAAGATCCTTTCTCTGGCTGAATCTTTCTCCTGCATGCAGCACAGCTCACGGGATATTATCTGAGAGCCAAGGAGCCCATCCCTGTTGCCCAATCACCTCTCCCATATTGAACACCCAGCACACAGCACATAGATGCAGGGCTGCAGCCTCACTGTTTCTTCCTCCTCCTCCCTCTCCAGGCTTCAGCACTGCAGGGCTGTATGATCAAAGACAGGTTCATCTTTCCGAAGAAGTCAAAGGAAGGAAATAAGATATCAACAGAACTGAAACAAGCAGAAAATGAAAGATGGGACTTTTTCCTTACAGAGCCATTGTCCAAAACAACCATGAAGAGAAACCAGTGACTCAGGGGCCACAGTCAGAGATCCCTGCTGCAGACGAGGATCATTCAGCATATTCACTCCAAGTTTCATCTCTCAGCTCCTAAATGGACTCCTCCTGGAGTGAAAGCTCCAGAAGGGCTAGACAATGATGCCAAAGGACAAGTGGGAACACTGCCTGGTTTAGCACCCGAAGTCCAGGAAGGGTTTATAAAGGAGAAAATCTAGAAAGGAAGCAGAGGGCAAGAAATGTCTGATGCTGCTGCAGAGGTCTCAAGGGGACACCTGAAGAGTGGCAGTATTTAAGGTCTCCTGTCCTGACTGCCCGCAGACAGCAGAGAGGGTGAGGCAAGGGGCTGTGGGAGCAGCCTCTACATTTGATTTGCATTCACCTCAGGTGCTGGTGCTCTTGGAAGTGCAGAGGCTGAGGATCTGTGGCACTCCCTGGTGCTCCCTGACTCCGAGCTGCTGGGCTGTGCTGCTGCCACCCTCTTGTGCTGGGACTGGAGAGCTCTGCAAGGCCACCAGGAGACAAAATTAGGAAGCAGAAGGGGGCAAGGTTACTTACTTATTCCATTGACATGGCAGCATTCAAAACTAAAACTGAGCCCTGTGTTTGGCCACTCAGAGCAGAGGGATGAAGGCCAGAGGAATACATCGCCACGCTCCAAAAATAAAGCATATATGAAAAACCACTCTGGGAATAATAAAACCTCCAACACCCACCCAGCCAGACAAGAATGTAAACAGATTTCACTGCTACATTGTGAAGCTGCATTCAGCCAACTCAATTTGATAAAAACTACCAAAACGGCCCAGTGCCTTTCTGAAAGCCCCAACCCCCAAAAGAAACACTTCCAATAGAGGGTAACAAATATCAGGATGGATCCTTGGTCAATACAAAACCAGAGGATCTACAGACACACTGGGGGTGAGGAGGAGAATAGAATGGAGCACCAGGGGAAATACAAGTCTGGTTCATAGGCCAACTCCAGTATGCCTGGATTGTTCATTTCTAATGGCACCCTTCCTGAAACCCTCACAAGAATGAAACCAATTAACAACAGCAGCCCTGAGCAGCATCAAACCAAAGGCTGCAGCTTCAAGGGAAACCAGGAAGCCCTTCCCTCTCCCCCTCAAATGAAAAGTGGTTTGTTTGTTCTAGAGGGTAGTATGGGAACACAACTGTACCTTGGAGGAGCCAGTGAAGAAGATGGCTTTTCCACAACCTGTTTTGGTCACAAAAACAGAGAGGAGAGGAGGAGGCAAGGTTAGCTGAGGGAACTCAGCCCAGTGCAACAAGTGGGGATGATTTCAAGGCATGTCTGTGTGCCTGGCGTAGGCACCACCTAAAAGCCACTTGGTCAGCAGCACTCTCAGCACTCCCACTTCTGGCTAACACTCTTAGATAATGCTTGTGCTGACAATCAAGATAAAATGGGCTTTGTGCTTCCACACAAATGACATGCTTCAAGTGTTCCAGAAAAACATCACATTGCAGATCACAACTGATACACAAGTAGGAGTCCCTGAACCATTTTCCATTCCTCTGCCTCCTCTGGCTCAAACGTGTTACAGCTCTACCCATACAGAGCCTACTGAAAACAATGGAAAAGAGGCAAGAGAAGTTTGCTGCCACATTGGCCCACTCAGAAACACTCTGAGGCACAACGGCATCTGGTTCTCAGGAACGCATGGGGCTGGATGCCCTTTGTTTCCCAGATGGAAATTTGGAAGCCCAGACACGAGGCAGCAGGTCCAGAGCCTTTGGACAAGGGGAGCTCAGGAAAGGCAACCCCCAGCTTGAGGGAGGAGCAGCTCTGGCTGCCTGGCATGAGTTGTCAGTCTGGTCCTTGAACTGCTCTAGGCAGCGTTACGCTCACAGACTGAGAGGAAGGCTGATCTTACAACTCCAGCTTTTATCCCTACTTCTCCTCAGCCCAGCCCAAAACACACTTTCAGGGAGGGCAACATCTGCTGAGTCAGCAGGAGCTGAACAATGTATTTTTTCCCCAACCATTTCTTTCATGTATGCAAAACATGAGCAAATACAGAGATCTATTATGGAAGAGACCAAACTTCAACGTTTTTGCAGTGGATGGCACATCAATGGGCTTCTTTTTCTGAAACAAGAATGAGGGAGGCAGGAGGAGTTTGTTTGGCTTTTTTACTAATTGACCTGGACACAGCAGCATTTGGTTACCAACAATTGTAGAAATGGCATGCAATTCCATTCATAATCCAGTGCTACTAAGGATCAAAAGGCCCATCTGAAGGGGAATTGAGAATGGAGGCCAAGCGGAAAAGCAGCTGAAATTCCCAAAGTCATCTCTTCTGCCACTGAGGAAAAGAGGAAATCCCTTTGGAACCTGGCAGGCTGGAAATATTCTTTCCATTTGAAAACTACTGCTGCTGCTGCTACTACTACTACTACTACTACTACTACTACTGCTGCTGCTGCTGCTCCTGCTGCTATTTATCATTACTGTGATTATGATGATGTAAGTATGTCTGTGAAGTCTTCTCCCTTTATGGAATTCTACTATTATATTATCAAGCAACAAACTTTGTCTTCAAAGGCACAGGCTGCCTCAGCATTTAAAAAGTTCTGCAAAAAGCTTCCTTAGTTAAAAGAAAAACAGCCAGAAATAATAGATCCCAATTCTTCTAAGCCATTTCTAGAGAAAGGGGAATATTTATTATTCACCCAAACAAAAGGTGACTCCTTATTCTTCTGAAGGCAGTCTGGACAAAACACTGACTTCTCATGTTTCTGGAATGATGCCCCACAGTTTATGCAAGTTCTGGCTGACTTTAGGCATCCACTTGTTGCCCCTGCAGGATTTGCAAATCCCCAACTACCATTTCTCACTCTCCCCTTGCTTGGCAAAGGGATGGATTTAGCAGCCAAATCTGGAGCAATGGAAATTCTTCAGGGGGGCTCAGAGACACACTATGGAGAGACGTTAACTTTGAGCTACCCCAAAGAGCTGAGTCCATGTCCAGCTGATGGCAGAAGCTGGCAGGGACTCCAGCCCTCCCTCAGAAACACTGTCTGAGAGAAAAACACACCTTCCCCTCCCTCACTGCACTCCCCAAGGAAGATGCAGCATCCCTGCTCCTTTCTTCACACTCCCTCAACTGGGCTTCCAAGCAGCAAGGAAAAACACTGCCCACTGCCGGGAGCCTCAGGGCAGATTGCAGCACTCTGCACTTTCAAGGGCTGGAGATCCACAGTGCTGCTTCATCTTTTTGGCATGAAGCATGGCTCCTGCAAAAAGCAAGGCCCTGCAGTGCTCTACTTCTGTCAGCTGCCTCCTGTTTTCCACAAGATGTTGCCTCCAGTCTTTTGCAGCTGATCAACAGCATTTTCCAGGAAAAGCTGGCTGCAGCCTCCAGCTTTTCCTTCTCATTCCAAGGGCCAAACACAATTTGAAAACCATCTCCATGGCCATCCTACACCAACTGCCGTGCTTCAGCACTGTGGGCTCCTACATTCCATAGGGCACAGCAACATCCCAGTGCTGATGGATCAGCCTGGCAAAACCCCAAATTGCACCTGGCAACCAAGTGCCTTTGACCTCTGGAGAGGCTGAGCCATGAACCAGGCAGGGCCTGTGTGCTGCTCCCTTGGCCTTGAGGGACTGCAACAACAGAGGACCCCAACAACTGAACTCACCTTGACAGGCTCAGGAAGGATTTCAGATTGTGGAGCTTTGGCTTCTGACCTCCCATTTGAGAGGCCTTCATTGCTGGCACCGTAGCTCTGCTCAGGCTTAGGTCTGGTGCCCAGTGATTCTGGTGAGGATTCTCTCCATATGTCCTCACATGGATTTGTCTTACTGGAGGCCGGCCTGTGACTGGAGGCCTGGGAGTTGGATTGAGGCTTTTTTGGGATCCATCTGGGATTCAGAGGGGACTCATGCCTCAGGAGCACCTTGGAGTCCACATCGCCCAGGAGGTTCTTGATGCGCCTTGACAGCTCATCTTCTTTATCTGTCTGCAGCACAAGAACAGAGAGGGGGAAAGGTCAGAAACAGCCCAAGCAAGAGATCCAGCTCAGCAAGAGACATTGCTCAGCATCTTCATGGAATCTCCATGCATCCCCACAAGGGCAGTTAGGCAAGCTCAGTGCAGCAGATGGGAAGATGCCGTGTTTGCAGGAATCAGGCTCAAGGCTGCTACAGCCCATGCAGAAGGCACAGCTCTCCTCTCCCACCACAAGCCTCCTTCCTTCTCTCCTTCCAGCCTGCACTCCACTCCCATTACCTTGTAGGGCTTGGCAAAGAGGGGAGTCTTCTCCAAGAATGGATCTTTCTCCTCTGGAGCCACCTGCCTCCTCCGCCTCTCTTGCTCCAGAATACGGAGCAAGTCTCTGTTATTCTTCCACCTTTCACACAGAGACACAGAAAAGAGACTTAACACTCCAAGCCCTGTTTATACTCCCTGCAGAAACGGGGCCTTTCCCACAAGGGCACACGGCCAGCAGCAAAGCGATGTTGAAATCCTTAGCATGCTGACAGTGGACAGATCAGTTCTGTCCACTGTGTGCTGTGCCCCAGAGCCATGAGACACACAGGGGACAGCACAATCCTTCTCAGGGAATGCTACTCCAGATCCCAGCCACCAAGAAGGCTGGGAAGGACTCTCCCCCCATTTCCTTGTGAAAGGCAGAAGCATCACTGGGCTGATCAGCACATGAGCTGGCAAATCCACTTGCAATGATTAATGGGAGAAAGCACCAGTCTTGTTCTCCTTCAGACCTCTCACCCCAGTCTCCCCCCTTGTGAGTCAAACAGAATCTTCTGTTCTGAAGGTGTTTCAACTTTCAAGGCTTAAATGTTGTCCACTTTATTAACAACCTTGGAAATTCACTCTCAACTTCAAACATACATTTGGAAAGCTGCTTTCCTAGAAAATCATGGAGCTGCATTTAAAGCCATCCTATCAGCGTAATTAGAAAGGAGTTCTCAGGAATTCAGAAAACACCAGGTCAAATCCCCCTGTTCCTCCTCAGCCACATATGTATGTACTCAATCACAGCTGAGAAAACACAAGAAAACAACAATAAAGTGTCCCAGCATGGAAAACCAGATCCTTTAAACTGTCCCTGGCCTTTGAAAGACTACTGCAAAATGGGGCAAACTCTGGCTCTGATATTTATGGACATCAGGGAAGGAAAAGCATGCAGGCATAGCAGATGCAGGTATCTATTTCTACTCTACTGCACAGTCTCCTCTGTACATACAATTCATAAATTCTTCTTTGCAAATGAAATTCCCTAGTGTCCCGGGTTGCAAGGGGGGAGCTTTGTCTGCTCCAGCAGTGACACTTACTCCAATACCACAACAACAATCAGCTCCTGAAAGTTTAATCATTCCTAGAGCCGAGGCACAGCTGCCTCATCTCATCCTGAGGGGCCGTCACTTACAACCAACAGGTTTTTGCTTTGGATGGCATTCCTAATTCAGAGTCTATGAGTCTGCTGTCTACTGAAATGCCCAGACTTTTTGGATAAGCCTGTAGATCTCCCAGTCTCCCCAGCCCTGGAGACACCTTTGCAGCCCATGTCTGGCCTGCCCTTGAAGGTGTTTGTCCAGATGCTCTTCAAACCCTTTGCAAACCTGAGCTCTGCTGCCACTCAGAACCCTGCACATTTGCCTTAAATTCAGGGAACACTGGAAGCTTCAGGAACTGCACCTCCAGGCTTTGCACCAACACGCCCAGCACCTGGGAGCCTTGGTGCAGGGGGACTGCACAGTCCCAAGTCCTCCATCTCCAGGGGGAAAACAGCTCAGCACTGCAGATTTACAAATAGTCCTGTACTTGCTGCAGCAGCTCCTCACTTGATGTGTCACCAGGGAAACCCCAACAACCTGACTGTTCCAAGAAGCAGATGAAACTGAATGCCTGCCATGAAACATCACCTCAGTCCTCATCAGCTACAATTATGTTACACAAGAAGTAAAAATTCACACAATTCACCCCCATCCCAAAAAAAGCAACTTGTGTGTTGCAATAGACTGAAACAGGAAAATACTCCTAGGCCAAAAGCATCCCCAGCTGCAGAAGGGAGTGCCCTGTCTCCCGCAATGAGAGATTGCCTTCAGAAAGTTCAGCAGGGAATCTGTCCTGACCCAGGATCACATCCAGGCCTGGGTCTGTAAAAGAAGCTCTTAAAATACCAATGTGCTCTGAAGCCACTCTCACTGGCAGGCAATCTTTACTTCATTTCTCCCACTCTGGAATGCTGATTCTTGCATAGCAGGGGGAATTCTTTTTCTAAACCATCACAACATTGATCACAGCACCCGGGAAGCCAAGATTACATCAAATTAATTCCTACCTATTGTCTCTCTTCTGCTTGTCTGTCGGTTCCATTAGGAAGCCTCAGTTGGAGTCAGCTTCTCTGGAAGAGAACAAACAGATATTCACCATCTGCACAAGTTCATGGCTAAAGGGGAGGTCGAGATCTCCAGGGACTTGCTGCACTCAGAGCCTGGAGTGCCCAACTGGGACTCATTCCAGTGCTCCTAAACAGAAACCATCCAAACACAATGATGACAATGACAAATAGCTGAGAATGGGAGAACCAAGAGATCCATTTTCCCCTTCCCCCAGCAGGGATGCTGCATTTCAAGCCAGCACTGAACTCCAGATTTGGCCAAGAGCACAACAAACCAGGCCACTGCTACAGGCTCCAGGAAATTTAGTTCCATGTTCAGAACAAAAGTGCCCTAAGAACCCTGCCTGTAGACAATTAAATGGGCCCCACATGAATGGCAGCATTTGTGGGAAGAGGAAAGAAAGAAATGGAGGGTAAAAAAAAGTAATTAAAAGACAGTTCTAGATAAAAAGATAACAATATTCCCTCAACAGATGCAAGAGGGAATCTTGCAATGCAAGACCTCAAAAAGCCAGAAAGAGGACTGAAAACATTTACATTTCAATTGGTGATATACACTTGCAGCACCTCAGGCTCTGGAGGGAACAGAATCATTTCTCGCTGGGGAGGAGGTTACAGGAGCATCCTGTGATGGCTTCTGAACCACCCCACTGGCACAACTGGTGTGAAACAGGAGCACAGACACTTGTCCAACCTATCCTTGAATGATTCACATATTCTGGTGGCCACTGTTCTTATAGAAACATGATGACAAATATAGATACAGACAAGGCCATTGTCATTATAATGGCCCTGAGCCTTCAAAGTGAAAAATTATCGATCAACAGCTTGGGCTTCACTTTGGCAAGTGGCTGTTTCCACGTGGGCTTTGCAGCTTCCCTCTGGAGTCCCCGGCTGTGACCGTTCAACTGCAAGAGCGGCCCCTGGCAGCTGCTCCCACTCCCAACGGGGCAATCCCAGGCCCCAGCTGGAGCACCTGCTGCAGGCAGTGCCCAGGAAAAGCCCAGAGTTCCCCCTGGCACCCATCTGCTGCCTCTGCCCTCAAGCCTCTCCCTCTCCGTGCTGGCACCTTTTGGCAGCACGTGGGGCAGAAGCCAGGGGCCTTTGGGCTTCCCCTGTCACCCTCCTTCCCCAGGGATTGCCTGGCTCTCCTGCTCTTCAGAGACACTTAGCATTCAAGCTGAATCTGCAGCAGCAAGCCCTCCTGCAACCTTGCCCTCTGCACTTGCAAGGGATTTGTCCTGCTGCAAGCTGGTGGAGAATAACGCTAAATATTTGCATCCAGAAGGCCTTGAAGGCCATTTGGCTGGTCAGTGACTCTTTCCCAGCAAAGTGCTGTCAGCTGGCAGAAGCAGGAGCAAGAGCCTGGCTTTGAAGCTGTTCCTGCTGGTGCTCAGCGCTGGAATGCAGCAGAGACAGCCGCGGCTGCTGTGTTCGCCCCCTGGCAGCAGAGCGCAGAATTACCTGGCAGAAGCCTGCGGCCTTGCGGGCGAGGAATGTCTCCCGAGCGGCAGGAAAGGCGCTGGAACAGGCTTTCAGGCCGAGCAGCGCTCCCCGAGTGGAGCTGCGCTCGCTCCGCGCTGCTGCAGCCCGCGGGCGCTGCCCACAGGCGGCTCTGCCGTTGGCAGGGCCCGGGTGCCGGCGGAACGTGCCCGGCCCGGCCGGGCGGTGTCCCGGTGCCACGGGGACTCAGCGGGCACGGAACCCTGCTGCAGCCTGCCCGCAGCCCCGGCTGCACTGCGGGAACCCAGGCCTGCCAGGCAGCAGCACACGGGCTCTCCACACGGCGGGGCCAGCAGGGCCCTGTGCCACCGAGCCCCCGGGCCCTGCCGGCACCGAGGGAGCCCTCAGGGACCTGAGGTGACAAAGGCTCTCCTCACAGACAGGACACCTATTGCCAGCCTCTGTCCCACCTAACCCAATGGCTCCATGTGACCTTCTGCACTCTGTGGAAATAAAAGCACAGCTTTCATTCCACTTCACATTTCTTTTGTTTTTATTACAAAATTGTCTACTTCATCCTCTTTAAATATACAGTTTGGTTTTTAAAGGACATAAAAGCCCGTGCCTCATTTTCCCCTTCCTAATGCTGGATTTCCAGGCCATAAGGTATTCTCCTACTTAAGCACTGAAATAAAGGAGGCTTCTAGCTGTTGCATTTCTGTGGGCAGAGGAGTGTCCTGAGGAGCTCTGGCCACTTGGCTCTTGTGAGGAGGCTCCCTTGGCTCGCTGTGCTGCTGTGAGGAATTGCTGCTGATGGACCGCTCCTGCTTCTTGCCCTGCTCCTATCCATCCCCACAGGCAATTTCCCTCAGACTCTCTCATGGCACTGTGGTCTCTTCTCTGGCTGCAATCTGGGCTGTTCTTTTTTTTTTTTCCTTCATAACTATTTTATCCCAGATGCATTACTGCCATCCATCATTGATGGCCTCCATGACTGTGAGGGGAGGGAATATCTCGGTGTTATTTTTAAAGGAACTATTTCATTTCTACTCAAGAAAAGGAAAGTGACAAATGCTATAAA
Source organism: Passer domesticus (assembly GCF_036417665.1). Lineage (NCBI taxonomy): Eukaryota > Metazoa > Chordata > Aves > Passeriformes > Passeridae > Passer > Passer domesticus. Next base: position 2,328,937 of record NC_087503.1, on the reverse strand, counting down.
GCAATCACATAAAGCCAAGTTTTAAAATTATGGAAAGCAGTATGTAAATAAATTAGGTTTATTGCTTTGCAACCTGTTTCTTCATCCAATTTGATTAATTCAGGCAGTTTGATGCTCTGATACCGAAAACGTCTTCCTTTCTTCTGCTGCTCTCTACATTTGAACACCACTGGGAGAATTCTTGGCATCCTTTAGGATCTATCCTCGTGGATCCCTTCCAGCTCAGAATATTCTATGATTTAGGACCAATGTCCCAGTACTTGGCACTGCTGCGGGTGCATCTGGAATGGTGGGCTCAGGTTTGGGACCACACTGTGAGGCTGGGGCACGTGCAGAGATGGCACTGGAGCTGGTGAGGGGCAGCTGAGGGAGCCGAGCGTGTTCAGCCTGGAGCAAAGGAGGCTCGGGAGGCAGCTGCGGGAGGCTGCAGCTGCTGCAAGAGGCTGCTGCTGTTCTCCCTGGCAGCCTGAGGGCAGCTGCAGCCCCCCGGCTCAGAAGGGCTGAGCAGCTTTGCCAAGAGCTCCCTGCCACATCCTCTGTGGGAATGCTCAGAGCCAGAGGATTTTGGAAAAGCTGCAAAAGGCAGGCCTCAGAGACAGCAGAACTGTGATTAGAGCTAAGTGGTAGCCCTAAGGTTTGTTAGCAGAAAAGTAATGTAAGTAGTAGAAATATAAGGACAAAGAGAACAATGGTCAGTGTATTAACGCTTGGCTAGAAGAACTCCCTAAGCTACAGAAAAGTATATCTAGTAAGAGATTAGGAAGTTCTAAGCTTAATTCTGGAGCTCTGTGCATTGTATTTTAAGGCTTACAAACAGGTATTGTATTCAAAATCAGCAAGCATTATTTTACCCAAAGGTACGTGTTTTTCTAGTGGTTGGATAGAGCTACTGTCAATATGCTTTTGCTTTGTGTGATTGGCCAAAAAACTTTGGAGTTGTAACACTGGGTTCTCGGTCTGCTGTCAGGGACATGAGCTGCTGCAATCTTCCCATTGTCATAACCATGTAATGAGACTGATGCTGGCAAATAAACAGCTCGAGGTGTGTTCCACAGCAGTCCCATCCTGTTGGTGATTTGTACATAGACCCCCAGCAGGCAATATTCCCAAGGGGGCCGGAGGACAGGGCCTGCTGCCATCCTTTTGGGTAGAACGGGGTTCAGGGTGCCCTGGAAGAGGCTGGCGGATCCCAGGGCTCAGGCAGGCAAGCCGGGTGCCACTGGGGCCACTCAGCGTGAGGGAATTGTGCGTGGCCAAAGGGGGAAAGCTGCCAGTGGCGTCTGGCTCTGGGCAAGGCCTGTGGCCAACATGGAGCTGGGAAAGGGGCCGGGGACAGCTATCCTGGGCCTGGAGCTCTGCCAGCCTGGGGCTGAGGGTGCTTGGGTGACACCAAATCCTGCCTGGCACATGGCATGTGTGAGAGACAGTCTGGAGTTCCCTTCCTTTGCCTCACAACCATCTGTGAGAGTCTGTCCAAAACTTCCCTCATTTTTTGCCTCTCGATCGTCATGAAAGCCAAGACCACCGGGGAAAGGGAAAGATCCTGTTCTGAAAATCCAGGTCTGTCTGGTCCACCAAGCCAGATTATTGCCTACGGGTGTGTTTGCTCAACTCATGGAACACTGCACCCAAGAAGGGGCAGTGTGCTCTCCTTCGCCTGCATCACCTAGCAACGCTAGTGCTGGAATTTCTCCACCCTTCTGACTTGCCTGGACTTTCTCTCTGGAATGACCTTCCCAGAGATCACCACTAAAAGACCCTCCATTCCCCGTACATCATCCACCATGACAGATGGACTGAGATGGGAGAGGGTTCTCCCTCAAGGACTGAGACATGCGACCCCCACATGGAAAAGCTCCCCTCTTCTTCCCAAAAGGATTGAGAGTGAAATCCCCACCGTAGGGTGAGGAAAGGCATGCGTGGGGACCGGAGCAAGTTTTGAAAGCGACCACTGGACTGAGAAGACAATGGTTCCTGCCTACAACGTCTGCTGCTGACGACACCTGCTCCTGATGGACTACTGATGGACTCCTTGTACCCTTTATCAATAGACTATTTTGAAATGGGTCCCCTTCCCCCATTTCAAAAGCACTATAAAAAAGGGTTAAAGCTGACTGATACCTTTGAGATCTCCCCTGACGTGAAGACAACTGTTGCCATGATATTTTAGTGAAAAAGCCTCTGCTAGGATTTTTCCTGTCCTGAGGAGCTGAGAGCCTCAGGAAAGAAATGTAAACAATAACTATCTGCTGCTGTGGAATGCCACAGGTGCATCTTCCATTAGTCCATGTGGATTGTTTTCAATCAGTGACCAATCACAGCCACCTGTGCCAAGGCTGTGAGCAGTCACAGGATTTTTGTTATTCATTCCTATTCTATTCTTGTCTTTGTAGCCTTCTGATCTCTTCTCTCTGTTCTTTTAGTATAGTTGTAATGTAGTATTTTAGTATAATATATAACATAATAAATCAGCCTTCTGATGAAAATGGAGTCAAGCCTCGTGTCCTCACACAAGGGGTTCTTGCCGAAACAAGAATGAAGAATGAACTAGGCATTCTGGAGTGGCTGCCAACCACAATACCCTGGAACCCAGAGGCGGAAGAACACCGATGGAAAAGAATAAGACACCTTCTTAGACAGTGGGAATGGCCTGAAAGGGGAGGAGTGGTGGGGCAGATTGGGTGTCCAGCTGATCCAGTTGACACCCCCTCTCTTGTGGCCATGGCAAGAGCTGGGTGGGATGGCCCTGGCAGAAAGGTCTCCTAGGATTCCCACAGATCCAGGCTCTGACCATGGCTCTGTTCCTCTCCCTTCCAGCCCTTCAAGCCCTGAGGAGAGATGACAGCCCTTCCCAGGCAAACATAGTAATTCAACAGATAGTCAGTGGGAGAGCTGCAGAACTGGCTCAGAAGAACCAGTGTTTGTAGAAGACCTGCAAATGCCATGGAAGATGAGACTGCCTTGAGACCAGAAGAGACCAGCTGGAGCTCCAGGCACAGTTCGTGATTGGCACAGCTGAGCCTGTGCGAAACTTGCATGGCTTCAGCCCTCTCCCTGCTTATAGATAGCTCCCTCCCTCCAGCCCTCAGACTCTGTCCATCCCTTCTTTTTCCCTCCATTCTCCCTCCCTGTTCATGGCTCTTTCCCTCTAGTCCTCAGATCCAGCCCTTCCCCTTTTTCCCCACCCAGCTCATTCCTTTGCTTCCCCTGCCATTACTAAACAGTTTGGCTACTTCACTTTGCCTGCATCCCTGTGGAGCTGCAGCAGAACAAATCCGGGGCCCTGGGACACACAGGCCCCTGCTGCCATTCTCTGCCACACCGTGTTTTGTGCACAGACCCAGAGGAACGAGGGCAGCTCAGGCTGGCACGGTCCCTGTGCTGAAGGTGCAGTTCCACAACCCTGTGCAGGTACAGATCCTGCTGAGCACACGGAAGGCCAGCAGTGGCACAAGGAGCCTGTGTGTCAGGAGCCAATTCGTGTCTAGAGGCCCAGCCACATTTGATCCGCTGTTGTGCATGTCAGCAAGATAATGAAGAACAGACAGTGAAGGAAACCTTATGGTTGAACTGGTGGGAATGTGACCCTTGAGAGAAACAATGGATTGGTCAATTGATGGGAAGTTAACCTGTGAAAGAGGAACAGCACACAGTGGAGCTGTGGTTGGCATGGAGGTGGTATCAGAAGCCATTGCGGCCTCATCTGATGCACTGGCCAAGCGTGAGATGACGTCCTAAGTGGAAAAACTGCAGAGGAGGAGATGTCAGGCCTGTTTCTGGTTTGGAGGGATGAAAAGGGCAAAATGCACGCCCTGTTGATGCAGGGGATGCCCTGAAGGTGGGTGGCCTGCCTGCCCCTCCCACTGCAGCACCACGCTGAGATACCCTGAGAGCTGCCCAGTGCTCCTTGCTCCTGTCTGCTGACACGTGAGCCTTTGTCTGGGTTCGGGGTGGCCCTGGCTGTGTGAGGGGGGCTACGTGGGCATGAGACAGCCGGTCCTGTCCCGCTGGGTCCCAGCAGTGCCTGGCAGCTGTCCTGCATCCACGTCAGGATGCTGGCCAAGAGCGGTCCTGGAAGCTGAGGCACAGGTCAGGGCCCATGGTGTTCCCTCAGGATACAGCAGTCCCGAGAGGTCTCCCTAATTCAAAGAAATCTGCAGACAAATGCATTGTCCACCAAAAGCCCTTTTATTGAGCTGACGGGAGGTCAGGGGTCTGCACCCCACCAAAATGCTTCTCTGCCATGTATAAATTTCAGTGGGTTGATGTAGGAATTGTATCAAAAATACCATCCATCTTCACCCTGCTGAGGTGATTGCATAGGCAGGGGGTTAGAAATACATTCTGTCAGATTCCTGTACTTGAAGCTGATGTCCAGGCGCTGGCCAGAGCGGTCTCCATGCCCTAAAGCAGCACTTCTTCCTCATGCCTTCTCTGCACAGGGCTCATTCCCTACTTGTCCTTCCTTTTTCTGGTAGAATGTGTCTAAAGCTTTTTTCAAGTCCCTCTCCTGTCAAGTTAGGCCCCCCAGGTTTTTCTTATGCTAACTGGTGCTAAGTACTTACCTGTGTCTGTGCTAAGTACTTGTTTGCTTATGTGAATTGCTTGTGCTTGTGTCAAACAAAGGCCTTGTTTCATCCTCTCCTTCTCTTTATCCTGATGCAAATTCTTTTGCAAGATTCCCTCCACAGTCCACAGGACATATGTACTGTTATGCTGCTCTTTTAATTTTCTACCACATCCATAGGTTCATGATGGTTAAGAGGAGGGTTAATTTTTTTTTTTTTATATTAGACCTGGTTTGCTGAGGAAGCTAAAATTCGGAGGAGCTGTTGTTGATTGCAGATTTGTCCATCACAAGAAGACATCTGACTCATGATGTTCTCTTTATTTCTCTATTTTGGTGATGATTTTGGTAACTTCTTTGATACCAATTTCAGTGTCCATAAGGCTCTGTGAGATGCATTTTTGACTTCTGCCACTGGCCATTCTATATTAGGCTGGTACAGCATTTGTTTTAGAACATCAATGTTCCTTCCAGTTCGGAATTTTGGGTGCTTCATGATACACATCGTACACATTCTGCATAAGCTCAAGAGAAGTTATTGTGTGGTGCAGCTGAAGTCACATCCATTTTTGGTTGTGAATTACAAATAGAGAAGTCAGTACTATTAGCATTTTCATTTAATGAATCTGTTGTAAAAGTTGTGCAAGCAGATCTCACCAAGGGATATCCCCTTCCCATATAACATACCTGTGACTGTGCATGGGTTACTGGGCTCATTTCACAAATACAAGGGCTGCCCTCAGTGTGCAGACACCGATCCTCTCTGTCAAGCCCTGCATTTTTGCACACAAAATTCAGTACATCCCTTGGCACACATGCTTTGATACTAAGAGTTTGCCACTTTCCAGTTTTCTTGTTGAAAATGGCCCACACATTATGCTGAATGGGACTGAGAGTTACATGAGTTCTTATAGCTCCAAGGGCCAAAATTGGAATTGCACAGTATTTTGTTGCATTCTTAATGGTTGATGTAAAAGACTGCAGGGTTCTGTTCATTTTATGGGAAATTGACCAATTGCCACCAAGTGTGGAAGTCTTTTTCAAATTCCTTTGTGGTTTCATTTTTAGGCATGATTTAGTTAATTCTCATGGCAATTTCCCCAGCTCTCCTTTTTTTAAGTTTTCCTGAGATTACAGACCGTAGCCACAGCTGAGCTTGTCTACACTGAAATGCTAAAGAAATGTTATCCTGTAGTTTTCCCATAAAGCCAACGACTGGTGGAAACAATCCTGCTGTGTATTGTTGGCCAGGGTGGTTAATAGGTTAGCTGCCAGGCTGTGGGTTTGGGAAAGTGTTAGCAGGGCTGATCTGAGAGGAGTTTGTGTCTGTCCAATATAAAAACTCACAGTGCTTCATTTATTAAGACTTCTTGATCAATAGAATTTCATATTCCCAGTTCAGACCCAAACCATCCCCTTAAGCCTTTTTTAGACCTATGATTTGGTGAATGGGAATGTATCCATGTCTCCCAGCCTTTTAGGCTTTGCTGTATGAATGGGTAGTATTGCTGTTTAATTTTGGATCTTTTAGCCTCTATCTTTACCTCCAGCTTTTTCAGAGAGTACTGTGGATCTAAAAGCAACAATTGTTCATTTGTTTTTCTTACCACAGAATGAGAGACTATATTATTTCACATATGGGTCCCGTGCTATGCCATTGTTTGCTAATGTAAAGCTGTTTGTTTTAATTTTAAATGCCTATTGTGTGACCCGTTCTGTTTCGCTCCTTGTCGAGTACCCAAGGCATGGTAACAGGTTTCTTCAGATACATTGCCTGCCTTTAGGCAAGCGTTTCAGAAACCTTCAGAAACCTTACACTGGCCCCTGGTAGTATTACAAAGGACACTTACTTTACTAAAGTTCCCACTACAAATGGCTGAGTATTCTGAGTACCTCAGCCCATAAGAGGATGTAGTTGTGCTGTCAGGATTCCATGCATATCTGGGTTGCCATCACACGGTCATGACATTGGGCATGATATACCCTAACAGGATGATTGTGCTCCCGGCTTCCCCTCCAACTTGACTGGTTACTGTTTCTGATGGCCTGGAATATGCCAAGAATGAAATTCAATTCTGAAAAGCAAATCCTCTGTGAGACCTGTTCCACGTACTAAGCATACCAGCAGGATGGTTTATTATTCTAGTGGCACAAGAGCTGCCTGCTGGAAACAATATGTGTTGGGTCGCATTCCTGGCAGGCTCAATTCCTGTATCTCTGTGTGATGATGGTCCTCCCACCCCACCTGTGCCCCACAGAAGAAGGGAACTATCTTGTGCTGGGTTATAGTCTCCCCTTTTAATATGCATAGCACAAAAATCCTGATAGGAATCACATGAACATGGATTCACATGCTGCTTGTTAGAAAGGTCACGGATGCACATGGTCACTGCACTAATCTCATCTAAAAGAGGTTTGTGAATTTCAAATTTACACGCCATAGAGATCCTGCTTTCAGGTGGGACAAGAAAGGCCAGCATGGGGTCAGGTTTTCCTCAATCTTCAACTGCTCGGTCATTAATCCTTAATATGACGTAAAGTGTTTTTACCTTATTAATCCCTTTTAGCCAATTAGGTCCTGAATATTTTTGAGTGTTCCATCTATCAGGATCTCACAGGCCAAGGAGATCATGATGGTAGTGACAGTCATCTACTGTGGCTTGGATTCCGATCAGAAATATCGGGAAGATGATGATGGTGTGAAGTGCATCTTGGTTTCTTCTGTTCTTTCTGAGGTCCAGTTGTGGACTCCACTTGCCTTTTGCAGAAGTCTTTTAATTCTGGAATAGTGTAGCCAAGAGGTTAACGCTTCAAGCCTTAAAGGCTGTATAAGTGATTAAAAGTACTAATTAGAGTCCTTTCCATTTTGGGATAAGAGGATTTCCCCAAGGGATTTGACATATACCTGGTCCCCAGGCTGGATTTGTGGAGAGGAGCATCCTCTTGCTCCTCTGCTCAAAATGTGTTGATTTATTTTCTGCAGCTGTTGTGTCAGTTGCACAGCATGGTTCTGCAGATACCCCTCCCCAACTTGTGCAGTATCTTCCCCTTGATAGTTATGCTTATATGGTCTTCTGTACAGTATTTCCAAGGGATTCAGATTTTCTTTTGTTCTTGGTCTCCTGGAATCCGTAATAAAGCCAAAAGTAGGGCCTGGGGCCAAGGTATGTTGGCCCCTTGTCCAGTTTTGACTATTTGTTGTTTTAGCAGATAATTCCTCTTTTCCACTTGGCTGCTGGCCTGGCGCCAATACAGCATGTGTAGGTGCCAGTGGATTTGGAGATTATTGCAAAGTTGCTGTGCAATATTTGCTAGGAAACGTGGCCCTCGATCAGAGGAGATATCTAAAGGCACTCTGAACCAGGCCATTATGTTGTTTAACAAAATCTTGACAACTCCTTTGGCTTTATTTGTTTGGGTTGGGAATGCCTTAGGTCACGCTGAGAAGGTATCAGTGAAAGGTAAAAGGTATTTATAGTCCCCTTCTCTTGGCAATTCAGAAAACTCAACTTGCCAGTGCTGTCCAGGATATTGTCCCTTGTCTACTGTGCCAAGCTCAACTCTAGTCCTAGTTTGTGGATTGGTTTGTGGGAATCTATAGGATTAGAGGATTTTAGGAAAGCTGGGAAAAAGAAAGGCCTCAGTGACAGTAAGGAGAGTGAAATGCTAAAGCAGCAGAAAAGATATATCAGCAGTAGCGAAGACATGAGAAATAGAACAATTAAGCTGTGTAGTTTAGCTTTCTAAGTTGCAAAAAAGTATATTTTAGTAAATATTTAGAAGGTTAAATATGAGTGGGGTTCTATGCTTTGTCTTTTATAAACGAACCATTGTATGAGAGAAAAAGCTGCTATTGTTTTAACCAAAGCTATGTGTCCTTCAGTTGGTTGGATAGAACTACTGTCAATATGCTTTTGCTCTATGTAATTGGCTGAAACTGGGTCTGAAACTGTCTTGTAATTTGTTGCAACATTAAGTTTCCTCGGCCTGCTGTCTGGATAGCAAGTTGCTTGCATCGATCCATTGCCATAGCCATGTAATGAGTCTGATGCTTCTTAAATAAACAGCTCACGACGCTATTCAGGTGTGGTCCCGTTCCGTTCATATATAAATGGCCGGCGTCTTTGGTTCTAAGACATTATTTCACACCCTTGGCTTACCTGCCTTCCACTAGAGTACAGGTTGCATCTTACTCTTGTCCTCATCAAATAATTATGTAAGCCATCCCCTTCCCAGAGTATATAATTATGTTCATCCTTAATTCATTTTAACAATGCTCTTTCAGGTATAATTGTCTATCCCCGAGGAATTGCAAAAACAATATATTTTCGTTCTGCTCATAAATTCCTTGCTAATTCTAGATCTTCCTGATTCTATGACATACATCATTGTCATATTCTTCCTTACCTTCGGGAATTAGTGGTGCCTGAACCTCAACATGGCTTTGTTCTGCTGCTCTTTTTGCAACCTGTTACCCCTTTTGGGGTCTGTTTCTCCTTTCTGATGTCCTCTGCAGTGCATAACTGCAACCTCTTGAGGTACTAGTACTGCCTCCAGCAATTTTAGGATTTCTTCCAAATGCTTAATTTGCTTTCCTTGAGCTGTCAATAGTCCTTTTCTTTCCAAACTGCTTCATGGCACCTATTACTCTGAAGGCATTCTTGGAATCTGTTCATATATTGATCCTTTTTCCTCAGGCTGGTCAGAAGGTACAGGTTCAAGTGATTATCTCTGCCTTCTGAGCTGACTTGTCTAGGGCTTCTATCCCCTATTGCTCCATGCTAATTCTATATCCCCATTTTCACTGATCTGCTCTTACAAAGCCACTCCCATCTGTGTACTGAGATTCTGCTCCTGGAATTGGGGTTTCTTTAAGATCTGGGCAGCTGGAATAAAGTGGACTTCATGGTTTTGATACAGTCATGCTACAAAGGTTCCTTGTCTGTCTGGTGAGTGGCCACGAATGCTGCTGGATTAACTAGAGAAGAGATTAGTTTGGTAATACCACATTGTTCCACCAAAACTGCCTGATATTTAAGCAGTCTGGAGGGTGAAAGCCAACGCCTACCCTTTTGCTCAAGAATTGCTGCTACTGAATGTGAGATAAATACAATTATTTGTTGACCTAGAGTGAATTCTCAGGCTTCTTGGATGTTTGAAACAAGAGCAGCAACTGCTCACACTCAGGCTGTCCCCTACTCACTTCATCCAGTTGTTTAGAGAAGTAGGCTATTGCTCTCTTCTATGGGCCAATTGTTGGAGCCACTACAAGGACTACAATCTCTACGCCCCCTACACAACAAACAAGGGATCAGAGGGTTACAAGGAGCATAGGGCATCAGTCACTTTGCTCTTCCTGCCACTCCTGTCATCAGAAAATGGAAATGCAGGTAGAGCTACTGCGCTTGGTTCCTGTCAGACTGTAAGTCTCATTTGCGTCGGAGTCACTCTGGCCTTTCTCACCATCTACTTCTTCCTTGTCCCTCACCTGCCGAGCCCCTCAGGGTGACAATGCAAATGCAGTTCCACACATTCACACTCTTTCATGCAATACAAAAGGGTATTTAGGGGCTTTCCCAGAAACTAGAAATTTGTCTTAGCACTTAAGGTGGTCCCGGCATCCAAAAGATATCAACCTATTCCTGGAAAAAATTCCCAGCTAGGCTGAGAATGAGGTGATCTCTAGGGGACAAAATCACTTTTGAGGAAAATTCTGAGTAATTTCTCAAGGGCACATAGAGATAATTATGGGACCAAACATGAGATAAATATGAGGGGGGAGAAAGAACACTTGGGGGGAAAAATCTCAGGTTGTCTGACTTCCCAAAATCTCGTCCCTTGCCCCAGCAGGGGAGCTTTGCCCTCCCTGTCCCCAGCCAGCCCAGCCTGGCACCTCAGGGCTGTCCCCAGCCTCCTGCTGAGGCCCGGCCTCGAGGGCTTCTGCCCCAGGCCTGGCAGGCGCTGTGGGGAAGCGCCAGAGCAGCCGGCTGTCAGGAACAAGGCGGCTGCCTGGGGGCTGCTTGTGGCCTCTGACACCCAATTGCTCAGGGCTTCCCAGTGCCCCAGCCCCTCAGGCTCTCCCCCAGCCCGGCCAAGCTGCCCGGCAGCAGCGCCGCAGCCCCACAGGAGCTCCAGAGGAGCCCCAGCCAGAGGCACCTGGGAGCCCTCAGCAATGCAGCCAGCAGCACACGGCCAGGAGGACACGGATGGCGCTTCCTGCCTGCCACAGGCCTTGTGGCCATCTCCAGGCACCGCTCCAGCAGGGATCCCCACAGCTCCGGCCCTGCCCACCGGCTCTGGCGGCAGCACAAAGGCTTCAGCAGAACCACCACAGGCCAAGGGGCTTCTGGCCATTGTCCCTGCAGCACTGCACGCCTGGGCAGCTGGCTGAGTGCAAGCACCATTTTCCCCCTCCTCCCCTATGCCCTGCAAACCCTGGGGAGCATAAGAGAGATCCTGGAGTCTGTGTATTATAACACATTCTATATTAACATAGTAAAAGAAAACAAAAAGGAGAACATTTTAGAAGAAAAAAAAATTCCCCATTACTCAGGGGGTCCCAGCAAAAAGAGCCTCTGGGATCAATTCTCCACTGGGGTCCAGCAGCTCAGCCTGCGGAGACACGAGAGACGCGGCCAAGCCTTCCACACCCTGCGCAGCTGGTCTTGTAGCCTCTGGAACCTGGAGATTGGAGCCCGCTCTGCTGACCTGAGGGTGCACAATGTTTCAATTGCCAGACTTCTGACAGTAAGGCTGATGTCATTGGCCATTTCTTCAAGGGCTGCAAGAGAAAGGAACAGAGCCATGGTCAGATCCTGGACCTGCGGGGATGCGAGCAGAGCCCCCTGCCAGGGCCATCCCGGCCGGCTCTTGCCATGGCCAGGAGAGAGCAGGGACCAAGGGGATCAGCCTGAAGTTGCTGGCTACGGATCCTCCACGTGGCCCTGAAATCTGTGTGTGCTCTACCCAGGCCAGCCTTCATCTGCACAGGGAGCAGAGCCCTCCACAGCCGGGGCAGGGCTTGCAGGTCTTCACCCGCCAACTCCTGCTGTCAGCCCGCTGCCCTCACTCACCACTGCAGATCATCAGGAGCTCTCCTGGCTGCCCCCTGAGGTGCCGCCCGGCCATCCCTGTGAACACAGAGCCTGTCACGGCGGCAGCGGCACAGCTCCCTGCCAGCGGCGCTGCCAGCGCTGCGGCCACACGCCCTGCTGGCCCGGCAGGGCTCAGCCCGGGCCCTTGCCGCACGCTGCCGCCCAAGGGCACGGCTGCCAGAGGGCGGCAGCAGCGCCCGGGCCAGGCGGGGCTCCACGGCGCCGGGCCCGGATGGCGCTGCCGGGGCAGCGGGCGGGGCTGGGGCCGAGCTGCAGCAGGCCGGGGAGGGAGCCCGGCCTCGGGGCTCACCCATGAACCTGATGGCCGCCTCTCGCAGGAGCTCCTGGGGGCTCTCCAGGTAGCGCAGGGCCCGGCGCGGCTGCTCGGCTCGTGTCCTCTGCCAGCTGCAGAGAGCGGCAGCAGGGAAGGCTTGGCGCGGGCTCAGCCCCTGTGGCGGGCGCTCCCTGCGCCCAGCCCCGGCCTCCCCTGCCCGCACAGCCCTGAGGCGCGGCCAGCAGCCGCTGGCGCCGGGCTCCGCAGGGGGCAGAGGGCCGGCTGCTGCCCGGGGAGCCGCGGGGCCGCCCCGGCTCGGGCCCACAGCAGCCTGGAGAAGAGTCGCTTATAACAATGTAGGAGACAGGGTTTTTTACATGCACAGCCTGCAGAACCACCATTATAAAAAGTCCTGGAAGACCAGGAAGAAAGGGATCCGATGCCTGAGTGTCTTGGTTTGAAAGACAGGTGTCTGCCAAGGAAGGCAGAAACCTCCCTTAGACCCCAAAGATGACCCCCTCCTCCCCCTCCTCCAAATTCTAATAACTTTGAAATTACAGGGCTTTCAGGAAAAGGTCTGAGAAAAGGAATAGCAGCTCCGTACTAGCGTGTGTGTGTTTATAATAAGGCAAACAAACACCCGCCCCAGCAGCAACGAGGCACAGCCGCAGAGCCCCAGTGCCGGCCTTCTCCCGGCTGCAGCCCCTTCCCCTGCGGTGCAGTTCCGGGCACGGCCAGCAGGGGCGCTGCTGGCTCCTGGCCGGGCGGGGGCGATGATTCCCCCGCGGCTGCAGTGGGCGCTGTGGCGCGAGCTCGGCGCCTCTCTGCACACAGCAATGGCGGGCGGGCGGGAGGGATGGAGAAGGGGCTTCCTTTGGAGCCCTCAGGGACAGCCCGTCCCGCTGCACCTCCGCTCGGTGACATGGACTGCAGCAGGAACCTTGGAAGCAGCAAGCCATGGCAGGAGGAGGAGTGGCAGGACAAAAGCTCTGTAGTGGCAGAGAATCCTCCAGGCAGTGACCGCAGCCTGGCTGTCCCTCCTCTGATCCCAAGGGAGGGAGAGGAGCAGAGCCTAGCCCCTCACCCCCTGGCCAAAATCTTGTGGTAGCTCTGCCTTTCCCCAGAGAAAACCCTTCAGGTAAGACAGTAGCTAGCTGTACTCTTCCAGCCACATCTTTTCTTCTCTTAACTATCAGTCTCTTAGCAACAAATGGGAGAAAATTCCCTAAGAGAAAGAAGAAAAACCAAAGGAAAAATCCTGATTTGCAACACTGAGACAAATGGCAGTATTGGAGATACTTTTTGCAAGGGATGAGCAGCATAATGACCCTGACAAGGTCAGGCGCACAGAGCAAGTGTGGGGTGGAGCCCTGCACAGCAGGGCTCATCTGAATACTCCAGCTTCATGGGAACAATGCATTTTTGTGGATAACCAAGAGACAGTGAGTTTGTAGCAAGCAAACTCAGGAATTATGAGACCATTGTCCATGGCCTGATGCACACTCCTATCTCTGCTGTGGTTGAGCCTCAAGGAAGAACAGGAGAAATTCAGAGAGAAGATGAGGAAGGAGATGGGCAAGGACAGTTCCCATGTGGCACCAGTGCAGACCAGAGGCCCCAGTGTCAGAGCCCAACATCCTCCAGTTAGGGAGAGGGAGTACACCCCACGAGTGGATCTGTGGTTCTTCCTCTATGAACATGGGCAAGACATGAGAGGGTGGAATGGAAAACTCATCTCTGTCCTAGCAGCATGCATATGCAAGCTAAAGGAGGAATCTACTAAGAGAGGGATTTGCACCCAAATGAATGTAGCCCCAGCTCCCCATGACTGAGCTGCCAGGTATAACAGAAGGGAGGATGATATGTCAGATCCCCTTGAAGGAACATCCAGAATATACGCACAGGGAGGGAACGGTAGCCAGGATTAGAGAGGCCCTGCCTCTAGCCAGGTAGAGGCCAGGGAAAATTGTGTCTTTTGGGCTGTGTGGATCCCTGGCACACCAGAGCCATAGAAATACGAGGCTTTTGTCAACACTGGTGCACGGTGTACTCTAATCCCATCAGGCCATGTGGGGGCAGAACCCGTTTCCACTGCTGGGGTGACGGGGGGATCACAGCAGGTGATCCTGTTGGAAGATGAGGTGAGCCTGACTGGAAAGGAGTGGCAGAAACATCCTATTGTGACCGGCCCAGAGGCCCCGTGTATTCTGGGCATAGACTTCCTCCGGAAGGGCTATCACAAAGACCCAAAGGGACGCAGGTGGGCTTTTGGAATAGCTGCTGTAGAGGCTGAGAACATTAAGCAGTTGAACACCTTGCCTGGATATCAGAAAACCCATCTGCAGAAGGACTCCTGAAGGTGGAAGAGCAACAAGTACCAATTGCCACCTCGATGGTGCACTGCCGGGAGTATTGAACCAATCGAGATGCTGTGATCCCCATGCACAAAATGATCCGTGAACCGGAGAGCCAAGGGGTGGTCAGCAAAACCAACTCACCCTTCAATAGTCCCATCTGGCCTGTACAAAAGTCTGACAGAGAACGGAGATTGACTGTGGACTATTGTGCCTTGAATGAAGCGAATCCACCACTGAGCTCTGCTGTGGCACACGTGCTGGAACTCCAGTACGAGCTGGCAGCTTTCTCAGAAATGGCCCCTCCTGCCGGAGGGGTGAGGTGCCCTGAGCCCCGGTGGGCACCCCACAGATCAGGGAACCCCCCGACCAAGCAAGTACTGGTCAGAGAAAAATGCTGTTCCCAGAAAAGCACTGAGTGCCAGAGTTGTCAGTCTGGAGGCACGGACAAACAGCTGCCAAGTGGCGCCTCTGCTTGAACGCGGTGGAGGTCAGAGAGCAGCCGCTGAAGGGGCAGATCATGGAGTGCAGGTTGCAGCATCCACCGGTTGCAGGGGTTTTTCCCCTGCAGCGTGGTGTTCGGAGAGAGCGGCAGCCGCCGCCAGTGCAGCGGACACAGGCACGAGGAATCGCCGCTGCAGATTTTCCCAGTTCAGGGAGGGCGGTGCTGGCAGAGCCTTCGCCACTGCCGGAGTGTTGCTGGCAACCCGAGGGCAACAGCGGGGAGCGGTGCCGGGAGTGGCGGAGGCGGCGGAATCGGCAGGGCCAGCGGGGCTGTTCCCTGCCGGCACTGCAGGCTCCCAGGTCATGAAATCAATTGCTGGCCGCGATGCAGGGGGACTGGATGTGCTCCCCAGCACAGGGCTGCCGGCTGCCGTCGCGGAGCCGGCCGCTCTCTTGTCGGGGGCGGGGGCGGCTTTGCACCCTCCTGGGGCACAGAGGCGGGGGAATCCAGCGGCGGGGCAGATCCACACGCCACACTGAGGGAAAAAGGAGGGGATGGAGATGGCAAAAGTCCCTCCAGCTCTGGTGAACGTGATGAAGAAGGGATGACCGCTGCTCCAGTCAAAATAATTGTTGACCCATAAAGCGCAGCTGCTGAAGGCTTTGGTCCTTCCTGTGCATGCTCCAGGGAGACAGAAAAAAGCTGTTTCTGAGCCATGCGCAAAGCTGCTCCCCCCGCCCCATGCAGGTGGGGAAAACCAGTGGAGACTGTCCCTGGACAATTTGGTCCAGCTGTGGCGAGGGGCCTGATGGCCACCAGCCTGGGGTAAGGCGCTCCTCCAACGAGGTTCTCTTCCTCACAATGGAGGAAAGTGATGCACTGAGTGGGAACTCCCGAGAAATTTCCTCAGCCCGCATGTGTTCCTCCAAAAGTCAAGATCCACGGGTTGCCAAGCCCTGGAATCCAGCGAGAACTGCAAATCCACGAAAACCCATGAGCTTTTGCCCATCTGAAAAACTCATAGACATCTTCCTCCAACACAGGAATTCTGTAGTGCAGAGGCAGAAACCTCCACACTCCAATAGTGTTCTCCTCTAATGGAGAAAATTGAACTTCCATTTCTGAAGGCACCTCTTCCCAACCGTCACTCCATTTCTCGTGGAGGGCAATGCTATTGTCGGGAGGAGAAGGGTTAACAGTACCTTCTCAAGGAAGCCAAAGTGACTGGCCACAACGGGCTGTGCAGGGTCCCGCAGGGTCCAAGAGAAGGTCTAAGTGGCATCTCCCATCTCGTGACTCACCAAAGGAACACCGGACACTCTCTGTCAGTGTTCAGCAAACCTTTTCGTGTTCAGCCTCACCTGCAAACCCAATTGGATCCATCCAGCTCCTGGTTCTTCAGCCAATGTCAGAAGTCACCACTTATCGAATGCAGGGAGCCCCCAACGCGGCAAATGATTGGTATTTGACTCCATTGTTTTAGAAGACTGAACAATTGCTTTATTAAAACTAAACTACATTACATTATACTAGACTATATTAAAGAGATACTAAAAGAGACTAAAGAAAAACCCATGACTGTCTCCAGACAGTCAGGACACAGCTTTTTCCCAACTGCCAAGGAAAAAAAAAACCTCATCAGGATCCAACTGAAAAATCACTTCAGGTAAAAAAATCTTCCTAAACTATTCCATATGTCCAAAAACAACTGGAGCAGCAAGTAGAGACAAAAATTCTTTTCTCTTCTTCTCTGCTTCTCCAAAAAAAAATCCTGTGAGAGAAAATTATGTCCCTCTCTGTTCAGAGATTGTGAATGCCACATTGAACAAAAACAAAAAAAAAGAAAAAGAAAACAAAAATCTTGAAGAAAAAGAAAATCCTTCTCAAATGGCCCCAGCAGACAGAGCCTTCCAAATCAGCCCTCCACAGAGCTCCAGCAGCACAGCAAGGCTCTGCGGCAGAGACGAGGCCGTTTCTTCCATGCACTGAGGAATTGATCTTGCACTTTACACCATGTGGAGGAGGGAGCTCTCTGAATGGCCCGGAGAACGAACCCAGTTTCAATTGCAAGGTTTCTGATGGCGGGATTGCTGTCAAATGCCATTTCTTCAAGGGCTGCAAGAGAGAGCAACAGAACCAAGGTCAGATCCTGCATCTGTGGGGAGCGGAGGAGAGCCCCCTGCGAAGGTCATCCCGGGCGGCAATTTCCATGTCCAGGAGGGATCAGGCCAAAGCTGCTGGCCACAAAACCCCATGTGCCCTTGAAATCTCAGTGTGCTCTGCCCACACCACTCCTCATCCGCACAGGCACCAGAGACCTCTGCAGATGGGGCAGGCCCTGAAGATCCCCCATGGCCAGCTCAAGTTGTCAGCCCACTGCCCTCACTCACCATCACAGATGACCTGGAGCTCTCCTGGCTGCCCCCTGAGGTGCCGCCCGGCGATCCCTGTGAACACAGACCCTGTCACGGCGGCAGCGGCACAGCTCCCTGCCAGCGGCGCTGCCAGCGCTGCGGCCACACGCCCTGCTGGCCCGGCAGGGCTCAGCCCGGGCCCTTGCCGCACGCTGCCGCCCAAGGGCACGGCTGCCAGAGGGCGGCAGCAGCGCCCGGGCCAGGCGGGGCTCCACGGCGCCGGGCCCGGATGGCGCTGCCGGGGCAGCGGGCGGGGCTGGGGCCGAGCTGCGGCGGGCCGGGGAGGGAGCCCGGCCTCGGGGCTCACCCATGAACCTGATGGCCGCCTCTCGCAGGGGCTCCTGGGGGCTCTCCAGGTAGCGCAGGGCCCGGTGCAGCTGCTCGGCCGCTCGGCTCGTGTCCTCTGCCAGCTGCAGAGAGCGGCAGCAGGGAAGGCTTGGCGCGGGCTCAGCCCCTGTGGCGGGCGCTCCCTGCGCCCAGCCCCGGCCTCCCCTGCCCGCACAGCCCTGAGGCGCGGCCAGCAGCCGCTGGCGCCGGGCTCTGCAGGGGGCAGAGGGCCGGCTGCTGCCCGGGGAGCCGCGGGGCCGCCCCGCAGCCCCGCCGCGCCGGGGCTCCATGGGCACCCGGCTCGGGCCCATAGCAGCCTGGAGAAGACCCCGCGCTGCCTCTGGGTGCAGCAGCGGGCAGGGGCACAGCTGCCAGCCCCGCACACTGAGCACCGCGCTCAGGGGCCTTCTCCAGGCTGAGGCTGGGGATTCTCGGTCGTCCTTACCAGGGCCTCGCCAAACCTCCATGTCTGATCCACCTGTAGCATTTGTTCAATATCCCTCCTCTTCAGGAATCTGGCTGAAGAATGCAGTGTTTCCCGGGAAGCCTGGAGAGCAGCAGAGATGTGGAGATGGCCCCACAGCCCAGGGCACAGGAGCATCCCAAAGCCACAGCCTGGGGGAGGCTGCAGCCTGCAAGGCGCCAGGACAGGAGGCAGCCCAGCCCCCTGCCAGGGAGACAGCAGCCGGCCACAAGTACTCACCTCAGCAACAATCTGATTCTCATCATGGCAGTGGAAGGAGAGTGGCAGCAGGCTCTGGAACACGTGTGACTTCAGGGCCTTTTTTCCATCTTCCATTAATAACTCCAGCATCTCTTGAAATAGAGTCATGGAGCTCAGCTGCACCTGGCTATCATCCTGTAGGAAAGCAAGAACAAAAGAGCTCAGCATCAGCTGCTTCGGGCCCAGCAGGGCACAGGCCTGCATCTCCACAGGGCACCAAGTGCCCGGGCAGCAGCCAGTGCCCGTGGCTGTGGGCACAGAGCCTTACGCGGTCAAAGAGTGGCAGGAGCGCCTCAGCCAGCTGCAGGGCGAGGGAGCTGGGTATTGGGGCACCATTATCCAGAAATAAATATCTGAGTAGAAGAATGGTCATCCTGATCATGTCGCTCTCTTTTTCCTGCAGGAGCTCCACAAGACTTTCAGTCAGGCTCCACATTTTGTCAGCCTGTGTGGAACACAAGTTTGTGAAATGCCACCCTGCTGCAGCAGGGCCTAGAGGCCAAAGCCTGTCCCGAAGCACTCGGGCAGCTGAAGCGGGAGGCAGGAGAGCTGGGAACAGCTGCCCCAGGGCCCAAAGCTCAGCCAAGCCCAAGTGACAGCGTTTTCCAGCCCCACGCTGCTGGCAGGGCTTCAGCCACTGCCCCCTTCTCACCATCAAGGGATTCTTGCTTGCCACTGTGACTCCTCGGAGTGCCAAGTGATGCCTCTCCCTGTATTTGCTCTGCAGGTTCTTCGACATGATCTCCAGAACACTGTCTCTGCATTCCTTCAAGTCCAGGCACTCGAGGACCTGAAAGGCAGAAGGCAGTGACAGGGCACCCGGCCAGCAGGAGCCCGGAACCGCACAGGGCTGGGCCCAGGCAGCAGCACAGGTCCCAGGCAGGACCTACGATAGGGCAGAGAGCTGGGAGACATCTCAGCGTGGTAGTGCACCTGGAGAAGGCACGGCAAGACTTGGAAAGATGCCAGAGGGAGCAATGTCCCCAGTGCACCCACAGAAGTGCTTCCATTCCCACCGCAATGCCATGGCCTCAAAGGCTCACAGGGACCAGCTGACGTGGCTTGGGTCGCCATGTGACTCATGGGGGAATGGAAGCCTGGCCACAGGCTGCTTACTTGATCTAGCCTGGAAACACCATTCTCCACAAGCAAATGCAGCAGGGTGGCACTGGTCTCCTGTCTGAGGACCTCTGAGCGAGCTCGGAGCCCAGTGCCCATGGCCCTGGCCTCTTCCTGCCGAACACTCTTAATGAATTCGCAAATGAGCTGTAGGAGAAGGGCAAGAAGCCACGGATGTTCCATGGAGTGCTCCACACACGGTGCTCGGCCGAGCAGGGACAGCAGGCCCAGCCCAGGTGGGCATGGCTGCAGGTACCTGCGCTGTTCTGCGGAAGCGGCCACGGCTGGATTGCTGCTCTTGTGTGCGCTCCACGGCTGCATCTGGCAAAGAGCGAGCACAGCCAGAGCTGAGGGGCTGCGGGAGAGGCCGGAGAACACAGCCCAGCCCTGCGCTCCCCAGGCAGGGACAGCCCCGGGATGCCCCAGGGGGATGGAGCACGGCCACTGCGGGGTGTCTGCCTGGGCCCTCTTCCGTCCTGTCCATGGGCATGGCCCCAGGGGATGGGATGGGATGGGATGGGATGGGATGGGATGGGATGGGATGGGATGGGATGGGATGGGATGGGATGGGATGGGATGGGATGGGACGGGATGGGACGGGACAGGATGGGGCCAAGCTGGCTGCAGTCTCCAGTCCTACAGCCCAGCTCTGCCACTCACCCTCCTGTGGTGGATGGAATGGCACCACCTCTTCTGTCTCCTGTCCTGGGTCAGCTCCAGGGCCTTCTTCCTCCTCCTCCACCCAGGGCATCCTAGGGTCTCTTGGGGGTCTCTGCTCCATGTCAGTGACTGGAGCTAGTTGCAGGACAGATGCCTTGGAAAAGCTCCGGGGCACCAAGTCCCACGCTCTGCCCTCGAGGGCACTGCAGAACAGAAGCCTCGGAAGGCCACAGGTCACCAGGTCCTGTGCTCTGGCCTCGAGGTCAGCTGCAGGAACAACACCTCAGAACAGCTCCAGGTCAGACAGGAACGAGTGCGCTGTGCGGGGGCTCCTCACAGCACCGCTCTGTCCCGTCCTGTCCCGTCGCCTGCTCCGAGCGCTGTGGAGTGTTCTTGTCACCCCCAGCTCCTATGTCACCACGTGTCACAAAGGACACACTCCTCCATTCCATGCCACGGTGACCGTGCTGCAGTGTGTCACAAACGGCCCTTGCACACACTGCCACCTGCCCTGGGGCCGCCCCCAGCCCACCCAAAGTGGCCCCGGTTGGAAGGAATCCCTGGCCCCAAGTGTCTAAGGCAGCCCGACAGGATCTTTAGGAAGGGCTCAGCCCATCAGCAAACGCTGCCCTGCTCTGCGGGCTCAGGGCAGCAGAAGGAGCCCCCAGGGCTGCCGAGGCAGCCGCGCTGGCAAGGGCATGGGGCCTTCCACAGAAGCTGGCACGGCCTCCTTGGGACACGTCCCGGCTGCTGGCCATCCTAAACCCGCGGCTGTGACAGGCGCAGGGAACGTGTGGGCCAGGGCACCAATGCTGCTCTGAGCCGTGGGGCCCGGGCAGCGCTGCCATCAGCAGGTGTGGCAGAGTCCCCACCCAAGCAGACCTGCCACCCCCCGAGCCCTGGCAGCGCTGCTGCCCCTCTCCTGCCCCAGAGACCTGTGCCCCGGGGGGCTTCTGTGCCACAGGGAGCCAAAGCCCACGTGCACTGGGGGCTGTGCTCCTCCCTGCAGGGGCTGTTGGCAGGAGCATCTGGAGCACTGCTGCACCACTTGCTGTCAGAAGCTCTTACTACTTGCTGAAATTATTTTCTTATTGAAGTAATTTCCTTCAGCACAAAAGCATCTTTACCATGACAACACGGAAAAATCTGGCATTAAAGACTCCTCAGTTCAGGAAAGCTTTACTTTCCATTTCTCAACTCAAGTAATTCCAAAAAGTTGCAAACTCCCCCAATCAATTGCAATCGACTGAGAACATGACAGTTGGAAATTGGCTTCCCATCTCAAAGCAGCATCTCATGTGCCTTAATGTCATGCATTGGGAGTCACTTTACAAACATAAGACTACACAGAGGCAAACAGAAGGCCATTCTTTGCTTTCAAACGATTTTCAATGAATGGATGATAATATCCTCATTCACTTAAGGAATAGAAGCTCTAAAAGAATGAAAGTCCACTCAGTGTTACAAAAGTAGCTCAATGAAATGAATAGATGGCAAAAGGGCCAATCGTCCCCCTGGTAGAGATATCTAACTGGCCAATAAAGTACAGCTCTCCCCTCTTCTTCCCTGCAGGAGAATCAGGACCATGAACAGAAATAGTCACAGCTGTTCTTTCTGCCCTCCATAACCAGTGTTGCACCAAACCACAGATGCTGCCTTCAAACTGACTCCAATTCCATCCAAGACCTCTCCCCTTCCAGACAACTCCTTCCCCAACCTGCCCCCCAACACCAATGCCCCCAAACACCCGCACAGGAGCCCTCAACACCCCGCCAGGACCCCCAGCTGTCCCTGTCCCTCCGCAGAGCTTTCCCAGCCTCCAGCAGACCCCCTGGTTCCCTGCACATGCTGTGGGATGGCCCTCAGGAGGATCTGCTCCAAGGCCTTTCCCGCGAGCAAGCTCAGGCTTCCAGGCCCATGGTTTCTGGATCATCCTTCCCACCGAGCCTTCCTGTGCACGGCTGTTCCCTTGGCACATTTGCGCTCGGCTGGGACTTCTCCACTCACCCAGGGCTGCTGCTAAAGGATCAAGAGCAGCCTGGCAAGCTCTTCCTCCAGCTGCCTCTTTCCTCTTGGGGGAGGAAGAACATTCCACAGGCAAGAAACTGGTGCCTCCACAGACCCTGGATCCATGCTGGGACAGACAAGGATGTGAAGTATGTCATATGGAGAAACTCTTTATCACTAACCGCTCGCATTTGTTCTCTCTGTTCCTTTGTTACCCGTGGTATAAAGCAATACTCACTCGTTTGTCATACGCAGAGGCCCCCGCCTACACAGCTCACTCACACCATGTGGGTTCAAGTCTGATGGGTGCCTTGCACAGGTGGCACAGGGAGTCCCACCTACACGGTCCCAGGTCAGGGGCGAGCGTCCCCTTGGTGGGTTAGAGTCCCAGAGTTCAGGAGTGGTATGCTAACTGGCATTGATTAAATGTGGCTGGAATTTGGATTGGGAGCTGGTTTAGAGAGTTTATTAAGTCTGGTATAATATCATGTGTGTGTCCATGTGTTAAATCTGTCAATGCAACATCGTTTATTCTTTGCTTATGTGAAGATAAGGAACGGAATGTGCTCAACACTGTTACCTTTTTCCTTTGGGCATGGAATGCTATTAATTGGAGTAGAAGTAGTCAGAAAATTGAGTGTGCGTTCCAAGGTTCATCGCTAAGAATGCAAGAAGTGGAGACACAGTCTCAGAGGGAAACAGCATTGTACGGTTGTCCTGGGTTGACTATATGATGCTTTTATCCCCAATCGTCTTGTTCTGTTTATACTGAATAATAAGTTTTACACCTTTAAGACTCTCTTCCAGACAGTGAAGAAGGGAGGGAAGAAGCGCGCAGTTTGTTTTCAGACTGCTCTCACTCCTACACATTCCTGCTCCTGGACTGTGTTGTCTGCGGATGGACAGACAGCCGGACAGAGCTCCTTTTTTCCCTTTTTTTTTTTTTTTTTTTTTGCTTTTCGTTAGTTTTAGCTAGCTGAGGCAAAGAAGTTCCCTGGACTGTGATTTTTCCTTTTTCTTGGACCTGTTCAAGCCTGCTCTGGATTGAACACCCAGAAGAGCACCGGCAGCTCCACCTATGGCCCCCTGGCCGGGCCTGGGCCGCGGCGTTTCCAGCACCACAGGGACTGATCAGAGACTGAGTGAGCCAAGCTGCAACCTGGGGAGGGGACTGTTCTGAGTTTGCCTTTTTTTTTTTTTTTGGAGTAGTGAGAAGTTTTATTGTTTAATATTGTTTGGGTTCTATTGTTTAATAAACAGGTTTCTTTCCACTTTTTCTCCAAGGAGATATTTTCTCCAGAACCGGCTGGAGGGGGGAGGGGCAATTGGAGCTGCTTTTGTAGAGAAGCCCCTTTGGGGGTTATGTCCCAAACAAGCCCCAAACCAGGACAATGGTCTTGCAGATTGGAAATTGAAATTGATTGTCTAGAGAACTTAAAATACTCTCAGGAGGTTCTGGAGGACATAGGTCCCTGGCAGCCTAGCTGGGAATTTTTTCCAGCAATAGGATGATATCTTTTGGATGCTCGGAGCACCTTAAGCGCTCAGACAATTTTCTAGTTTGTGGGAAAGCCCCTAAGTACCCTTTTGTGTTGTATGAAAGAGTGTGAATATGTGGAACTGCATTTGCATTGTCACCCAGAGGGGCTTGGCAGGTGAGGGACAAGGAAGAAGTAGATGGTGAGAAAGGCCAGAGTGACTCTGACACGAATGAGACTTACAGTCTGACAGGAACCAAGTGCAGTAGCTCTACCTGCATTTCCATTTTCTGATGACGGGAGTGGCAGGAAAAGCAAAGTGACTGATGCCCTATGCTCCTTGTAACCCTCTGATCCCTTGTTTGTTGTGTAGGGGGCGTAGAGATTGTAGTCCTTGTAGTGGCTCAAACAATTGGCCCATAGAAGAGAGCAATAGCGTACTTCTCTAAACAACTGGATGAAGTGAGTAGGGGACAGCCTGAGTGTGAGCAGTTGCTGCTCTTGTTTCAAACATCCAAGAAGCCTGAGAATTCACTCTAGGTAAACAAATAATTGTATTTATCTCACATTCAGTAGCAGCAATTCTTGAGCGAAAGGGGGGGCGTTGGCTTTCACCCTCCAGATTGCTTAAACATCAGGCAATTTTGGTGGAACAATGTGGTATTACCAAACTAATCTCTTCTCTAGTTAATCCAGCAGCATTCCTGGCCACTCACCAGACAGACAAGGAACCTTTGTAGCATGGCTGTATCAAAACCATGAAGTCACTTTATTCCAGCTGCCCAGATCTTAAAGAAACCCCAAATCCAGGAGCAGAATCTCAGTACACAGATGGGAGTGTCTTTGTAAGAGCAGATCAGTGAAAATCAGGATATACAATTAGCACAGAGCAAGTCAGCTCAGAAGGCAGAGATAATCACTTGAACCCGCACCTTCTGACCAGCCTGAGGAAAAAGGATCAATATATGAACAGATTCCAAGAATGCCTTCAGAGTAATATGTGCCATGAAGCAGTTTGGAAAGAAAAAGGAGTATTGACAGCTCAAGGAAAGCAAATTAAGCATACAGAAGAAATCTTAAAATTGCTGGAGGGAGTACTAGTACCTCAAGTGGTTGCAGTTATGCACTGCAAAGGACATCAGAAAGGAGAAACAGACCCCAAAAGGGGTAACAGGTTGCAAAAAGAGCAGCAGAACAAAGCCATGCTGAGGTTCAGGCACTAATTCCCAAAGGTAAGGAAGAATATGACAATGATGTATGTCGTAGAATCAGGAAGATCTAGAATTAGCAAGGAATTTAGGAGCAGAACGAAAATATATTGTTTTTGGAACTCCTCGGGGATAGACAATTATACCTGAAAGAGCATTGTTAAAATGAATTAAGGATGAACATAATTGTATACACTGGGAAGGGGATGCCTTACATAATTATTTGATGAGGACAAGTGTAAGATGCAACCTGTACTCTAGTGGAAAGCAGGTAAGCCAAGGGTGTGAAATAATGTCTCAGAACCAATCCACAAAATAGGACTAGAGTTGACCTTGGCACAGTAGACAAGGGACAATATCCTGGACAGTACTGGCAAGTTGAGTTTTCTGAATTGCCAAGAAAAGGGGGCTCTAAATACCTTTTACCTTTCACTGATACCTTCTCAGCATGACCTAAGGCATTCCCAACCCAAACAAATAAAGCCAAGGAAGTTGTCAAGATTTTGTTAAACAACATAATGGCCTGGTTCAGATTGCCTTTAGACATCTCCTCCGATCGAGGGCCATGTTTCCTAGCAAATATTGCACCGCAACTTTGCAATAATCTCCAAATCCACTGGCACCTACACATGCTGTATTGGCCCCAGGCCAGCAGCCAAGAGGAAAAGATGAATTATCTGCTAAAACAACAAATAGTCAAAACTGGACAAGGGGCCAACATACCTTGGCCCCAGGCCCTACTTTTGGCTTTATTACGGATTCCAGGAGACCAAGAACAAAAGAAAATCTGAATCCCTTGGAAATACTGTACAGAAGACCATATAAGCATAACTATCAAGGGGAAGATACTGTACAAGTTGGGGAGGGGTATCTGCAGAACCATGCTGTGCAACTAACACAACAGCTGCAGCAAATAAATCAACACATTTTGAGCAGAGGAGCAAGAGGATGCTCCTCTCCACAAATCCAGCCTGGGGACCAGGTATATGTCAAATCCCCTGGGGGAAAGCCTCTTATCCCAAAATGGAAAGGACTCTAATTAGTACTTTTAATCACTTATACAGCCTTTAAGGCTTGAAGCGTTAACCTCTTGGCTACACTATTCCAGAATTAAAAGACTTCTGCAAAAGGCAAGTGGAGTCCACAACTGGACCTCAGAAAGAACAGAAGAAACCAAGATGCGCTTCACACCATCATCATCTTCCCGATATTTCTGATTAGAATCCAAGGCACAGTAGATGACTGTCACTACCATCATGATCTCCTTGGCCTGTGAGATCCTGGTAGATGGAGCACTCAAAAATATTCAGGACCTAATTGGCTAAAGGGGATTAATAAGGTAAAAACACTTTACGCCATATTAAGGATTAATGACCGAGCAGTTGAAGATTGAGGAAAACCTGACTCCATGCTGGCCTTTCTTGTCCCACCTGAAAGCAGGACCTCTATGGCATGTAAATTTGAAACTCACAAACCTCTTTTAGATGAGATTACTGCAGTGACCATGTGCATCCGTGACCTTTCTAACAAGCAGCATGTGAATCCATTCTCATGTGATTCCTATCAGGATTTTTGTGCTATGCAAATTAAAAGGGGAGACTATAACCTAGCACAAGATAGTTCCCTTCTTCTGTGGGGCACAGGTGGGGTGGGAGGACCATCATCACACAGAGATACAGGAATTGAGCCTGCCAGGAATGCGACCCAACACATATTGTTTCCAGCAGGCAGCTCTTGTGCCACTAGAATAATAAACCATCCTGCTGGTATGCTTAGTACATGGAACAGGTCTCACAGAGG
Organism: Passer domesticus; assembly: GCF_036417665.1. NCBI lineage: Eukaryota > Metazoa > Chordata > Aves > Passeriformes > Passeridae > Passer > Passer domesticus. The sequence continues at coordinate 2,302,466 of NC_087503.1, read as the reverse complement.
ATTTGCTTATGAGAATTGAATTTCATTCTTGGCATATTCCAGGCCATCAGAAACAGTAACCAGTCAAGTTGGAGGGGAAGCCGGGAGCACAATCATCCTGTTAGGGTATATCATGCCCAATGTCATGACCGTGTGATGGCAACCCAGATATGCATGGAATCCTGACAGCACAACTACATCCTCTTATGGGCTGAGGTACTCAGAATACTCAGCCATTTGTAGTGGGAACTTTAGTAAAGTAAGTGTCCTGTGTAACACTACCAGGGGCCAGTGGAAGGTTTCTGAAGGTTTCTGAAACGCTTGCCTAAAGGCAGGCAATGTATCTGAAGAAACCAGTTACCATGCCTTGGGTACTCGACAAGGAGTGAAAGAGAACGGGTCACACAATACGCATTTAAAATTAAAACAAACAGCTTTACATTAGCAAACAATGGCATAGTACGGGACCCATATGTGAAATAATATAGTCTTTCACTCTGTGGTAAAAAAAACAAATGAACAATTGTTGCTTTTAGATCCACAGTACTCTCTGAAAAAGCTGGATGTAAAGATAGAGGTTAAAAATCCAAAATTAAACAGCAATATTACCCGTTCATACAGCAAAGCCTAAAAGTCTGGAAAACATGGATACATTCCCATTCACCAAATCATAGGTCTAAAAAAGGCTTAAGGGGATGGTTTGGGTCTGAACTGGGAATATGAAATTCTATTGATCAAGAAGTCTTAATAAATGAAGCACTGTGAGTTTTTATATTGGACAGACACAAAATCCTCTCAGATCAGCCCTGCTAACACTTTCCCAAACCCACAGCCTGGCAGCTAACCTATTAACCACCCTGGCCAACAATACACAGCAGGGTTGTTTCCAGCAGTCGTTGGCTTTATGGGAAAACTACAGGGTAACATTTCTTTAGCATTTCAGTGTAGACAAGCTCAGCTGTGGCTACCGTTTGTAATCTCAGGAAAACATAGAAAAAGGAGAGCTGGGGAAATTGCCATGAGAATTAACTAAATCGTGCCTAAAAATGAAACCACAAAGGAATTTGAAAAAGACTTCCACACTTGGTGGCAATTGGTCAGTTTCACATAGAATGAACAGAACCCTGCAGTCTTTTACATTAACCATTAAGAATGCAACAAAATACTGTGTAATTCCAATTTTGGCCCTTGGAGCTATAAGAACTTATGTAACTGTCAGTCCTATTCAGCATAATGTGTGGGCCATTTTCAACAAGAAAACTGGAAACTGGCAAACTCTTAGTATCAAAGCATGTGTGCCAAGGGATGCACTGAATTTTGTGTGCAAAAATGCAGGGCTTGACAGAGAGGATCGGTGTCTGCACACTGAGGGCAGCCCTTGTATTTGTGAAATGAGCCCAGTAACCCATGCACAGTCACAGGTATGTTATGTGCGAATGGGGTGTGCCTGTGTGAGATCTGCTTGCACAACTATTACAACAGATTCATTAAATGAAACTGCTAATAGTACTGACTTCTCTATTTGTAATTCACAAACAAAAGTGGATGTGACTTCAGCTGCACCACACAATAACTTCTCTTGAGATTATGCAGAATGCGTACGATGTGTATCATGAAGCACCCAAATTCCAAACTGGAAGGAACATTGATGTTCTAAAACAAATGCTGTACCAGCCTAATATAGAATGGCCAGTGGCAGAAGTCAAAAATGCATCTCACAGAGCCTTATGGACACTGAAATTGGTATCAAAGAAGTTACCAAAATCATCACCAAAATAGAGAAATAAAGAGAACATCATGAGTCAGATGTCTTCTTGTGATGGACAAATCTGCAATCACCAACAGCTCCTCCGAGTTTTACCTTCCTCAGCAAACCAGTTCTAATTAAAAAAAAAAGAAATGAACCCTACTCTTAACCATCATGAACCTATGGATGTGGTAGAAAATTAAAAGAGCAGCATAACAGTACATATGTCCTGTGGACTGTGGAGGGAATCTTGCAAAAGAATTTGCATCAGGATAAAGAGAAGGGGAGGATGAAACAAGGCCTTTGTTTGACACAAGCACAAGCAATTCACATAAGCAAACAAGTACTTAGCACAGACACAGGTAAGTACCTAGCACCAGTTAGCATAAGAAAAACCTGGCAGGTCTAACTTGACAGGAGAGGGACTTGAAGAAAGCTTTAGACACATTCTACCAGAAGAAGGAAGGGCAAGTAGGGAATGAGCCTTGGGCAGGGAAGGCATGAGGAAGAATTGCTGCTTTAGGGCATGGAGACAGCTCTGGCCAGCGCCTGGACATCAGCTTCAAGTACAGGAATCTGACAGAATGTATTTCTAACCCCCTGCCTATGCAATCACCTCAGCAGGGTAAAGATGGATGGTATTTTTGATACAATTCCTACATCAACCGACTGAAATCTATACATGGCAGAAAAAACATTTTGGTGGGGTGCAGACCCCTGACCTCCCGTCAGCTCAATAAAAGGGCTTTTGGTGGACAATGCATTTGTCTGCAGATTTCTTTGAATTAGGGAGACCCCTCGGGACTGCTGTATCCTGAGGGAACACCATGGGCCCTGACCTGTGCCTCAGCTTCCAGGACCGCTCTTGGCCAGCATCCTGATGTGGATGCAGGACAGCTGCGAGGCACTGCTGGGACCCAGCGGGACAGGACCGGCTGTCTCGTGCCCACGTAGCCCCCCTCACACAGTCAGGGCCACCCCGAACCCAGACAAAGGCTCACGTGTCAGCAGAGAGGAGCAAGGAGCACTGGGCAGCTCTCAGGGTATCTCAGCGTGGTGCTGCAGTGGGAGGGGCAGGCAGGCCACCCAACTTCAGGGCATCCCCTGCATCAACAGGGCGTGCATTTTGTCCTTTTCATCCCTCCACACCAGAACCAGGCCTGACATCTCCTCCTCTGCAGTTTTTCCACTTAGGACGTCATCTCACGCTTGGCCAGTGCATCAGATGAGGCCGCAATGGCTTCTGATACCACCTCCATGCCAACCACAGCTCCACTGTGTGCTGTTCCTCTTTCACAGGTTAACTTCCCATCAACTGACCAATCCATTGTTTCTCTTAAGGGTCACATTCCCACCAGTTCAACCATAAGGTTTCCTTCCCTGTCTGTTCTTCATTATCTTGCTGACGTGCACAACAGCGGATCAAATGTGGCTGGGCCTCTAGACTCGACTTGGCTCCTGACACACGGGCTCCTTGTGCCACTGCTGGCCTTCCGTGTGCTCAGCAGGATCTGTACCTGCACAGGGTTGTGGAACTGCACCTTCAGCACAGGGACCGTGCCAGCCTGAGCTGCCATCGTTCCTCTGGCTCTGTGCACAAAACACGGCGTGGCAGAGAACGGCAGCAGGGGCCTGTGTGTCCCAGGGCGCCGGATTTGTTCTGCTGCAGCTCCACAGGGATGCAGGCAAAGTGAAGGAGCCAAACTGTTTAGTAATGGCAGGGGAAGCAAAGGAATGAGTTGGGAGGGGGAAAAGGGGAAGGGCTGGATCTGAGGACTAGAGGGAAAGAGCCATGAACAGGGAGGGAGAATGGAGGGGAAAAGAAGGGATGGGCAGAGTCTGAGGGCTGGAGGGAGGGAGCTATCTATAAGCAGGGAGAGGGCTGAAGCCATGCAAGTTTCCCACAGGCTCAGCTGTGCCAATCACGAGCTGTGCCTGGAGCTCCAGCTGGTCTCTGCTGGTCTCAAGGCAGTCTCATCTTCCATGGCATTTGCAGGTCTTCTACAAACACTGGTTCTTCTGAGCCAGTTCTGCAGCTCTCCCACTGACTATCTGTTGAATTACTATGTTTGCCTGGGAAGGGCTGTCATCTCTCCTCAGGGCTTGAAGGGCTGGAAGGGAGAGGAACAGAGCCACGGTCAGAGCCTGGATCTGTGGGAATCCTAGGAGACCTTTCTGCCAGGGCCATCCCACCCAGCTCTTGCCATGGCCACAAGAGAGGGGGTGTCAACTGGATCAGCTGGACACCCAATCTGCCCCACCACTCCCCCCCTTTCAGGCCATTCCCACTGACTAAGAAGGTGTCTTATTCTTTTCCATCGGTGTTCTTCCGCCTCTGGGTTCAAGGGAATTGTGGTTGGCAGCCACTCCAGAATGCCTAGTTCATTCTTCATTCTTGTTTCGGCAAGAACCCCTTGTGTGAGGACACGAGGCTTGACTCCATTTGCATCAGAAGGCTGATTTATTATGTTATATATTATACTAAAATACTACATTACAACTATACTAAAAGAACAGAGAGAAGAGATCAGAAGGCTACAAAGACAAGAATAGAATAGGAATGTATAACAAAAATCCTGTGACTGCTCACAGCCTTGGCACAGGTGGCTGTGATTGGTCACTGATTTAAAACAATCCACATGGACCAATGGAAGATGCACCTGTGGCATTCCACAGCAGTAGATAGTTATTGTTTACATTTCTTTCCTGAGACTGTCAGCTCCTCAGGACAGGAAAAATCCTAGCAGAGGCTTTTTCACTAAAATATCATGGCAACAGTTGTCTTCACGTCAGGGGAGATCTCAAAGGTATCAGTCAGCTCTAACCTCTTTTATAGTCCTTTTGAAATGGGGGAAGGGGACCCATTTCAAAATAGTCTATTGATAAAGGGTACAAGGAGTCCATCAGTAGTCCATCAGGAGCAGGTGTTGTCAGCAGCAGATGTCGTAGGCAGGAACCATTGTCTTCTCAGTCCAGTGGTCGCTTGCAAAACTTTCTCCGGTCCCCACGCACACCTTTCCTCACCCTACGGTGGGGATTTCACTCTCAATCCTTTTGGGAAGAAGAGGGGAGCTTTTCCATGTAGGGGTCGCACGTCTCAGTCCTTGAGGGAGAACCCTCTCCCATCTCAGTCCATCTGTCACGGTGGATGATGTACGGGGAATGGAGGGTCTTTTAGTGGTGATCTCTGGGAAGGTCATTCCAGAGAGAAAGTCCATGCAAGTCAGAAGGGTGGAGAAATTCCAGCACTAGTGTTGCTAGGTGATGCAGGCGAAGGAGAGCACACTGCCCCTTCTTGGGTGCAGTGTTCCATGAGTTGAGCAAACACACCCGTAGGCAATAATCTGGCTTGGTGGACCGGACAGACCTGGATTTTCAGAACAGGATCTTTCCCTTTCCCCGGTGGTCTTGGCTTTCATGACGATCGAGAGGCAAAAAATGAGGGAAGTCTCGGACAGACTCTCACAGATGGTTGTGAGGCAAAGGAAGGGAACTCCAGACTGTCTCTCACACATGCCATGTGCCAGGCAGGATTTGGTGTCACCCAAGCACCCTCAGCCCCAGGCTGGCAGAGCTCCAGGCCCAGGATAGCTGTCCCTGGCCCCTTTCCCAGCTCCATGTTGGCCACAGGCCTTGCCCAGAGCCAGACGCCACTGGCAGCTTTCCCCCTTTGGCCACGCACAATTCCCTCACGCTGAGTGGCACCAGTGGCACCTGGCTTGCCTGCCTGAGCCCTGGGATCCGCCAGCCTCTTCCAGGGCACCCTGAACCCCGTTCTACCCAAAAGGATGGCAGCAGCCCCTGTCCTCCGGCCCCCTTGGGAATATTGCCTGCTGGGGGTCTATGTACAAATCACCAACAGGATGGGACTGCTGTGGAACACACCTCGAGCTGTTTATTTGCCAGCATCAGTCTCATTACATGGTTATGACAATGGGAAGATTGCAGCAGCTCATGTCCCTGACAGCAGACCGAGAACCCAGTGTTACAACTCCAAAGTTTTTTGGCCAATCACACAAAGCAAAAGCATATTGACAGTAGCTCTATCCAACCACTAGAAAAACACGTACCTTTGGGTAAAATAATGCTTGCTGATTTTGAATACAATACCTGTTTGTAAGCCTTAAAATACAATGCACAGAGCTTAAGAATTAAGCTTAGAAGTTCCTAATCTCTTTCTAGATATACTTTTCTGTAGCTTAGGGAGTTCTTCTAGCCAAGCGTTAATACACTGACCATTGTTCTCTTTGTCCTTATATTTCTACTACTTACATTACTTTTCTGCTAACAAACCTTAGGGCTACCACTTAGCTCTAATCACAGTTCTGCTGTCTCTGAGGCCTGCCTTTTGCAGCTTTTCCAAAATCCTCTGGCTCTGAGCATTCCCACAGAGAATGTGGCAGGGAGCTGAACTGGTTTAGGACAAATTAGGGGAAAATATCTCCAAAGGAGCCCCTTATAGGAAACAAAACCCTCCGCACCTTCCCCCCTCCCTACCACTGGGTTCGGGAAGAATTTCTTCAGAGGGGAAGTGGAAAAAGCTTGTTTATTAAAGAACAACAAAAAAACACTCCCAGCACAAGAGAAATAGCCCGAGATGGCAACAGATGTTTCACCAGTCCAAGGGGTCGAGCCGTTTCTCTCTTCGCTGCGGAGGGTACGAAGCTTCTCTTGCAGACCCCGGACAGAGCCCCTTGCCCGGCGCCGGTCCGATATCTTCGGGGGGAAAAAGGGGGGGGGGGGGGAAAGGGAAGGAAGGGAACAACAGAAACCGGGGAAAGGAGGGAAAAAAAATGGCGAAAAAGCAAGCGAGCTAAAAAAGCAAGAAAAAAAGAAAGAGAAACAAAGCTAGAAGAGCAAGCAAGAAGCCAGCCGGCCAAGCAGCATGCAAAAGCCGAGCCCCCAAGGCAGGGGCGGGGGGGGAAGGACAAAACGATAGACACAACAAACGAAGCAGGGAACAGAAACCACGATTTGGGATAATAAGCATGAAAATGTCCTGTCCCCACGACATTCCACCCCTTATCCCATATCGTGAACATGTTATTGAACAACGTAAACTTTCTTCTCACTTGCTCCAACCTTCCACACTTACACGTTTTCTTTCATTCTTACTTGCTCAGACCTTCGACACTTTCATATTTCCTTCTGTTTCATGTCTATATGATCTAATGTACAGACAATGGTGGTCACGCTTAACAAACAATGATATCATCCCACAATCAGATCTCCCTGAGGTACGCAACGGGTTGTCCCATCTTTCTGCATTATCCACCAGGTATAACCTGGTCCTTGAGCAAAGACAACCCCACGAATGGGTTTGCCTGTACTCGAGGCAGGATTAATCCATACTGTCTTCCCCAACAAACCTCTGACATGGGCCACTGGGACTTTATCTCCATCTACTATATTGAGGGACTCAGACTGGGCAGGATCTGCTCGGTTGGTGGAACCTCGAGTGTTAACTAACCAGGTGGCCCTGGCTAAATGCTGCTCCCAGTTCTTGAGAGACCCCCCACCCAATGCCTTCAAGGTGGTCTTTAACAATCCATTGCATCTCTCCACTTTACCTGCAGCTGGTGCATGGTAGGGGATGTGGTATACCCACTCAATGCCATGTTCCCTAGCCCAGGTGTTAATAAGATTATTTTTAAAATGAGTCCCATTGTCTGACTCAATCCTCTCAGGGGTACCATGCCTCCAAAGGACCTGCTTTTCAAGGCCCAGGATGGTGTTACGGGCGGTAGCATGAGACACAGGGTAGGTTTCCAACCATCCTGTGGTGGCTTCTACCATTGTGAGCACGTAGCGCTTGCCTTGGCGGGTTTGAGGCAGTGTGATGTAATCAATCTGCCAGGCCTCCCCATACTTGTATTTGGACCACCGCCCACCATACCATAGGGGCTTCACTCGCTTGGCCTGTTTGATGGCAGCACACGTCTCACAGTCATGGATAACCTGAGAAACACTGTCCATGGTTAAATCCACCCCTCGGTCTCGTGCCCACTTGTAGGTGGCATCTCTACCCTGATGGCCTGAGGCATCATGGGCCCATCGAGCTAGGAATAACTCTCCCTTGTGTTCCCAATCTAGGTCTGTCTTTGACACCCCTATCCTTGCAGCCTGATCTACCTGATGATTGTTTTGCTGCTCTTCATTAGCTCTGCTTCTGGGGACATGGGCATCTACGTGGCGAACCTTCACAGGTAGTTTCTCTAACCTGGTGGCAATATCTTTCCATTCTTCAGCAGCCCAAATTGGCTTTCCTCTACGCTGCCAGTTAGCCCCTTTCCATCTCTCCAGCCAGCCCCACAGCGCATTGGCTACCATCCACGAATCAGTGTAGAGGTAGAGCTTTGGCCACTTCTCTCTTTCAGCAATGTCCAGAGCCAGCTGAATGGCCTTAAGTTCAGCGAGTTGGCTTGATCCACCCTCTCCTTCAGTGGCTTCTGCGACCTGTCGTGTGGGGCTCCATACAGCTGCTTTCCACTTCCGTTTCATTCCCACAATGCGGCAAGAACCATCAGTAAAAAGAGCATACCGTGTTTCTTCTGCCGGCAGTTGGTTGTATGGTGGTGCTTCTTCCGCTCGTGTCACTTCTTGTTCTTCTTCATCAGCGAGACCAAAATTCTCACCTTCAGGCCAGTTTGTAATTACTTCCAGAATCCCAGGTCGATTCAGGTTTCCAATACGGGCGCGCTGTGTGATGAGAGCAATCCACTTGCTCCATGTTGCACTGGTGGCATGGTGGGTAGAGGGAGTCTTTCCTCTGAACATCCACCCCAGCACTGGTAGTCGGGGTGCCAGGAGGAGTTGTGCCTCCGTGCCAATCACCTCCGAGGCGGCTTGGACTCCTTCATAGGCTGCCAAAATTTCCTTCTCTGTAGGAGTGTAGCTGGCTTCAGACCCTCTATAGCTTCGACTCCAGAATCCTAATGGTCGGCCTCGAGTCTCACCAGGCACCTTCTGCCAAAGGCTCCAGGACAGGCCATGGTTCCTGGCTGCAGTGTAGAGCACATTCTTCACATCTGGTCCTGTCCTGACTGGGCCAAGGGCTACAGCATGAGCAATCTCCTGCTTGATCTGGGCAAAGGCTTGCTGCTGTTCAGGGCCCCAGTGGAAATCGTTCTTCTTGCGGGTGACCAGGTAGAGAGGGCTCACAATCTGGCTATACTCCGGAATGTGCATTCTCCAAAACCCTATGGCGCCTAGGAAAGCTTGTGTTTCCTTTTTGCTGGTTGGTGGGGACATAGCTGTGATCTTATTGATGACATCGGTGGGAATCTGATGCCGTCCATCTTGCCACTTCACTCCAAGGAACTGGATCTCTCGAGAAGGTCCCTTGACTTTGCTCTTCTTGATGGCAAAGCCGGCTTTCAGGAGAATCTGGATTATTTTCTCTCCTTTCTCAAACACTTCTGTTGCCGTTTTCCCCCACACAATGATATCATCGATGTATTGCAGATGTTCTGGAACCTCACCCTCCTCTAATGCAGTTTGGATCAGTCCATGGCAGATAGTGGGACTGTGTTTCCACCCCTGGGGCAGTCGGTTCCAGGTGTACTGCACGCCCCTCCAGGTGAAAGCAAACTGAGGCCTGCATTCTGCTGCCAGAGGAATGGAGAAAAATGCATTAGCAATATCAATAGTGGCATACCACTTCGCTGCCTTGGACTCCAGCTCGTACTGGAGTTCCAGCATGTCCGGCACAGCAGCGCTCAGTGGTGGTGTCACTTCATTCAAGGCACGATAGTCCACCGTCAATCTCCATTCCCCTTCAGATTTATGCACAGGCCAGATGGGGCTGTTGAAGGGTGAGTGGGTTTTGCTAACCACCCCTTGGCTCTCCAGCTCACGAATCATTTTGTGGATGGGGATCACGGCATCTCGATTCGTTCTATACTGCCGGCGATGCACTGTCGAGGTCGCAATTGGCACGAGCTGCTCTTCTACCCTCAGGAGTCCTACTGCAGATGGGTTTTCTGTCAGTCCAGGCAAGGTGTTCAATTGCTTAACGTTCTCTGCCTCTACAGCAGCTATGCCAAAAGCCCATCTGAGTCCCTTTGGGTCTTTGTAATAGCTGTTCCGGAGGAAGTCTATGCCCAGAATACACGGAGCCCCTGGGCCAGTCACAATGGGATGTTTCTTCCACTCCTTCCCAGTCAGGCTCACCTCAGCTTCCACCAGGGTCAGTTGTTGTGATCCCCCTGTCACACCAGCAATGGAAACAGGCTCAGCCCCCACATGTCCCGATGGTATTAGAGTACACTGTGCACCAGTATCCACTAAAGCGTCATATTTTTGTGGTTCTGATGTGCCAGGCCATCGGATCCACACCGTCCAAAAGATACGGTTTTCCCATGCCTCTACCTGGCTAGAGGCAGGGCCCCTCTACACCTGTTTATCCTTCTTTCCTGGGGCATATGTCTTGGAGGTTCCCTCAAGGGGATCAGACATGTCATCATCATCATCATACCTGGCTGTTCGGCTACGGGCAACTGGGGCTGCTTTCCTTTTCTTACCTTCCTTCAATTCACGCACCCGTTGTGCCAGAGCAGCAGTAGGCTTCCCATCCCATTTCCTCATGTTTTCTCCAGACTCACGTAAGAAGAACCACAACTCAGCTCGTGGGGTGTACCTTCTCTCCCCAACAAGGGAACGTCTGCGTTGGGTACCAGGGCCTCTAATTTGTACAGCTGAAATTTGGAGGAGGTCTTCCTTAATCTCTTCCCTGAGTTTCTTGCTGCTTTCCTCTATTTTGTCTTCTAGTTCCTGCAGTCGTGTTTCCACAGCTGCAATTCTGGCATGAGTCAGGCCATGTACAGCATCCGCATATGCCCGAAGTTTCTTCACCATATCGAGTACAGTCTCATATACCTCCTCCCGCTTCATTATTGCTAGAGCAGAAGCGTATTCAGGTGGCCCAAGTCGCACCACTTTCCTCCACATTACAGGTGTGCATGGTACAAAGTCCGGATTCCTAGTTGTTACATCGTCTGAAAAAATGATCTCCACCACTGCCATCTCCCTCAGGCGTTGGATCCCCTGTTCTATGGTCTTCCATCGTGTCTGCTGAACATAGAGGTCATCGGCACACAGATATCTCTGTGCCACGCTGTCCAGGACCCGTTCCCAGAGGCTGTGAGGGCTAGCCCCCCTCATCATGCCTTGGTCGATGACGGGATCATGTGACAGGGATCCCAAATGCCTCGCTTCAGTGCCATCCAGAATGGTAGCCTCCCCTGCTGCATCCCAAAGGCGGACCAGCCAACTAATTATAGATTCGTCGGGCTGTCGCCGATAATCCTTCCTTAGGCCTCGAAGGTCCCTCAGGGAGAAGGAATCAATAGTGCCCTCTGATCTTGTGCCAGTTGCTTTGATTCCTGATTTTATGTCAGGAGGTGTTGAGGGTCCTTCTCCTGCATCGTAATCATCATCATCCTCCACTGGTCGGTCAGTCTTACCTGTACACTTTCCACTTCTTGTACTAGTAGCAACAGCCCTTGGTTGAGGCTCACTGTCTGATTTAACTGCTGGCTTCGAGCCTGGGGTGTTAGCTGCAGCCTGAGTAACTGGGATAGCTGCTGATTTATCTCCCTGCCCCCCTGCCTCTGTCTGCTGCCCTACAGTATCTAGCAGGGTACGATAAGCATATGCCAGGGCCCAGCTCACTGCAAGGATCCTTTTCTCCTTAGGGTTATCCTGGCATTTCCCTTTCTGGTACTTCGCCACCTCAGCTGGGTTCTGAATTTGTTCAGATGGAAAGTCCCAGTCTACCGGATCAGAAAACTCCTTTAAAATTTGGCCCATATCCTCCCATTTCCCACACCACTCAGGACTTTTTACCCTTGGTTGTACCCCTAAATCAGGGGTCTCACCAGCCCCTCTAGAAATTGCAGCCTTCATCCTATATAAACTGCAGACAGTATAGAGCAAGGTTGTTAAATTAAATAACAGAAAGATGGTGTCCTTGGCAGTCAGGGAGAACTGAACATTTTCTAATAGAAATGTAAACAATTCGGAGGAGGAAAAGGAAAGCAAAGGCTGAATAACCTCCTCCCCCATAACAAATTTAACACACAGCTGCAACCACGAATTATACATTCCTGGAACCGATAACAACATTTTTATAAGCCCCTTGCAAAGTATCACACTCAAGCCCAGCCCGATGAATATTCTGGTTAGTGCCCTTCTGCTACAAAAGCTACGTATTAGGGACAATACCGGAGCTATTTCTGGATAAGAAAATAACCCAAGTGACCATAAAGCTATGAAAACTTCAAAGAACTCTAATGACCAGAGATAGAGGCAGGCTTTCACTCCAAATGACATTACAACTTTAAAAGGAGACATACCAATATTCCCACAAACAGTTAAAGCCAAAAATATTATTAGAGTAAAGCTTTTTCCACTTCGTCTGGTATCCCCGTACGGGCCACCAAATTATTTGAACTGGTTTAGGACAAATTAGGGAAAATATCTCCAAAGGAGCCCCTTATAGGAAACAAAACCCTCCGCACCTTCCCCCCTCCCCACCACTGGGTTCGGGAAGAATTTCTTCAGAGGGGAAGTGGAAAAAGCTTGTTTATTAATGAACACAAAAAAACACTCCCAGCACAAGAGAAATAGCCCGAGATGGCAACAGATGTTTCACCAGTCCAAGGGGTCGAGCCGTTTCTCTCTTCGCTGCGGAGGGTACGAAGCTTCTCTTGCAGACCCCGGACAGAGCCCCTTGCCCGGCGCCGGTCCGATATCTTCGGGGGGAAAAAGGGGGGGGGGGGGGAAAGGGAAGGAAGGGAACAACAGAAACCGGGGAAAGGAGAAAAAAAAATGGCGAAAAAACAAGCGAGCTAAAAAAGCAAGAAAAAAAAGAAAGAGAAGCAAAGCTAGAAGAGCAAGCAAGAAGCCAGCCGGCCAAGCAAGCATGCAAAAAGCCGAGCCCCCAGGCGGGGGGGGGGGGGGGGGAAGGACAAAACGATAGACACAACAAACGGAGCAGGGAACAGAAACCACGATTTGGGATAATAAGCATGAAAATGTCCTGTCCCCACGACAGGTTCTCACAGTGCCAAAGAAAGCTGTTGATGCCAAGTGCAGCCAGGATGAACCATTGCTGTGACTGCAGCCCCTCTCTCGGGGCCCTACAAACAGCGCTGCAAAAGGAGCCCCTTGGAGCTCTCCTGGGCCAGCGACTCCCTCTGAGTGGGGCCTCTCCCAGCCGGGAACTCTCCCGTTTGCTGCACTCGGGGATCCCTGAACAACGAGGGAGCCTGGGCCGATCCCCCCACTCCTCCAGGCTCAACCCTTCACCCGCTGGGGAGATGCCAAAGTATCCACAGGGAGCATTTCCTGCCCTCGGGGGAATTTCTCACAGGTGCCTTGCACTGACTCTTTGTGTCTGTGTGCACACAGGAGTGCCTGTGCTGGGGAGTTGTGGCAGAAATGCTGCTCTCGGAGGGGTCGGAGTGCCTTGGATAGCTGAGTCAGTCAGGCCTGTAAGTGAGGTTAAATCATGAGGTCTAAGTGAAGTTAAATGCTACTAAGGGTGGTTCTTTTGCTAAGTTGTTATGTTTAATATAAGGTATAACCTAAGTTGAATATTGTTAGGTGTTATTCCTCTTTTAAATTGATAAGTCATAGGTCATAAGTTAGGTTAAATACTCTTAAGTGCTGTACTTTTGCTAAATTGTGAAGTTTAAGGTATCACTTAAGGTTAAGGTATAAGTTAAGTCCTGTTAAGCTTGAGCTATGTTTAGTCCTGTTCACCTTTTAGGCCGTATTCCTTTTATCCTTGCCCTCACTGTCCTGTTGACACACACACACACACACACACACACACACACACACACACAGGGTCAGTTCTTGGTTTATTTCTGGTTTGATTGTCTGGATTTGATTTGGTTTTGTTGTTGCTTTATTTCCCTGGTGTGCCTGAAGTGTCCAGTCAGGAGTGACTCTTGCCAAGGAATTTTGTGGTACTGTCACTTAATATTAAATCTGGCTTTTGCTGATCCCTTGCTGGGGATTTTTTCAGTGCTCTCAAGCCCTCATTTATAACAGGGTGAAGGAGCCCTGGCCCAGTCTCTGGCCCTGGGGGACACGGGGACACTGCCAGGGGGTCCCTGTCCCCCTGTCCCACCCCCAGTGCCCCGGCCCCCCGTCCCCATGTCAGGCTCTGGGGTCGATCTCGTGGAACATCCTCTGGGGGAGGCTGCGGCGCTGGGGGTGAGGGGGACCTGGGGGGACAGGGGACCCCGCTGTGCACGAGCAGTGTTGGACTGCTCTGGGGGAACTGTGAGGGGGGCTGGGGCAGAGTGACCTCCCCAGTGACCTCACAGTGCCCCCTGTGATGTCACCCAGCTTCTGTGATGACACACAGCCCCTTTGTGATGACACAGCCCTCATTATGATGTCACAGTTAATCTTGTGATATTACACATCCTCCCCTGGGATGTCACACAGCCATTCTGTGATGTCACAACCCCTGTGTGATGTCACACAGGTGCCCTGTGATGGCAGAATCCATTCTATGATGTCACAAAGCCTACTCTATGATGTCACAGGCAACTCTGTGATGACACACTACTGCTCTGTGATGTCACAGGCTGCTCTGTGATGTCACAAAGCCCCTTCATGATATCACAAGGGCCAGTGCTAGAATATCACTCTGTGATACCATAAAGCTGCTCTGTGATGTCACAGAAAATTTGGTGATGTCACAAAGTCACCATGTGATGTCACAGTCTGTTCTGTAATGTCACATCTGGCTCTATGATGTTACTTAGTCACCTAGTGATGTCACAACCCACTCTCTGATGTCACAGAGCTGCCTTCCATGAAGACAGAGTGTGCTCCATGGCCTCACACCCTACTCTATGACATTACAGAGACTTCTGTGATGTCACAACCCCCTCAGTGATGTCACAAAACCCTCTCTGTGATACCATATTGCCACTCTCTAGTATCACAGCACACACTGTGACCTTACCGCCTGCTCTATGATGTCATACAGCCATGCCATGATGTCACAGCCTGCTCTGTGATGTCACACAGTCCCCTCCATGATGCTGTAGTTGCTCAATGACCTCACACAACAAACTCTGTGATATCATAGCCCAACCTGTGACCTCACACAGCCCACTCTGTGCTGTCACACAGCCCCTTGCTGACATCACAGCTGCCCTGTGCCTCCAGGACACAGCCACAGAGGTGCCGCTGTGACACAGCCCCCTCTGGGACATCCCCCAGCCCCTGCCAGTGCTGAGCCCCTGTCAGCTCTGTCTGTGCCCTGCTGGTGTCCCTGAGCTGCCCTGGCAGTGCCCCAGCCCTGCTGGGCTGTGCACAGGAGCTGCTCCTGGCCAGAGCTGTCTCTCTGCAGCGCTGCCCTTGCCAGGAGCTGCCTCTGGGCCAGGAGCCCGGCCCAGCTCAGCAGCACAGACACAGCAGCAGGACTTTAATGACCCTCTGGGGCTTTGGTGCTCTTTGTGTCTGCCATGGCCAAAGTGCAGCCCAAGTTGGCTCTGTCAGGGCCTTGCAGCTGCTGCCCATCCCTGTGCCCTGTGCAGCCCAGGCTGTCCTACGGTGTCCCTGCCCTGCGCCTCTGTCCCTGCAGGCTGTCGGCATCCCCCGGCTGCCCCACCTGGCTGGCCCCTTCCTTTGCTGACAGCTCTGCCTCCTGCCTGCCTCTGCCCACACAAAGCCTTGGGCTGCTCCAGGCTCTGAATGGGGGATATCTTGCACCACAGCCTTGCCCTGGGAAGGAAATTCCTTTCTCCTGGTGTCCAGTCTGGGCCTCCCCAGCTGCCCTTGGTGCCATTATCTCTTTCTCTGGCTGTTTTATACAATAAAGAAAAACTCCAGGATGTTTGAAACCTCCCTTCAATCCCTCCCGGCTGCTCTTATTCTGTCCTCAGTCTCCACACCACTGAGCCCAGAGTCTGCCGCCTCTCCCTGCTGGTTATGGGATGAGGCCTCCAAAACATATCCTGATAGGTTTGTGGGTCCTCTCCAAGGTCTGTGAAAATGAAAAAAAGTAGTCAAAGTTATTTTCTCCCAAATCTTGCAGTGACAGAACAAGGCTCAGTATCTTTGAGCTGAATGAGGGTAGATTTACAATTGTTTAAAGGAGAAAATATTTTACATTTATGAGAATGGCACAAAACTGCAACTGTTTTTCCAGAGAAGTGGATTCCCCATCTCAGGAATTATGCAGAGCAAGAGCTTTGTACAACCTGACCCAGTGAAACACACTTATCCACAAGCACAGAATTCCTCTGCCTGCTACGGGCTCCAACAACTACAGCAAGGCCCTGTTGACTTCAAAATTGCTTCCTAGAGCAGAATAATCTAATAATTGTTTTAGCTCCGATACAGTGGAGTAAATAACTCATTTTATAAAATTTAGTCTGTGGTGTAAAGGAACTATACTGTCTAGTCATGATCAGAATCAATCAGAGCTGTATTTACATAAATTTATCTAGTATTCCATTGTTAATTCTCTGGGACAAATTGCATTAAGGTTCAATTCCACCTGTCCAATCTTTTATACCTTTGGCAAAGGACCCGCTCCCAAGGCTGTTGCCATGGCCAGCAGGGCTGGGCCCAGCTGGGATGCTTGCTTTCCACGGGCCAGGGTTTAGGAATGGGATTCCCCAATTTTCTGCTCCCGCTAAAACCACGCTGCTGCTCGCTGCCCTCCCGCCTTCCATGGAAAGCACAAAAAGGAATGATCCCGGGCTGGGATAAGAAAAATTTATTGGGAACAGCAACGAGATAAAAAACAAAAAGTAACAAAAATAATATTGACAACAGAAGGGATATGAAAAAGGGAAAACTGCAACACAAGGACTGTCTCTTCCCGGCCACAATTTCCTCCTCCCTGCAAAGGACAATCTTCTCCTCGGGGAGAGAGATTGACACTTTCCTGCCCCTGGCAATGACTTGAGGTGAGAGTGAATGTAATGACACGGCCCTGGCCAGACCCTCATGTTCTTTGATCCCACATCATGTCATTGGCAGGGGCAGGAAAAGAGACAGGTGTCTTCCCAGCATGGATCACAGGGAACATGGATCACCATGGCTCTTCCCAACATGGGTCCTCCAATGAGGGATGAAGCTGGAGCAGGGCACAAAGCTCTCCCTGAAGTTGGGGCATTTGCAGGGCTTGCCTTACTGGTGCTTCCGTTGGTGTCTGGTCAAGTCAGAGCTCTGGGTGAATCCCTTCCCACACGTGGCGCACTCATACGGCCTCTCCCCAGTGTGGATGCGCTGATGCCTTACGAGGGTGAAGTTGTGCTTGAAGCCCTTCCCACAGTCGGGGCAGCGGAAGGACCTCTCCTCATTGTGAAACCGCTCATGCAGGTGGAGATTTGAGCTGGTCTGAAACCTCTTCTGACACATGCAGCACTCGTAGGGCCTCTCCCCAGTGCGGATGCGCTGGTGGGTGATGAGGTGGGAATTGCGCTTGAAGCCCTTCCCACAATCTGGGCAGCAGAAGGGCCTCTCATCGGTGTGAATCCGCTGGTGTCTGAGGAGATCTGAGCTGATCCGAAACCTCTTCTGGCACTCAGGACACTCATAGGGCCTCTCCCCAGTGTGGATGCGTTGGTGGGTCACAAGGGTGGATGTGTAGCTGAAGCCCTTCCCACATTCCCCACACTCGTAGGCCCATTCCCCAGTGTGGATCATCTGGTGGTGGATCAGGCTGCTGCTCTGCCTGAAGCTCTTCCCACACTCCAAGCACTTGTAGGGCTGCTCCCCATCATGAAGCTGCTCATGGACCACCAGCTCTGAGCTCTGGCTGAAGCTCTCTCCACCTTCCTGGCCCAGGGTGTGTCTTTCCTCCTCAGAGTACCCTGGGCTGGGTTTGGAGCCCCTCATGCTATGGGATCTCTGTGTCTTTTCTTCCCCATTGGATTCCTGTGCAATGGAGCCACTCAAAATGGCCTCTTCCATGAGGTTCTGCCATGGGGATTTGTCCTCCCTGGTCTCCATCCTCATCTCCTTGTCTGGGGGAGGAAGAACAAGGAGAGGATGGGATTTGCCTCTGTGCCACAGGGAAAGGGAAGGATATCCTTCCAGGGCTTCCCCAGCAGGATGGTGTTGGCTGCAGATTTGTCCTGCAGCCGGGGGCCATGCTGGGCTGGGAGATGGAGCAGAAGAGAGGGGGAAAGGGGCACTGACTACCTCCTCACCTGCCTGCGTGTCCCGGGGAATCTTTCCCTTAAGCTCAGCCTTCTCCTCCATCTGGCAGTGGTTCTGAGATGGGAAATTCTGGTTTGGGAGGAAAACAAGAGATGAGTGCATTGAGTTTTGCACTGGTTTGCGGGCAAACCAGGTGGAGAATCTAAGACAGAATTACAATTTAATAAGAAAATTAAGATCAAGGCAATGATACAGAAACACGGCCTTAAACTGACACAGTCAGGATATAACCTGACACCCTGTTGCTCAGGGTGGTAGCAGCAGTCCCATTAAATGGTGGCTGCAGTCCTGTTGCAGTGATGAAGTGATTCTGTCAAAGCAGTGATCCTGTAGTAGGGTCTGGTCTTCCTCTGAAGGTCCAGTGGTGCTTATGGAGCTCTTGTCCTCTGGGAACCCAGTACGCAAGGTGCTACCGGTGTTGCAAGGCTCAGCTTATATCCAGGTAGGAATGCTTGGCTCCTCTCCCTGGGCGGAGCATCCCACAATGGGATGATGTCATTTTATCAGCCCTGCAGGGACACTCAATGGCCCATTCACAGAAGATGGCCCCTGGAGGTTGTTATCAGGGCTCATACATGGAAGAGATAAAGAACACTGCCCTGTCACACTTGCCCCACCCCAGGGGAGGTCTCTGTCCTTGTCATTCCCTTGTTGTCCCCCCTTTTCTCTTCTCTTTCCATGTCTCTCTCTACCTCACATTTACTGTTCAATACAATCCACTTTGGATTTGGTCTTGGTAGCACCTTAATTGGGGCAGAGGCATTTCTCTAACAATTTTCTTAACCAGATTGCAACATTATTTTGGCACAGCGAGTTTAGGCACTGTTCTCTGACTCCAAGTGCCTTGGATAACAGCATGGTTCCCTCCTCTGAAGAGGTTGTGGTCCTCTCTGGAGGAATTCTTAGAAATTTGGATGCAGCTACATCTGAGCAACTTAGGGGAGAACTGATGAGGAAAATGGCTGTTGTGGGTGGCCAGTGTAAAGAAAATGTTTTGTTCTCCTTCCTTGAAAAGTTTGTTAAAAACACTGGAGGAAAGGGAGCAAATGATACCAGTGAGACTGACAAGGTTCACTCACCCCATGGTGAGGAACACAAGGCTGCTAAAAGTCGCACAAGAAGTCCAGCTCAAGTAGCTAAATTTCTGCATAAATGCCAAATTCACAGGCTTAGGGGCTTTGCCACATATGAGAATCATTATTCTCTTCATCCCTGTCACCCTTGTGACAGCCCCACAGTGCTTTCTCTTCCTTTTAATCTGTGTTGGGCCGAATTTCCACTTTTTTTTTATGGGAACCTGCCAGCAGCTGAGCTGGAGCTGTGCAGGAACCAATGAAACTTGGAATTGCCACAGAATTGCTTCTATTATCGGTTTATTCATGTTTGGGATTTATTTGCATTTTCATCACATGTGACTTTTTGGAAAATCAAATATTCATCAAAATGATTAATGCAGAGTTAAATTTAATTTCTGCCAATTTTATTTTGTCCAGTGCCCAGGGGATGCTCAAGGGGTCTCTGCCTCACCCTGGAAGATGCTTGGGAGGGGCTTGTGGGGGCTGTCCCTGTCCCTGTCCCTGTCACGCCAGGTCATTCCCCATGGGGTCTCCATCATTCTCACCCCAGGGAATGCCTGGGGGCTTTCCCTCCCTCTCATCCCTGTGCCGGGGGGTGCTCGGCCCAGTCTCTGTCCCTCGCAGCCCAGGGGATGCTCGGGGGTCTCTGTCCCCTCACTCTGGGGGATGCTCAGGGGGTCTCCATCCCGCTGGTCTCAGATGCTCAGGGGGTCTCCATCCCGCTGGTCTCAGGGAATACTTGTGCAGTGCTGGGGACCAGGGGCTCTGTGTCCCTCTCACCGCTGAGGGTGCTCGGGGCTGGAGGGGCTCTCCAACCTTCTCATCCATGGGGAGGCCGGGGGGGTCTCTGTCCCTCTCAGCCCTGGTGTGACCCCACCCAAATATCATCGGGCTCAGAGGGACAGAGACACCCCCAAACCCCCAGAACAGCTGAACCTGGGATTTGGTTTGGGGCTGAGGATTTAGGATAGGGCTGGATTTGGGGGTGGAGTTGGGGTTAGGGCTGAGATTTGGATTAGAACTGGGATTGGGGTTAAGGCTAGACATGGGATTGGCTTTAGGGCTGGGATTGGGAATGGGTCTGGGGCTAGACGAGTCTGGCACTGGGATGAGATTAAATACAGAACTGTGAGTGTGTCTAAACATGGAGTGAGATTGAGACTAGGATCAGGGCCAGGTTTGGGACTGAGCTCACCCCGAGCGGGACAGGGGGGATGTCACTGCAGGATGTCCCTGGCATTGTCCCAGCCCTCCTCAGGCACCTCCAAACCTGGGAGGCAGCTGGGTGCTCCAAGATCCAGGTGCTCCCACCCTGCCCTTCAATACCAGGCGAGCATTCCCTGAGGGTAGCCCACTAACCCACTGTCCTGGATTGCCAAACAGATTGTATTCTCTTTGCCATCTGTATGGCAGTTGTCTTCTATTAACTGGGCAGTTTTCCTTATCCCTTCAACACCCAATCCTCCCTCTGGGCAGACATCTGCTGATAAAGGCTATTGAATGGCACTGCATGACTGATAAGAACTACAGCATCCTATTGTGAGATGCTCTGCCCAGAGGGGAGAGCCAAGCATTCCTACTGAGATATAATCTTGAAATTCTGGAACACCAGCATGGCTTTCTCCACTGGATTTCCCAGAGGAACAGCAGCTGCCTCTTCCACTGGATCTTCGGACGAAGACTACACCTTTCTACAGGATCCCTGCTCCAACAGAACTACACCTGGCACTCCAGGAGGACTGCAGCCACCATTCCAATTGGACTGCTACCAACACCCTGACCAACAGGGTGTCAGGTTGTGTTCTGACTCTGTCAGTGTTGTCTTGCTTTACTGCATTGTTTATTTTATATTTTTATTGTTTCCCTAATAAAGAACTGTTATTCCTGCTCCCATATTTTTTCCTGAGAGCCCCTTAATTTAAAATTTATAACAATTCAGGGAGGGGGGTTTTCACATTTTGCTTTTAGGAGAGGCTTCTGCCTTCCTTAGCAGATACCTGTCTTTCCAAAACAAGATGGAGTGACATCAATCTCTGCTTAATAACTGGTTTTGCTTTAATGCAGTTACGTTGAAATCACTTCCTAGTATATGATATAATATGATATGATATATTATATATGATATATAGTATGTTGCAGCTGTTATACCTCGGAGTAAATTTTTCTGATTAAGATAATATTGTCTAATCATTACCATAATAGATAATATATATCTACAGAAATCTATATGTTTGCCATCCTTAATCCTATATATCGGATATAATATATATATATAAAATATATGTATAATATATAAAAATATATAATAAATAAATAGATAGGTAGATGATAGATAGATAGATAGATAGATAGATAGATAGATAGATAGATAGATAATATAAATAATATATAGGTTATATATCTCTGGTTTGCCATCCTTAATCCCGTGGGACAAATTCTATAAAGGTTTCATTCCACCTTTATAATTCTTTACATGCAAAATCTTGAAAGTCTGGGATTAGGATTGGAAACCGCTGCTCTAAGGCTCCTCTCACAAAAAGAAGTTTAGAAAGCTTGGAGGTCCTTGCAGGTGTTTGGAGATCTGTGGGAGCCATTGGGGGTCCAATTTACAGCTCAATTAACAGACAATAACCGCCCTACCTGTGACAAATGGCAAATAGAATACACACATTATCTTTCAAACCAGAACAACAGGAATTCAAATTAATAGAATGTAACATAACATTGCTCAAATCTAACAATAATGAAGTTTAACTTTGCTTAATCTTATCAACCCTGAATTTGCATTAAATTAAACATCGCGGAATCAAAAATTAATATCCTTAAAAGTTATTGTCCTGGTTTAGGGCAGGTTTGGGAGATAACTCCTAAAGGGGCTTCTCTACAAAAGCAGATTCAATTGCCCCTCCCCCCTCTAACTGGTTCGGGAGAAAATATCTCCTTGGAGAAAAAAGTGGAAAGAAACCTGTTTATTAAACAATAGAACCCAAACAATATTAAACAATAAAACTTCTCACTGCTCCAAAGAAAGCAAACTCAGAACAGTCCCCTCCCCGGGTTGCAGCTCGGCTCACTCAGTCTCTGATCAGTCTCTCTGGAGCTGGAAATGCCGCGGCCCAGGCCCGGCCAGGGGGGCTACAGGTGGAGCTGCTGGTGCTCTTCTGGGTGTTCAATCCAGAGCAGGCTTGAACAGGTCCAAGAAAAAAAGGAAAAAATCACAGTACAGGGAACTTCTTTGCCTCAGCTAGCTAAAACTAACTAAAAGCAGAAAAAAAAGGGAAAAAGGAGCTCTGTCCGGCTGTCTGTCCATCTGCAGACAACACAGTCCAGGAGCAGGAATGTGGAGGAGTGAGAGCAGTCTGAAAACAAACTGCGCGCTTCTTCCCTCCCCTCTTCACTGTCTGGAAGAGAGTCTTAAAGATGTAAAACTTATTATTTGGTATAAACAGAACAAGACGATTGGGGATAAAAGCATCATATAGTCAACCCAGGACAGTTATACGTACAACAAAATTTAACTTATTCTGATGCTATTAATGGAAATAAGGCACTGAAAAGTTGAACAATCTGCGATTGAAATAACAGCATGAAGGATTTACTGGAGGGATTAAAAGCATGTAATAAGTGTGTAATATTTTTATGTAATTTAGTTTTGAGAGAAGCCCATGGTAGCCACAAATTTTATGCAAGCATAAATTTACAAAGACCTATTAAAGTGCAGTTTTATTGAAAGAAACAACAATGTGGAATTCGGCAAACTGCCCAGCAAACCAGCAGCTTTTTGAAATTGTATTTAGTGTAATTCCAGAGGGTCAATTTACCAGCATTTCTGTTAAAGAACCTCCGACAAGTGCCGTGGTGGGGGGGCCTGGCGGAGCCGCGCCGGGGGCTCGGGGGAACCGCGCCGGGAGCAGCACAGCCACGCACCCCAAACCACCCGCGGTTCCCCCTCCTGCCCCAGAGCCTGTGAATGTGCCTCCATGCCACAGGGAAGGGGCAGGAGATCCCCCAGTGCATCCCCAGCAGAATGGTGTTGGCAGTGGGGTTGTCCTGCAGCCAGGGGCCATGCTGGGCTGGGAGATGGAGCAGGAGAGAGGGGGAAAGGGGCACTGACTTCCTCCTCACCTGCCTGAGTGTCTCAGGGCTTCTTCCTTTTCATTGCAGCCTTCTCCTCTATTGGGCCAAGATTTGGGAAGGGGAAATCCTGGTTTGGGGAAAAACAAGGGATGAGCACAGTGTGTCTGAAGGTCCTTTGCCCAAGTCCATCCCTAGAAGTCACCTGGTATCCATAAAAACCTTGAAAAGCAAAAGTGAATCAAAAAAAGCCACCAGGAGTGTCCCATTTCCAGTCTCATCCCTCTGGGGTTCTGGTGGTCCCCTGTCTCATGGCTGCCAAGGATCCCAGAGCACATGTGGATCCCCCCTCTCCAGGCTCCTGCTCAGGGATGCTGGGGGGTTTTGGGTCCCGGGCTCCCTCTCTCCAGCCTCCCCCAATCCAGTCACTTGGGGCTCTCTCCTCTCCCCACTGCCCTGTCCTGGTTTAGGGCAAATTTGGGAGAAAACCTAGAAAAGGGGTTTCCTCTAGAAAGCAAATTCAAGCAGCCTCTCCCCCAATCAGTTTGGGAAAAGATTTCTTTGGAGAAAAGTGGAAAAACCTGGTTATTTAAAAGACAAAGCATTTATGAGCACAGCAAATGACGAATCTTAAACAATAAAATCTCTTGACGCTCCAAAAGAGATGACAAACTCAGAAAGTCCCTCTGTGGGCTGTAGCTCTGCTCACTCAGTCTCTTATCAGTTTCTCCATCACTGGAAATGCCGTGGACCAGGCTTGGGCCAATGGGCCACAGGTGGAGCTGCCAGTGCTCTTCTGGATGTTCAGAGCAGGTTTAAACAGCTCTAAAGTAAAAGAAAAACTACAGTCCAGGGCACTTATCTGCCTTAGAGAGCTAAGAACGAAATAAAACCAAAGGAGAGCCCTGTCCTGCAATCTGTCCAGCAGCCGGAATATGGAGGAGTGCAGTTTCTAAAAAACCTGCTCACTTCCTGCCTCCCTTTGATCTCAGAACCAGCCTTAAAGGTGCAGAACTCATTTCTGGGCTAAATAGATGAAGAGGGTATGAGCATGATCCCAGGTCCAGCCCTTCTGGGGGTTTGGGGGTGTCTCTGTCCCTCTGAGCCCGATGATGTTTGGGTGGGGTCACACCAGGGCTGAGAGGGACAGAGACCCCCCCGGCCTCCCAGGGATGAGAAGGTCGGAGAGCCCCCCCAGCCCCAAGCACTCTCAGCGGTGAGAGGGACACAGAGCCCCTGGTCCCCAGCCCTGCACAAGTATTCCCTGAGGCCAGAGGGATGGAGACCCCTGAGCATCTCCCAGAGTGAGGGGACAGAGACCCCTGAGCATCCCCTGGGCTGAGAGGGACAGAGACTGCCCTGAGCACCCCTCTGACACAGGGGTGAGTGGGAGGGAGACCTCCCCAGGCATTCCCTGGGGTGAGAATGATGGAAACCCCCTGGGGAATGGTCTGGGGTAACAGAGACAGGGACAGCCCCCACAAGCTCCTCCCAAGCATCCTCCAAGGCGAGAGGAACAGAGACCCCTTGAGCATCCCCTGGGCACTGGACAAAATAAAATTGGCAGAAATCAAACTTAACTCTGCATAAACCACTTTGATGAATATTTAATTTTCCGACAAGTCACATATGATGAAAATGCAAACAAATCCCAAGCATTAATAAACTGACAATAGAAGCAATTCTGTGGCAATTCCAAGTTTCATTGGTTCCTGCACAGCTCCAGCTCAGCTGCTGGCAGGTTCCCATAAAAGAAAAGTGGAAATTTGGACCAATACAGGTTGTTAAAAGGAAACAAATTTCTGTAGAACGATCACAAAGGCTCCAGGGACAAAGAGAATAATGATTCTCACATTTGGCAAAGTCCTAAACCCTCTCAATTTGGGAGTTATTTGGAAATTTAGCTAGATGAGCTGGGCTTCTTTTAGGACTTTTAGCAGCCTTGTTTTCCTCACCTTGCGGTGAATGAACCTTGTCAGCCTCTCTGGTATCATTCACTCCCTTTTCTCCAGTGATTTTAACAAACTTTTCAAGAAAGGACAAGAAAGTATTTTCTTCACACTGGCCACCCACAACAGCCATTTCCTTCATCAGTTCTCCCATAAATCCCTCAGAGAAAGCGGCATCCAAGTTTCCAAGACTTCCTCCAGAAAGAGCCACAAGCTCCTCAGAGGAGGGAACCATGCTGTTGTCAAAGGCACTTGGGGTCAGACAACAGTGCCTAAACTCACTGTGCCAAAATAATGTCACAATCTAGTTAAGGAAACTGTTGGAGAGATGCCTCTGCCCCAATTAAGGTACTAAGGAGACCAAATCCAAAGTGGATTTTATTGAACAGTAAATGTGAGGTAAAGAAAGAGAGATGAAAAGAAAGAGAAAAGGGGGGAGAGCAAGAGACAGGGACAGAGAGCCTCACTGGGGTGGGGCAAGTGTGACATTGTCCCCTGTGTGCGTGGACTTCCTGGGGTGGGAGTTTTACACCTGAGCCAGTTTGGGTAAGGGGGGTGGTGTTCACTCCCCCAGCAGGTATTACCCCACTGTTTCAGGTTACAGTATAAGATGTAACCAAATGCATGTTTTCAGTCACCATCTTCATAAACTGTTATACACAGGCAGGGCAGTGTTCTTTATCTCTTCCATGACTCAGCCCTGATAACGCCCTGCAGGGGCTATCTTCTGTTCATGGCCCATTGAGTGTCCCTGCAGGACTGATAGAATTACATCATCCCATTGTGGGATGCTCCGCCCAGGGGGAGGAGCCAAGCATTCCTACCTGGATATAAACTGAGGCTTACAGCCCCAGGAGCACCTTGGCTACTGGATTCCCAGAGGACAAGAGCTCCATAAGCACCACTGGACCTTCAGAGGAAGACCAGACCCTACTACAGGATCACTGCTTTGACAGAATCACATTCATCACTGCAACAGAACAGCAGCCACCATTTATTGGGACTGCTGCCACCACCCTGAGCAACAGGGTGTCAGGTTACATCCTGACTGTGTCAGTTTAAGGCAGTGTTTCTGTATCATTGCCCTGATCTTAATTTTCTTATTAAATTGTAATTCTGTCTTAGATTCTCCCCCTGGTTTGCCCTCAAACCACTACAAAACTCAATGTACTCATCTCTTGTTTTCATCCCTAAGCAGAATTTCCAATCCCAAAACCATCACCCGATGGAGGAGGAAGCTGTGAGGAAGAGGAAGATTCCCTGGGACCACCAGGTAGGTGAGGAGGAAGTCAGTGCCCCTTTCCCCCTCTCTTCTGCTCCAACTCCCAGCCCAGCATGGCCCCCAGCTGCAGGACAACCCTGCTGCCAATGCCGTCCTGCCGGGGATACTCATGGGGGATCTCCTTCCCCTTCCCTGTGGCATGGAGGCAAATCCCATCCTCCCCTTGCCCTGCCTTCCGCAGACAAGGAGCTGAGGATGGAGACCAGGGAGGACAAATCCCCACGGCAGAAACTCGTGGAAGAGGCTGTGTTGAGCAGCTCTACTGCACATGAATTTAACAAGAAGGATATTTCCCCGAGATCCTTCAGGATGAGGGGCTTCAAATCCAGCCCAGGGTGCTCTGAGGAGGAAAGACCCACCCTGGGCCAGGAAGGTGGACAGAGCTTCAGCCAGAGCTCAGAGCTGGTGGTCTGTGAGAAGCTTCATGATGGGGAGCAGCCCTACAAGTGCTTGGAGTGTGGGAAGAGCTTCAGGCAGAGCAGCACCCTGATCCGCCACCAGATGATCCACACTGGGGAATGGCCCTACGAGTGTGGGGAATGTGGGAAGGGCTTCAGCCGGAGGTCTCACCTCATGAACCACCAACGCATCCACACTGGGGAGAGGCCCTATGAGTGTCCTGAGTGCCAGAAGAAGTTTCACACCAACTCTAATCTCCTCAGCCATCAGCGCATCTACACTGGAGAGCTTCCCTATGACTGCCCCACATGTGGGAAGAGATTTCACGCCAGGTCCCATCTCCTTTTGCATGAGCGAATTCACACAGATGAGAGGCCCTTCTGCTGCCCTGACTGTGGCAAGGACTTCAAGCAAAACTCCCACCTCGTCACCCACCGGCGCATCCACACTGGGGAGAGGCCCTACGAGTGTCCCCAGTGTGGGAAGAGCTTCTCAGACAGCTCTAACTACACCAGACACCTGCGGAGTCACCGGTAAGGGGAGCCCTGCGAGAGGCGTGACTGCAACGTAAGGGCTTTGTGCCCCGATGTAATCACATTGCTTTTCCCAGTAAATTGTTGTTTTCCCAGCCTGGGATCTTTGCCTTTTGTGCTTTCCATGGGAGGTGGGAGGGCAGCAAGCAGCAGCACAGTTTTAGCAGAAGCAGGAAATTGGGGAATCCCATTCCTGAACCCTGGCCCATGGAAAATGAGCATCCCAGCAGGTCCCTGCCCTGGTGGCCGTGGCAACAGCCTTGGGAGCGGGTTCCTGGCTGGGGCTGTGGGAACCTCTTCCCTCTGGTGCCCAGGGACAGGACTGGAGGGAACAGCTGCAGCTGAGTCGGGGCAGGCTGAGGTTGGATCTCAGGAAAAGGTTTTTCCCCAGAGGCTGCTGGGGCAGTGCCCAGGCTCCCCAGGGAAGGCTCCCAGCTCCAGGGCCCTCTGAGCTCCAGCAGCGTTTGGCCAGCACTGCCAGGCCCAGGCTGGCATTGTTGGGGTGTCCTGTGCAGGGCCAGCAGTTGGACTCCAGGATCCTGATGGGTCCCTCCCAGCTCAGCCAATTCTGTGCATCTGGGGGAACAGGGGCCTGGTGATGGTTGCCATGAAAACTGACCGAGGAATGGGGCTGGTGATGGTTGCCCGCTAAGGATCAGATTTGTCACAGGGGTTCCATGGGGACTTTCCAAGAGTCTCCAGGCTGTTCAAGAGCTGGAAGGTCACAGGCAGAGACAGGGGCTCCATGGACACCTCCCAGGGGTTTCTGGGGATGATAAAGAGCCGTGTGGTCAGAGGCAGTCCCAGCCATTCCATGGTGACATCCCAGGGCACCTTGGGCTGCAAAAGCACCGATCTGTCGCAGGCACTCACAGGGGCTTCACGGTGACATCCCAGGAGTCCCCAGGCTGCCAAGGAGCCGGGATGTCCCAGACACTCATAGGGGCTCCAGTCATGGTCACAGTGGGAGCTTCAGGCAAAAGCTTTATTTCTTTATTAGAGAAATCCCTGTTGAGTCATGACATGGAGAAATGACACCCAACACCCACCCACCGTGGATCCTCATACCCCTGCAGGGCCCCTAGTCTTCTAAAATTCCTTTTAATACAGGAGACTGGGAGCAGCTGGATCCAATCCCAGCCCCAGACTGTGCCAAAAGTTGTAAAAGATTGGACAGGTGAAATTGAACTTTAACGCAATTTGTCCCACAGGATTAATGATGGAATACCACATATATTTATATAAATACAGCTCTGATTGATTCTGATCATCATTAGACACAATGGCTTATTTATACCACAGAGTAAATTTAAAAAGAAGTTATTTACTCCACAGTATAGGAACTATAACAATTATTAGAATATTCTGCTCTAGGAAGCAATTTTGAAGTCAACAGGGCCTGGCTGGAGTTGTTGGAGCCCATTGCATACAGACCCTCCTGCTCCAGCAGGAACTGCCTTTCCTGTGCCAGGAGCAGGGCAGGTCCCGCTGCAGGAAAAGCCCCAGGCCAGCCCCAGCACAGGGAAGGGCTCGGGCACAAGGGCAGAGTGGCGTGCTGGGAGCTGTGCCAGGCAGAGCCTGAGGCACCAAAGGCACCTTGGCAGCAGCAGCTGCTTGCAGGGCATGGCCAGAAGCCTCCCTTGGCAGCCCGGCCTGGTGGCCAGCACTGCAGAGCTGCTGCCTCAGGGCTCATTTCTGCCTGGGCTCTGAAAAGCCACTTCTGCTCCAGGAGCCTGCCTGGGAAGCCATTGGCCCCAGCACTTTGGGGACAAGATATGAATGAGAAAACTCTTCATGCCAGCAGAGACAAGGCAGGGGCAGAGGAAAGGGCAGAGCCGGGCCCAGGGCACAGGGCTGCCATGGTGATGGCTGTGAGGTCACTGCCCCTGCAGCAGCCTGGCTGCCCTCAGCAGACATTCTGGCCAGAAGCGTTGTGAGGGCACCCAGCACAGCAGAGAACCCACACAACAGGAATTCTGTCCTTGGGGATGAGAGGGTTTCACTGGGTCAGGTTGCACAAAGCTCCTGCTTTTGGATAATTCCTGAGATGAGGAATCCAGTTCTGTGGAAGAACACATTTGCAGTTTGGTGCACTCTCCTCATTGTAAAATATTTCCTCCTTCTAAAAACGTAAATCCACCCTCATTCAATTGAAAGATATTGACCCTTCTTCTGTCACCGCAAGATTTGGGAGAAAATAACTTTGACCATTTTTTTGTGTTTTCACAGACCTTGGTGAGGACCCAAAAATCTCCCAAGATGGGGTTTGGAGGCTTCATCACATAACCAGCGGGAGGAGGCTGTAGGCTCTGGGCTCACTGGCGTGGAGACTGAGGACAGAACAGGAACAGTCCGGGAGGGAGTAAAGGGTGGTTTCACAGAGTGTGGAGCTTTTCTTTATTGTGGGAATGAGCCTGAAGAAGAAATAATTGTGCTAAGGGCAGCTGGGGAGGCGCAGACTGGACAGCAGGAGAAAGGAGTTTCCCTCCCAGGGCAGGGCTGTGGTGCAGCACATCCCCCAGAAGGCGCCTGGAGCAGTCCAAGGCTTTGTGTGGGCAGGCAGAGGCAGGCAGGGGCAGAGCTGTCAGCAAAGGAAGGGGCCAGCCAGGTGGGGCAGCCGGGGGATGACGACAGCCTGCAGGGACAGAGACGCAGGGCAGGGACACCGTAGGACAGCCTGGGCTGCACAGGGCACAGGGATGTGCAGCAGCTGCAAGGCCCTGACAGAGCCAACTTGGGCAGCACTTTGGCCATGGCTGCTGGCCCTGGGCCTGAGGCCACGAGGGGACAAGTGACCCTGGCAGCCCTGGGGCCTCATTGCCTCCTTGTCCCTGCTCAGCAGCCTGGCAGGGGCCGCCCCATGGTCCTGCCCTTGGCACTGCACATCCCCACATCCCAGTGCTCATCCCGGGAAGAGCCCTGAGCAATGAGGGAGGGACAGGATCTGCCTGGCCAGGGGCTGGGGCTCAGGCCTTGGCCCTTTGCATTCCTGAAACACATCCAGGTGTGCTCAGCACCAGAGACACCTTTGCCTTGTTTGTCCCCAGCTGTCATCACTGCCTGCAGTGTTCTGCTCTTCCTGGAACCTAGGGACGCTTTGACATGAATTGTGTCCTTGAGTGGAACCCATTTAAACTACAAGAAATGTCTATGTTTCAGCTTAACTTGGAGTTCTTGAGAAGCTTTTTGAGCACACTCCGAGGGACTCAGTCTGATGCAAAGAGCACCAAAGCCCCAGAGGGTCATTCAAGTCCTGCTGCTGTGTCTGTGCTGCTGAGCTGGGCCGGGCTCCTGGCCCAGAGGCAGCTCCTGGCAAGAGCAGCGCTGCAGAGAGACAGCTCTGGCCAGGAGCAGCTCCTGTGCACAGCCCAGCAGGGCTGGGGCACTGCCACGGCAGCTCAGGGACAGCAGCAGGGCACAGCCAGAGCTGCCAGGGGCTCAGCACTGGCAGGGGCTGGGGGATGTCCCAGAGGGGGCTGTGTCACAGCGGCACCTCTATGGCTGTGTCATGGAGGCACAGAGCAGCTGTGAAGTCAGCAAGGGGCTGTGTGACAGGACAGAGTGGGCTGAGTGAGGTCATAGGTTGGGCTATGACATCACAGAGTTTGTTGTGTGAGGTCATTGAGCAGCTAGAGCATCATAGAGGGGACTGTGTGTCATCACAGAGCAGGCTGTGACATCATGGCATGGCTGTATGGCATCATAGAGCAGGCTGTAAGGTCAAATTGTGTGCTGTGACATTACAGAGTGTCAGTATGACATCACAGAGAGGGTTTAGTGACATCACTGAGGGGGCTGTGACATCACAGAACTGTCAGTGATATCACAGAGCAGGATGTGAGACCATGAAGCAGTCTGCCATCATGGAGGGTGGCTCTGTGACATCAGAGACTGGGTTGTGACATCACTGCGTGACTGAGTAACATCATAGAGCCAGGTGTGACATCACAGAACAGACTGTGACATCACAGGGTGACTTTGTGACATCACCAAATCTTCTGTGATATCACAGAGCAGCTTTATATCACAGACTGATATCCCAGCCCTGGCCCTGTGATATCATGAAGGGGCTTTGTGAAATCACAGAGCAGGCTGTGTGTCATCACAGAGTTGCCTGTGACATCACAGAGTAGGCTCTGTGACATCATAGGCTGGACATCAGAGAATATATTCGGCCATCACAGGTATCTGTGTGACATCATAGAATGGCTGTGTGACATCCCAGGGTAGGTTGTGTAATATCATAACATTAACCTGTGACATAATAATGTGGGTTGTGACATCGCAAATGGGCTGTGTATCATCACAGGGACTGTGTGACATCACAGATTGGCAGTGACATCACAGGGGCTGTGTGAGGTCGCTGGGGAGGTCACTCTGCCCCAGCCCCCCTCAAAGTTCCCCCAGAGCAGTCCAACCCTGCTCGTGCACAGCGGGGTCCCCTGTCCCCCCGGGTCCCCCTGCCCCCGGAGCCGCAGCCTCCCCCAGAGGATGTTCCACGAGATCGACCCCAGAGCCTGACATGGGGACGGGGGGCCGGGGCCCTGGGGGTGGGACAGGGGGACAGGGACCCCTCGGCAGCGTCCCCGTGTCCCCCAGGGCCAGAGCCTGAGCCAGGGCTCCTTCACCCTGTTCTGAACGAGGGCTTTAGAGCGCTGAAAAAATCCCCAGCAAGAGATCAGCAACAACCAGATTTAATATTAAGGGACAGCACCACAAAGTTCCTTGGCAAGAGTCACTCTGCTCCTGACTGGATATTTCAGGCACAGCAAGGAAAAAATGCAACAACAAAACCAAACAAAATCCAGGCAATCAAACCAGAAATGAACCGAGAACTATCCTTGTGTGTGTGTGTGACGCACAGGCACTCCTGTGTGCACACAGACACAAAGAGTCAGTGCAAGGCACCTGTGAGAAATTCCCCTGAGGGCAGGAAATAGTCCCTGTGGATGCTTTGGCATCTCCCCAGCGGGTGAAGGGTTGAGCCTGGAGGAGTGGGGGGATCGGCCCAGGCTCCCTCGTTGTTCAGGATCCCCGAGTGCAGCAAACGGGAGAGTTCCCAGCTAGGAGAGGCCCCACTCAGAGGGAGTCGCTGGCCCAGGAGAGCTCCAAGGGGCTCCTTTTGCAGCGCTGTTTGTTGGGCCCCAAGAGAGGGGCTGCAGTCACAGCAATGGTTCATCCTGGCCACACTTGGCATCAACTGCT
Source organism: Passer domesticus (assembly GCF_036417665.1). Lineage (NCBI taxonomy): Eukaryota > Metazoa > Chordata > Aves > Passeriformes > Passeridae > Passer > Passer domesticus. The sequence continues at coordinate 2,270,019 of NC_087503.1, read as the reverse complement.
CTCTTTGGCACTGTGAGAACAGGGATGTTGTGTCACTGAGGGAACAAAACCAGTTCCCAGGGCTGCTCCTCCAGAAACCAGGAGCTGTTTGGGCAGCAGCAGTGCCTGGAGCAGACAGTGTTTGTGCTGAGCTGCAGAGGAGCTGAGCCCAGGGGCTGTTGGCCAAGGCTGAGGCCCAAGGAGCATTTCTGAGCTGGCAGGGCGGCCTGAGAAGGGGAGGGGGGAATGCAGCAGCACCGGGCCCATGGAAGCAAGGGGCCATTGTGACACTGTGGGGCCCTGTGAGACCAAGGAACCATTGTGACACTGTGGGGCCTCATGACCTAAGATGCCTTTGTGACACTGCAGGGCTCATGGAACCAAATGCCCATTGTGACATTGTGGGGCCTCGTGTCATCATTGGTCAATTGTGACACTGGAGAACCAAAGGAGACCATTGTGACACTGCAGGGCTGCATGCAACCTAGGGGCCATTGTGACATTGTAAGGCCTTGTGTCATCAGTAGTCCATTGTAACATTATGGAGCCAAAGTAGACCATTGTGACACTGCAGGGGCCTCTTGCAGCCTAGGAGCCACTGTGATTTTTTGGGACCCCATTGAACCAAAGCACCATTGCGACACTGCTGGACCCATAAAATCAAAGCACCGTTAGGACACTGTCAGGCCCCATGGAACCAAGGGGACCATAGTGATAACGCAGGGCCTCTTAAAACCACAGCAACACGGAACAGTTCTGGCTGGTTTGGCTTCCTGTGGACTGCCTGGCTGGTCCAACTGAGCATTGCATGTGGAGGGTCTCTTTTCATCTGCTGCTGAAACACTGGTGCTTCATGCTTTCTTTCATATAGAAAAGAACTGTCCTTCACCTGCAGGCACCCATGGCCAGAATTGGGATTTCACTTCCAAATTTCCTTATATGCAGGGATTATTCGCATAGGAGTATTGTCAGGATGAGACTGGCTGACAGTGGTTTAATGAATGTCACCTCCTATCTGTCCCCAAAACACTGGGCAAAGCTCCATGCTTTCTTTCTTATGGAAAGAACTGTCCAGCTTCTCCAGGCGCCCCTGGCTGAGATTGGGCTTCCACCTCCAAAATTCCCTACATCCAAAGACTGCTCCCAGACAAAAGCTGACATTCCTGACAAGTCTGGCTGGCCTTGGCCTAGTGAGGCTCTCACCTGCCTTCCAAACACTGGGGCTCTGTGCTTTTCTTCCTATGGAAAAGAACTGTCCTTGACATCCAGGTGCCCACAGCCAGAATTGGAATTTCACATCCAACATTGCCTTAGTGTGGCGGACTGGAGGAGATTGTTGGCTGGAAACATTTCATGTGTGAAACAGGGAGAGGCAGGTCCAGCCTTTCCCTGCCCTGGAACCCCAGCACTGCCCTGCCCTGGAACCCCAGTTCCCCCATAGCCTCTATCCCAGCCCAGCAGTGGCTGCCAGTCCCTGGCACAGCACAGGCAATGCTCCACAGCCACCTCTGGAGCCCCAGCCCAGCTCCTGAGTGACCAATTGAGCCCAAGTCCCACCTGGGGAAGGGCTCAGGAAGACCAAGGGGTATTGAAGGCTGACCACAAGGCAAGCACACATCTTGACCCTACCTCCTCTTGGAATTTCCATCTGAACGCTGCTGGAATCCAGGAGTTAATAGTTGTGTGTGTGTGTGTGTTTCTAAATGGTTTTTTGTCTTTCTTTCTGTATCTTCTTCTAATTCCATCCCCCTTGCAAATTTTGAGTTTAATTAAATTGAACAGGCTTACAGATTCTGAATTTGAATGGGCCACGTTATTGTGTTAAGAAGTGGGTTTTTTGTTGATTAAATATCATATTAAACCTTTTGCTGAAGTTTCTCAGATTTTCTGTGTTTGCCAGTAAAGGCTGTTTTGTTGTTTTGAGCTTCTGAGGATCTCTTATTGGTATTTCTCCGGGGAGTCTAAATCAGAGTACACAAACAATTGCAATTCCTTTTAAATGTCTCCATGAGAGAGTTTTTTAGTGGATGAGAGTCAGGGCTTGTCTGTCCTGCTTGGCACAGCCCAGGCAGGGCTTGCCCAGCCACATTCCACACTCCATTGCCCAGCTGGAGCCGCCGGTGCCTCTGAGTTCTGCTGGCCCAGCCCCAGGGACGCTCTCCTTGTCTGCCCATTCCCCCACGGTCTCTGGGCAGGGATGGCCTCAGTGGGGGCTGCTGACATCCTCAGCAACTTGGAGGCTGCTGCTGGATTTCACTGCTCCAGAGGCTTGTTCAGCCTGCAGCTCTTCAGTGCAGGAATTCAGTGTCCCAGGGCTCATTAACATTCAGAACACCTTAACAAGCCAAGCCTCTGGGAATAATTTGATTAATGTTTTCAAATATTTTGTGGTTAATTATACAGATTTCAGTAGTGTATTTGAACTGAATATATTCTCTTTTAAAAGACAAGGAGAAAATGTTTTTTAGATCCTATTAGTGGTTTGGTTTTTTTTCCCAATAATACACTGATATGTGCAATCTCCAACTGATATTGAATCCAAGTACCTCCTCATGCAGTCTGAATAGATATGAAAATCAAGACCCTTCATGGCTGACAATCAATCAGACTCTGTCCCTACCCCCACCCCACCATTTCCCCCATCCAAGCCCTGGCACTCAGAGCAGCCTTGTGCAAATCTCAGCTCCCTCCAGCCCAGGCTGCAACTGCAGCTTTCAGCTCCTTGGCTCCAACTCCCACCTGCTTTCCTTGGAGAAGGAGCTGCTCGAGACACAGAGGGATGTTCATTGATTGTCAGCCAACAAAGGCAAGGGAAGGCACGGCTCCATCAAATGCAAAAGTCATTCTTCTCCCTGGCAGTGCCCTGCCCCTGATCCCCACAGCCTGTCCTGTTTCCTTCATCCCTCCTTTGCCAGGCACTTTCTGGGACAAGGGAGCTCTGCTCTGGCTATGGAGGGAGGTCCAAGTGCAGCCCCTGGAGTGGGAACTACAACTGATCAGGTTTGTGTCCTTTGAGGGTCCAGGAACTGGTGAGACTCTGAGGCACAGAAGGGTTTCTCTTCATGGCCAGCAGAAAAAATGTGAACATGTTAAAATTTAATAAATTTTATAAACATGAAAACCCTTCCCTGAGCTCCTTGTGACAGCAACATCTGACATGTCCACCATCCACAAGGGATTGCCATATGAGAAGGATTTTAGACAATGACTTAGGAAGAGGTGATATAAAATATAAAAATTCAACTAAGATGCTGACTAAGAAGGTATTTAAAGTTTTGAAAATTTGGGCAACTCCCTGATGCTCAAAGCATGAAGCCAGTCAAGGGAGACACATTGGAATGACCAGAGAAAAGCTGCAGGAGGAAATCTGGGAGCAAGGGGAAGGGCAAAGATCCAGCTGCTCTAAATGAAGAGATGTCCTTAGACACGGCCATTTAACCAGGACAGCCGGAAACACCTGAAGGAAGAGGGCTGTGAAATACTAGACTGAATGTTGCTGGCAAATGTAGAGGGGAAGATCAGTATTTTTTCTCCTGCCATCAGTAGAAGAATCCATGAGATCCAGGAAACTCCTGGTCCTGGTGGGAAAACTTTGCCATTTTTTATAAGTACTCAAGTAATCCAGATAAAAAATATTTTCTGGTATATTATGAAAATAACAGGTATTAAAACCTGTGCCCCTTTCCAGGCAGACATCAGCTGTGTGCCCATGAACAGGCAGTGCCACTTATGCCCTGAAGTGCCCAGCTGGGATTGGATCTCTCTGAGAGCACCTGAGGGAGAGCAGAGCACCTTGCAAGCTGCAGGTCCCTGCCAGCCCCGCAGGGCTCCTGTCCCATCAACATCTGCTCTGCTGCCAATCACAGCTGGGATAGCACCGCCCCTGCTGTGTGATTGACAGCTCTGCCAGGGCTGGGGCCAGGGCTCTGTCCCACCATAAACCAAGGCCTGACCCGGCCCTGGCCCCACACGGGCATTCCGAGCATCCTGAGGTGTCTCGGGACATCGATCTCATCCAGCCTCTGACAGCGACCACGGTGACACTCCGGAACCTCATGGAACCAAGGGTCACTGTGACAATGCGGGTCCAAGGAAACTATGGTGGGACTGTGGAACTTCATGGAATCAAGGAAACCATTGTGCAGTTCAGGGCCCTGTGGAAGCAAGGGTCAACGATCAAACTGTGGGGCCCATAGAAACAAGGAGCCATTGTGGCACAGCAGGGCCACATGGAGCCAAGGGACCACTGTGACTCTGTTGGGGCTCATGAAAGCAAGAAGCCATTGTGACATTGCCAGACTTCATGGAATCAAGGAGACCATTGTGATGGTGTGGGGACCCATGATATCAGCGGAACATGGAACAGGTCTGCCTGCTTTGGCCTCCTGGGGCCTGTCTGACAGGTCCCACTGAATTTGACATGTCAAGGGCCATTTCCCATCTGACTGTGAAGTACTGGGTCTCCGTGCTTTCCTCCCTGTGGAAAAGAACTATCTTTCTTGTCTAGGCTCCCATGGCTTCAATTAGGATTCCACCTCTAAAATTCCCTATGTCCGAGGCTTTCTCCCAGAAAAAATCTGCCTATACAGTCAAGTCTGGCTAGCCTTGGCCTCTGGTGACTGCTTCTCATCTGCCCCTGGGGCTCGGCTGTTTTCTTCCTGTGGAGACCACTGAGACACTGTGGGGTGTTGTGGAGCCAAAGGGCATTGTTACACTGTAGGAACTTGTGGAACCAAGGGGATCATTGTGACACTGTGGGGTCTTGAGGAACCAAGGGGATCATTCTGACACTGTAGGGTCTTGTGAAATGCAGGGGCATTGTGACACTGCAGAGCACCATGGATCCAAGGGACCATTGGGACACTCTGGAGCCTCACGGAACCAAGGACATCACTGTGGTTCTGTTGAGCCACATGGTCCCAAGGGGCCAGTGTGAAGCAGCAGGGCTTTGTGGAACCAAGAGGCCATTGTTGCATTTCAGGGCCTCATGGAGCCAAAGGGCCGTTGTGATCCTGTGGGGCACCATGGATCCATGGAGACCATTGTGGCACTGCAAGGCCCCATGGAATCATTGTGACACTCTGGGCCCCCACAGAACCGAAGAGCCATTGTGACCCTGCAGGGCCTCAAGGAGGGAAGGGGTCATTGTGACACTGTGGGAAGCTGTGGAATCGTTGTTGCATTACTGGGCCCCAACAGAACCAAGGGGCCATGGTGACACAGCAGGGCTTCATGGAACACAAAGACCATTATGACACTGGGGGGCCTTTTCGAACCATGGAGACCATTAAGATCCTTAAGCACTTGTGTAACCAAGGGGCCATTATGATGCCACAGGACATCATGGAAGCAAGAGAACCACTGTGATGTTGCAAGACTTTACGGAAGCACAGAGCCGCTATGACACTGCAGGGCCCAAGAGAACACAAAATAGGTCTGTCTGCCTTGGCCTCCCAGGAGTCACCTGACAGGTCTGGCTGACCTTGGAATGTGGAAGGCCACTCCCATCTGACCCTGAAACACTGGGGCTCTGGGCTTTCCCTTGTATGGAAAAGAACTGTCCATCTTTTCCAGGTATCCATGGCCAAAATTAGGATTCCACCTCCAAATTTCTGTGTATCCAAGGATTGCTGCCAGAGAAAAGCTACCAGGACAGACAGGTCTGGCTGGTCTTTAACTCCTGAGTGCCAGTACTGACCTGTTTTCCAGTCACTGGAAAGGGCTCTATGCTATTCTTTTTGTGGAAAAACATCATCCTCCTCCAGGCACAAATGTCTGACATTAGGATTCCACATTCATAATTTTGAATATCTAAGGGTTGCTCCCAGACAAACCTGCCAGGACAGACAGGTCAGGCTTGCCTTGGCCTCTGGTGGCTGCCATTCATCAGCTCCTGAAACATGGGGGTTCTGTGGTTTCCTTCTTATGAAGTCCAATGTGACACTTTGTGGCATTCTGAAATGGAGGGGCCATTGTGACACTGCAGAGCACCATGGGTCCAAGGGACCATTGTGACACTCTGGAGCCTTGTGGAACCAAGGACATCACTGTGGCTCTGTTGGGCCCCATGGTCCCCAGGGGCCAGTGCAAAGCAGCAGTGTGGGAGTTAGCCCGGCTGTAACACAGAGTCAGCCAGATTTTGTCCTGGAAGAACCAGGAATGAGTTTCAAGTCCTGGGAGTCATTCGTTTAACTTAGGATGAGCTTGGGAATTCTCCCATAAGTCTTTAGTGTTGTTATGCTAAGTTGTCCAAGTTCTGCTTCCCTACTGCTTACTTGTTTCCCCTATATGGGTACTGTTCTAGAGTGTTCCACCCCCAAGTGTATGTATTGTTGCTTTGTCTCAGGTCTTTGGATCTTCCCCTCATACTGGGCTTGACTTCTCCATGTTTTTTGTTTTTCACCCCATTATTGGAGTTCTTTTTGGGCAACTCCATTGAACCCGCTCCTTTTCATTTTCACCAACTTCACTCTTAAGTCAGGGAACCAGAGAGTTTTGTCGCAGCCACCCTCACTGGGACATCTAGCCCCTGAGCAGGGACCCTGACATTCAGTTGCGTCAGCTGGGGTTAGCTGAGAGATAGGCCAGAGCTCCCCGGGATTGTGGATTGTGCCTGGCCCAGTGGATTTCCCATCACTTTGAGGGACCTGAGCCAGCATGGGTGGGGATGATGACGGTTTCCTCCTGTGGAGGATTGCAGGTGGGTTTGGGAAAATGCAGGACATTTATTATCCATTTTGCCACCGTGTTTTTAAAATACGGATCCACATCCCATAATTGATTTGGGGCGTTCCAGTGGCTGTTCCCCCCCAAGGAGAGGGAGAAAAATGGGTGGTCAGTTGTCCAAAGTAGAAAGCAGCTTATATGGACACTTCAAGTTAATTCTCACTGATCATGACAAAATATTTTCAAAGAACAAATTAAAATCAATTGTGAGGTGGATCATTCAAAATTTTCCAGACACTGGGAAATTGCTGACGAAATCCATACCACTGTATATTGTGACTCTGTGGGATTTAAATTGTACAACCTTTCAATCAAAAGGGACCCCACTGCAACCTGCATGCTCCCCTTCTTCTACACCATCCTTGAGACCCTTCACCAGCAAGCTGTGTGTTGAAAACTTGATCCATCAGTCACTCCTAAACCAGGCACTCCCCTGAAACCTGCCTTTCTTGGACTTTCCATGATGGTCCAAGATGGCAATGGCCACGCTGTCTTGGAGCATTGTGCCCTGGAGACCCAAGATGGAAGAAGCCCGAATGTGGCTCGGGAGCCTGACCATCCTCCCTCCATCTTCGCTCCTCCACCTCCTGCTACCACAACCTTCTCTTCCACTCTGAAGGAACCTCCAGACTCCACCCCTGTGACTGCAGGTCACACCTCCACTGTCATTCTTTCCACCTCCACCCTGGGCCACAGCTCCAGAAAATGACAAAATGGCAGCGCCCTTTACTCACCCTCCAGCAACAATATAAACCCCATGGTGAAGGACACTAAGCCAAAGTGTCACACTATTTCTAATCCAAGTGTTTCTGCTCCAAGTTATTCTTCCTCCCCAGAAGACACTTTGGATTCCCCAGAGCCACCTCTCCCCTTAATCCTAGAAGATCCCTGGGAAAGGATCTGGAAAGAAGCAGTTAAGGAAGGAGACTGGCAAATAGTCTTGAAACTCCTCATTGCCCCAGGACATGATGAAAGAAGGGAGCAGAATCCCAGGTATCAGCCATTAGTTTACAGGGAAATCAAGGAGCTGTGTAGGGCAGCTAAAGACTAGAGGCAGGACTCACCTTGTTTTAATGGCCTAATGAGGGCCATGTTCACAGCACATGATTTAAAATATATTATGACCATGTTTTTATCACCTACAGAATACACCCTGTGGGAAAGGGGGATGGAAGTGTTTACTAAATCAATTAATAGCAGACTATGCTAATAATGAGGCAAGAGCGCAATTGACAATCAGCCATCTAGCTGGAGAAGGACAACACAGCCTGCCCAATGATCAAGCAGCAGGTATCCCCAGAGAAGTATTGGACGATAGAAAAGAGATGGCTTTGAAAGCTTTAATCCAGGTACCGGATGGTAGCAGCCCCAGTTTGGACTATGTAAACATAAGACAAGAACCAAGCGAACCCTGTATGAAATTTATTGATTGCCTTAAACAGGCACTAGAGAATCAAGTCCAGGATGAAAAGACTCCAAATGAATTACTAAACTCATTGGGGGTAGCCAATGCCAACCTGGAATGTAAGAAAGGGCTGTGTGCCCTTCCACTAGAGATGGAACCCACACTCCTGCAGATGACTGAGGCTGTAATTGCCTCAGGACAGCAGAACACGTAGCGGCCGTAAAAGCCCAGGCCATTGGGCAAGGAGTTGCAGAGGCCCTAGTGGCCATGCCATTCCCCTTGAAGGGGCCCCAGCAACAATTACAGGGCCCAAAAATATGTTTCCAGTGTGCTCAACAAGGACTTTTTATAAAATATTGTCTCTGGGGTAGGGGGATATTTGGTCCCTAACAGAAATCAGCATCAAATGAAGCAGAAGGTTTCTTTTTCAATGGCCCAGTGCAGGTTGGGATGATGATCCACCCTCACAGCGGACCAGGGCAGGCCTGCAGCGGCCTTGGTGGCACCTTGGTGGCACCTTGGGCTTGGCATAGACTTGAGGAGGGTCTATGTTTCCAACAGAGAAACTCAAGAGTTTTAGATTGCTTCAAAGAATTAAAAAGACAAAACCTTTCTTTGGCTGTGTGCAGTCAGACCTCCAAGCAAAGCAGATCCCAAGTGAGTGAGGAGAGACAGGATGGGGATGGGGAATGTGGAGCAAGGTTGTTGACACTGGGTCACAGCTCAAGGCACAGCTTCTCTGACCAAGCCAGACCTCCTTAGGAGAGTCCCTGGATCAATATCAGTCACAGAATGCTTCAATCACCTCTTGTGTAATAAGAACAGCAATAAAAGACATCCTTGAAAATAAGAATACATATTCACTAGAAAATCTTTGAAATATTTCTCCATCAGGAAAACTTCCTGATGAACAGCACTAGACCAGAGGGAAATCAAGGCAGAGCCATGGTTTGTCAGGACTTGCTTGATGCTAATAAGCCCCATGGTGCATGTAGAACTGAGCCCTGGAACCTCAGGATCTGAGAGGAGATTGTACAAGCCTGTCCAGGAGTCAAAGTCAGAAGAAAACCCCAAAGTGTCTCAAAGCATGAATGGGCTCACTGAGGTCCATCCCCAGCACAGGCTCCTCATGGACTCCTTGGAGGAGAGAATTGGAAGCCAGGATGGCACAAAAACTTCTCAAAGACTCAGTGTGAAAAGCAAAATTCGAAGTACCTTAAAAACCTTGAGTATCTCAAAGTATTAATGAGCCCCACTGAGTGTTAATTCAAAGCTCTCAAGGGACTCGTTAAAGCAGATAATTGGGGCCGTGATTGCACAAACCTCTCACAGAGTCTGTATCAAAAGGGAAACACCAAGTACCTGAAAATAACTGAAGTACCTTGAAGCATTAATGAGCCCCACTGAGTGTTGTTACTGACAAAGCCTCTCCAGGGACTAATTAAAGCAGATAATTGGAGCCCATGATTGCAGACACCTCCCAGAGACTCCAAGGCAAAAGCCAAACCCAAAGTCCTTTGAAAAACCTGCAGTTGCTGGGAGCATTTGGGAGCCCCCAGGGCCATTGCTGAGCAAGGCTCCCCAGGGACTCCTTCCAGCAGATCCTTGAGGCCACTGGGATGTGGGCTAGGGGGGAATGCTGAGGGCAGGACAAGGGGCTGACAGTGCCCAGCCTGGCTGGGGCTGTGCCAGGAGGCCCCAGGGCCTCAGGACAAGGTGTCTCCTCCCAGCCCTTGCTGGCACAGACCCTGCTGTGCCCCAGGCCACCAAGACTTGGCTTCTCTTTGTCCCCACCTGTCATCACCGCCTGCAGTTCTCTGCTCTGCCTGGGGCCTGGGGACACTTTCTCAGTCGTGTCCCTCAGTGGTACCCATTAAAAGTCCTAGAAACTTTGGAGTTGGATTCTGCCTTGGAGTTCTGGAGAGGTTTCTTCAGCTGCCTCTCAGGGACTGATGTTCAGGGCCTGAGCACAAAGCCCCAGAGGGTCATTAAAGTCCTGGTGCTGTGTCTGTGCTGCTGAGCTGGGCTGGGCTCCTGGCACAGAGGCAGCTCCTGGTAAGCAAGAAGAGCTTCAAAAGCACATTTCTCTTGATGAGCAGCTCTTCTGCCAGCCCAGCAGGGCTGGGGCAATGCCTGCAGCCAGCCCGGGCACAGCCCAGAGGCACAGAGAGCTTCAATCAGTCAGGGCTGGGAAGGTGCTGAGAAGTGCCTGGGGCAGAATCACTGCCAGCCCTTGGCACAGGAACCTCTGGCTACAGGACAATGCAGCTGCAGCTCCTGGATTGATCTCCTAAAGCTGGAACATCCCAATGCCTACAGACTCTGTGAGTACAACTCTGAGTATTGCTGGGGCAGGGGAGGTGAAATGCTCATAAAGCTCTGACATGCTGAGGGGTTCTGATTACTCACAGAATATTTCCAAGACAAGGATTTTTATAAAAATGCAGAAATTTCCCAAGACTTTGTATTAATTTTCCTAGTATTGGAGAATGGCAGGGAGGGGGATAAATATTAAAGGTTGATTATTAATTTTGACAAGTGCCTGAGACATCTGAACTGTTACTTTTAGTGATCAATAAGTTCACAGTAGATCCCTAATGTGCTTTCAGCCTCTCTGTCCATGGACAGCAGCAGCATCACCATTGCTGGACCCATCAGGCTCAGTCTGAGCTGTCCTTTCTCCAAGATGCAAACAGAACCTGCCCCCAGCCAGTTCCCTGCAGACAGGCAGGGTTCTGCTAGGCCAAGGAGAGGGCACAGAGATTTGGGGTCTGTGAGTGCTGGCAGGGAGAGATCAGGCACAGGGAAACACCTGCAGGAGGAAAATCTGCAGGAAGCAGAGAGAAGATCAGGGAAGGAGAGAAAACAAAACCCAGCAATGCTGTGGCAGGGAGAGTTTAGAGATGTCCAGAGGATCCCCTGCAGTGCAGCCCCTCCCTCTGAACAAGCCCCCTGCCTCCTGTCCCCCGGCCAAGCCTCTGCCCTCAGGGCCGGGGCTCCAAGGCGTGAAGCCCCTCCTGTGCAGGCAGAGCTGCAGCACAGCCGTGGGGCAGCTCTGCTGCCCCGGGCCCAGTTCCCTCTGCAGAGCACAGGGCTGGGAGCAGCTGCCCGGCCCTGGGGGCTCTGGGAGGGGGCACAGCTGGCTCAGGGTGACGCTGTCCCCAGTGCCCAGCTCTTGGCAATGCTGTCAGTGCAGCCAGGCAAGGAGCTGCATCTCCCTTCATCCAATGCCAGCATAAGGACACTTTGGAGTCTCCCTGAGATTTCTGTCCAAGCTGGGAGCTTCAATCCAGGGTGCAAACCTGTCCTAGAGCATCTCTGAGTGATAAGATTGATGGGGAAAGGCAGAGGTGTTCTGACACTGAAAATGCTGCTGGGTTGGTGAAATGAGCAACGTGAGTCCGTGGCTACAAATGTGGAGCTGGGTTGTGGTGGATCCATCTGCTCTCAGCAGTACCTGCAGACACTTTAGGGGAAGCATGGAAAGGTGGTCATCCTCTCCAGAGAAAGGTTCAAGCCCTGAGAAATTCTGAACAGGTGAAAAGGACAGACCATTTCCCTTCACTCTCCACTCATCACTTTGCCTCACAGGACTTGCTCTGCCCTCCCTGGGGGAAGCAGAAATGCTAAGGGTTTCTGATGTCCAGAGAATACCAGGAGGGAGATGGGGGAAGCTTATGAAGAAAACTTCAGAACTCTTAAACACAGAAGCATGTCCGTGTGTGTTATAGAGGAGGGTCTACGGGAAATAGCTTTGATTTTGGTTACAGGTATCTCCTCTAACTCTTCACTGTCCTTTCTCCATGAACAGGTCCCCATGTGCAGCCCCAGCAAATGTCCAACAGCAGCTCCATCAGCCACTTCCTCCTGCTGGCATTGGCAGACACGCGGCAGCTGCAGCTCCTGCACTTCTGCCTCTTGCTGGGCATCTCCCTGGCTGCCCTCCTGGGCAATGGCCTCATCATCAGCGCCGTAGCCTGCGGCCACCACCTGCACACGCCCATGTTCTTCTTCCTGCTCAACCTGGCCCTCAGCGACCTGGGCTCCATCTGCACCACTGTCCCCAAAGCCATGCACAATTCCCTCTGGGACACCACCACCATCTCCTATACAGGGTGTGTTGCACAGGTTTTTTTTTTTGTCTTCTTCATTTCAGCAGAGCTTTGTCTCCTGACCATCATGTGCTACGACCGCTACGTGTCCATCTGCAAACCCCTGCACTACGGGACCCTCCTGGGCAGCAGAGCTTGTGCCCACATGGCAGCAGCTGCCTGGGCCAGTGCCTTTCTCTATTCACTGCTGCACACAGCCAATACATTTTCTCTGCCCCTGTGCCATGGCAATGCCCTGGGTCAGTTCTTCTGTGAAATCCCACAGATCCTCAAGCTCTCCTGCTCCAAATCCTATCTCAGGGAACTTGGGCTCATTGCTGTTAGTTTCTGTTTAGGACTTGGCTGTTTTGTGTTCATTGTTTTCTCCTATGTGCAGATCTTCAGGGCTGTGCTGAGGATCCCCTCTAAGCAGGGACGGCACAAAGCCTTTTCCACCTGCCTCCCTCACCTGGCCGTGGTCTCCCTGTTCCTCAGCACTGTAGCATTTGCCTACCTGAAACCCCCCTCCATCTCCTCCCCATCCCTGGATCTGTCCCTGTCAGTTCTGTACTTGGTGGCTCCTCCAGCCCTGAACCCCCTCATCTACAGCCTGAGGAACCAGGAGCTCAAGAAAACTCTCAGGCAACTGATAACGAGATGCTTTTCATCTACCACACATTGCACGATTCTGTCTGTCAATGGCTTCTAGTGCACATCATGACAGGTCAAGTCTCTCGTTATTTATATTTCTTCCATTTCTGATGCTATTGTCTTCATACCAACGATGGTATTCATTACATCCAACTTAATTATCCCTACTTGTTTTGTAACCCAAAATGTTCATGTAAATGAGTATCACAATGTATGTAATTGAAATAAATGAACTTGCACCAATGTTTCTGGAATTTTTTTACTGTCCCCATCAGAGTAGCACTGAACAGAAATGGGCACAGCTTTGTGGCTGCCCCAGCTTTGGGATGGGCCCTGGGCCTGGAGCAGGAGCAGCTCTTGAGGGCCCCAAGGCCAGGGCTCTCGTGCTGCCCTGGGCACATGGGATGGCAGCAGGGGCTGCAGAGCTCTCAGCACCTGAGCCAGAGGGGAACAGGGCAGCCAGGGAGCCTCCTTTGGCCTTGGCCCAGCACCTTCCCCCATGGCTAGGGCTGAGTCCTGTGTGAGCTGCAGCTGCTGCTGTGCCCTTGGCAGGGGCTGAGGCCGTGGGGCCAGTGGCCAGAGCAGCCTGGCCTGAGCAGAGCTGTGGGGCCAGAGCCATCTGGGCTGGGCTGGGGAGAGACCCTTGGTGCTGCCCAGAGCTCAGGACAGCTGGCAGAGCTTGCAGGGAGCTGGGCTGGGCTCAGAGAGCCTGCCCCAGAAACCATCAGTGTCCATCTCAGCCTGGCTGAGCGTGCAGGGGCAGGACTCAGCCCAGGCTGTGTGGGGCAGGGCCAGCGCCTGTGCAAGGCATTGAAAACAGGCAAGTGCCCCAGAGAGGAGGCTGCTCTGTGCCCTTGGGGGCATGGAGAGAGCAGGGAGGGGGCCCAGGACATTTGTCACTGCCAGCCTCTGTCCCCAGGCCTTGGCAGCCCTGGCTGCTGAGCCCAGCTTTGCCCTGGGCTGAGTTTGGCTGTGGCCCAGCTCCATCCTCCTGCGGGGCTCAGGGCCTGTTCCCGGCCATGGCCAGCCCTGGCCAGCCTCTCTGCTGGCCCAGAGGCCGGCAGAGCCCGGGGCAGGGCTGTCTGTGCAGGCCCACAGGTGCCAGGGGCTCTGCAGGAGCTGGCAGAGTCTGCCCAGCAGGGAGGCCATGGGGCACAGAGCCCCAAGGCTGCTGTGGGCAGCACGGCACAGGGGCCGTTCCCAGCTGCAATGCTCCTGGCCTGGGCTGGGCCTGCACAGGGGCTGGGCCACCATGGCTGGGCCAGCACAGGGCCACCAAGGGGCCATGCAGCCGCTGCCGGGGCTGACAGCAAGGCCAGGCACACACAAGCAATTGCTGAGCATGGCCTGCTCTGGCCAGGGCTGACTGTGCCACAGGCAGAGCTCAGCTGCCCTTGGGGGCTGCAGGAACACTCAGGAGCCCAAAGAGCCTCCATGGCTGTGCTGGAGACCAGGGCTGGAGCAGGGAAATGCAGGGCTGCTGCGGGATGGGGAGGGCATTGAATTCCAGCACACACCTCAGTTCTCTGATGATCCCAGCACCATGCTGGGCCCTGTTTCAGGCTGGAGCAGAGCAGATGTTGATGGGACAGGAGTCCTGCGGGGCTGTCAGGGACCTGCAGCTTGCCAGGTGCTCTGCTCTCCCTCAGGTGCTCTCGGAGAGATCCAATCCCTGCTGGGCACCTCAGGGCACAAGTGGCACTGCCTGTTCATGGGCACACAGCTGATGTCTGCCTGGAAAGGGGCACAGGTTTTAACAGTTGTTAGTTTCATAATATACAAGCAAACCTTTATTGTCTGGGTCACTTGAGTACTTTGAAGAAATGGCAAAGTTTTCCCACCAGAAGCAGGAATTTCCTGGATCTCATGGATTCTTCTACTCATGGCAGGAGAAGAAATTCTGATCTTCCTCTCTTCTTGAGCCACCAATATTAAGTCTAATATTTCATGACCCCGTCCTTCAGGTGTTTCCAGTACTCCTGTTAAAATGGTCATGTCTAAGGACATCTCTTCATTTAGAGCAGCTGGATCTATGCCCTTCCCCTTGTTCCCGGATTTCTCCTTGCAGCTGTTCTCTGGTCATTCCAATGTGTGTCCTTCGACTGGCTTCATGCTTTGAGCTTCAGGGAGTTGCCCAATTTCTCTGAAGTTTAAATACCTCCCTAGTTAGCATCTTACATGTAGTTTTATCTTTTCTATCAGCTCTTCTTAAGTCTCTGTCTAAAATCCTCCCTGTATGGCAATCCCTCATGGATGGTGGACATGTCAGATGTTGCTGGGATGTCACAAAAAACTTAGAGAAGGGGTTTGATATTTCTTAAATTTTATCATGTTCACATTTATTATATTGGCCATGAAGAGAAACCCTTCTCTACCTCTGAGTTTCATCAGTCCCTGGTCCCTCCAAGGACACAAAACTTATCACTTGTGGTTCCCACTCCAGGGGCTGCACTTGGACCTCCCTCCATAGCCAGAGCAGAGCTCCCTTGTCCCAGAAAGTCCCTGGCAATGCAGGGATGAAGGAAGCAGGACAGGCTGTGGGGATCAGGGGCAGGGCACTGCCAGGGAGAAGAATGACTTCTGCATTTGATGGAGCTGTGCCTTCCCTTGGCTTTGTTGGCTGACAAGCAATGAACATCCCTCTGTGTCTCGGGCAGCTCCTTCTCCAAGGAAAGCAGGTGGGAGTTGGAGCCAAGGAGCTGAAAGCTGCAGTTGCAGCCTGGGCTGGAGGGAGTTCAGATTTGCACAAGGCTGCTCTGAGTGCCAGGGCTTGGATGGGGGAAATGGTGGGGTGGGGGTAGGGACAGAGTCTGATTGATTGTCAGCCATGAAGTGTCTTGATTTTCATATCTATTCAGACTGCATGAGGAGGTACTTGGATTCAGTGTCAATTGGAGACTGCACATATCAATTTATGATCAGGAAAAAAAAAACTAAACAAAAACTAAAAAACATTTTCTCCTTGTCTTTTTAAAAAGAATATGTTTAGCTTGAGTACGCTATTGAAATCTGTGTAATTAACCACAAATTATTTGAAAACTTAAATAGAATTATTCCCAAAGGCTTGGCTTGTTAAGGTGTTCTGAATGTTAATGAGCCCTGGGACACTGAATTCCTGCACTGAAGAGCTGAAGGCTGAACAAGCCTCTGGAGCAGTGAAATCCAGCAGCAGCCTCCAAGTTGCTGAGGATGTCAGCAGCCCCCACTGAGGCCATCCCTGCCCAGAGACCGTGGGGGAATGGGCAGACAAGGAGAGCGTCACTGGGGCTGGGCCAGCAGAACTCTGAGGCAGCAGCAGCTCCAGCTGGGAAATGGAGAGTGGAATGTGGCTGGGAAAGCCCTGCCTGGGCTGTGCCAAGCAGGACAGACAAGCCCAGACTCCCATCCTCCAAACACCTCTCTCAGTGAGACTTTAAAAGGAATTACAATTGTTTGTGTACCGTGAGTTGGACTCACTAGAGAAATACTGACAAGAGATTCTCAGGAGCTCAAATTAATAAAATAGCTTTTACTGCGCACTTTATAAAATCAGAGAAACTTTAGTAAAAGGTTTATTATCATATTATAGTTGTTTTGGTTTGTTAATGTAAGATTTTCTAATCTTGAGATTTCTTAGTTAATGTATTGATGAGTGTGGTGGGTTTTATTGTCGGTTAATTATTTATGTTTTTTTTTTTTTTGTGAAATTGGATTAGGAGAAAGGTAAAGAAGGTTTCAAATTTTAAGTGGATATAAAGAAAATTTTATTATAAGTAAATAAAGGAAAAATGTAGTAAGAATTCAAATAAACTCTTTAGAACACTTTTTTGCTTTAGACCTTTTTTTTTACTGACTGTTTAAAAACTAAACTTGAAATTTCTAGTTAGTTTATTCTTTCTAGAATAGTCTTTTTTAGTTTTCTTAGGGAGAGAAATTTTTCTTGTTAAGGTTTGGTGATTTGCTTTACAAGAGGAAAAACTAGATTTTTTTTTGTGGCTCTTAATTTTGTCATGGATAACAGTTGTCTGGGGAACTTTGTTATTGTGAAGTTGGTTTTATTGCTACAAGGTTTTTTTACAGCTTGTTGATGGGCCATGTTGACGTATGGGGTACTGTTTTAAAGATGAGTTCCTTAAAGGTAAAAGTTTTTATTACTTACTTTTAAAATTACTTATATGTCTGGGAATAGAGATTTTCTCTTGGGGGTACTGGACTACTTTTTTTCTGTTTAAACTTTTGATGAAATTACAGTTATTTTAACATTTGTTTATTTGAATATGCAGGTTTTTGTTTGATATTAATTTATTTTTTTATAGTTTTATGTGTTATAAAGAAAAAGAGATTTTTCTCCATAGTTTATAAGATTATTTTCTTTTTAAGATTAAGGTATTTTTTCTGTTTTTTGGTTTTTTTTATTTGGGATTTAAATTCTTCTTTACTGACTTTGATGGTTTCATGTTTTTTTTTATATGCTTCTATTTTGTTTTTTGGTTTTTTTTTTTTACTCGAGGGAGGATTGAAGTATTGAAAGGATTAACACCTGACCTGCTGGTAACTTCTGGTGGGAGTTGTGCTTGGGATATGTTAGGACTGGTTTTATGGTTGGTTTTTGTGGTTTTTTGTGTTTAATTTTAGTTGTAGGGTTATTTTGTATGTGTTCTAGTTTGTAGGTGTTTGGTTTTAGTTGTGTTGGGGGAGGGCACTTGATGGCAATATTTTAACAAATTCAATTGACCTATCTGGTCAAAGCTGAATTGGACAGCCTGCAAGGGTGATGGGTTTTTCTTAATGGTGTAGTATAGTATACTAAAGTGATTGATCAGCCTTCTGGAATAATGGAGTTGTGAATGCTAATTATTAATTACCCAGCAGGAACCCATGCTATGATAAAGCACAGAGCCTTTCCCAGTGTTTTGGGGACAGGTGAGAGGTGACCGTCATGAAACCATTGCCAGCCAGACTTGACCTGGCAATATTCTTACAGGAACAATGCCTAGATATAAGGAAATTTGGAGGTGAAATCCCAATTGTGGCCGTATGTTCCTGGAGGAGAAGGAGAGTTCTTTACCACACAGAGCACCAGTGTTTCAGCAGCAGATAAGATGTGACATACCAAGGTCAGTTGGACCAGTCAGGCAGTCTACAGGAGGCCAAACCAGCCAGAGCTGTTCTGTGTCCCCTTGGTTCTATGGGGCCCCATAGTGTCACAATGACACCTTGGTTACACAAGGCCTTGCAGTGTCACAATGGTGCCTTGAATCCATGGGGCCCCGCAGTGTCATAATGATGCCTTGATTCCATGGGGTTCAGCAGGGTCACATTGGCCCCTTGGTTCAGTGAGGTCACACAATGTCAGAATGGACCCTAGGTTCCACCAGACCCCATTGTGTCACAATGGTCCCAATGATTCCATGGGACCTTGCAGTGTCGCAATGGTCTCCTTGGTTCCACAGGCCCTGCAATGGCACGTGGCTTCTCTGTTCCATGAGCCCTGATGTGTCACAATGGACCTTTGGACCCTGGGGGTTTGCAGTGTCACAATGGTCGCCTTTGCCTTCACAATGTCACAATGGACCATTGATGACAGGAAGCCCCTCTGTGTCACCCTGGAGCTTTGGTTCCATGCAGCCCTGCAGCGTCACAATGGTCTCCTTTGGCTCCACAGTGTCACAATGGACCACTGATGGCACAAGGCCTCACAATGTCACAGTGGACCTTTGGTTGCATGCAGCCCTGCAGTGTCACAAAGGCCTCTGTTTCACAAGGCCCCACAGTATCACAATGGTCCTCTTGGTTCTGTGGGGATCCGCAGTGTCACAATGGTCTCACAGCGTCACAAAGCTTTGCTTATTCCACGGGGCCTCATAGTGTCACCATGGTCTCCATGATCCCATAAGTCCCCTCAATGTCACATTGGCCCCCTGGTTCCACGAGGCTGTGAAGAGTCTTAATGGTCTCTCCATGGTTCTATGAGGCCTTGCAAAGTCACAATTATCTCCACAATTTTCCATGATGTCCCATAGTGTCACCATGGTACTTTGGTCTCACAGGGCCCCACAGTGTCACAATGGTCCCTTGGTGTCACAGGGCCCCACAGTGTCACCATGGTCCCTTGGTCTCACAGGGCCCCACAGTGTCACAATGGTTCCTTGGTCTCACAGGGCCCCACAGTGTCACCATGGTCCCTTGCTTCCATGGGCCCGGTGCTGCTGCATTCCCCCCTCCCCTTCTCAGGCCGCCCTGCCAGCTCAGAAATGCTCCTTGGGCCTTGGCCTTGGCCAACAGCCCCTGGGCTCAGCTCCTCTGCAGCTCAGCACAAACACTGTCTGCTCCAGGCACTGCTGTGCCCAACCAGCTCCTGCTTGCTGTAGGAGCAGCCCTGGGAACTGGTTTTGTTCCCTCAGTGGCACAACATCCCTGTTCTCACACTGCCAAAGAAAGCTGTTGATGCCAAGTGCGGCCAGGATGAACCATTGCTGTGACTGCAGCCCCTCTCTCGGGGCCGTACAAACAGCGCTGCAAAAGGAGCCCCTTGGAGCTCTCCTGGGCCAGCGACTCCCTCTGAGTGGGGCCTCTCCCAGCCGGGAACTCTCCCGTTTGCTGCACTCGGGGATCCCTGAACAACGAGGGAGCCTCGGCCGATCCCCCCACTCCTCCAGGCTCAACCCTTCACCCGCTGGGGAGATGCCAAAGCATCCACAGGGAGCATTTCCTGCCCTCGGGGGAATTTCTCACAGGTGTGTGCACACAAGAGTGCCTGTGCTGGGGAAATGTGGCAGAAATGCTGCTCTCGGAGGGGTTGGAGTGCCTTGGATAGCTGAGTCAGTCAGGCCTGTAAGTAAAGTTAGGTCACGAGGTCTAAGCTAAGGTAAATGCTTCTAAGAGGTTTTCTTTTGCTAAGTTGTTAGGTTTAATTTATTAGCTAAGATAACTATTGTTAATTGTTATTCCACTGTTAAATTATTGAGGCATAGGTTATAAATGAGGTTAAAGACTGTAAAGTGTTGTTCTTTTGCTAAATTGTGAAGTTTACGGTAGAAGTTAAGGCTAAAGTATAAATTAAGTCCTGTTAAGTTTGAGCTCTGTTCACCTTTTAGATCATATTCCTTTTATCCTTGCCCTCACTGTCCTTGTGTCACACACACACCTACACAGGGACAGTTCTTGGTTCATTTCTGCTTTATTTGCCTGGACTTGGTTTGGGTTTTGTTGTTGTTTTGTTTCTTTGGTGTGCCTGAAATGTCCAGTCAGGAGCAGAGTGACTCTTGACAAGGAACTTTGTGGTGCTGTCCCTTAATATTAAGTCTGGTTTTTGCTGATCCCTTGCAGGGATTTTTTCAGTGCTCTCAAGCCCTCGTTCGTAACAGGGTGAAGGAGCCCTGGCCCAGGCTCTGACCCTGGGGGACACGGGGATGCTGCCGGGGGGTCCCTGTCCCCTGTCCCACCCCCCAGGGCCCCGGCCCTCTGTCCCCATGTCAGGCTCTGGGGTCGATCTCGTGGAATATCCTCTGGGGGAGGCTGCGGCACCGGGGGCAGGGGGACCCGGGGGGACAGGGGACCCCACTGTGCACGGGCAGCGTTGGACTGCTCTGGGGGAACTGTGAGGGGGGCTGGGGCAGAGTGACCTCCCCAGTGACCTCACACAGCCCCGTGATGTCACACGGCCCCTGTGATGTCACACAGCCTCTGTGATGTCACCCAGCCCCTTTGTGATGACACACAGCCCCTTTGTGATGACATAGCCCTCATTATGATGTCACAGTTAATCTTGTGATATTACACATCCTACCCTGGGATGTCACACAGCCATTCTGTGATGTCACAACCCCTCTGTGATGTCACACAGATACCCTGTGATGGCAGAATCCATTCTATGATGTCACAGCCTATGATGTCACAGAGCCTACTCTATGATGTCACAGGCAACTCAGTGATGACACACACTACTGCTCTGTGATGTCACAGCTTGCTATGTGATGTCACAAAGGCCCGTTCATGATATCACCGGGCCAGTACTGTTGTGTCACTCTGTGATACCATACAGGTGCACTGCAATGTCACAGAAGGTTCAGTGATGTCACAGTCACCTGTGATGTCACAGTCTGTTCGGTGATGTCACATCTGGCTCTATGATGTTACTCAGTCACCCAGTGATGTCACAACCCACTCTCTGATGTCACAGAGCCACCCTCCATGATGGCAGAGACTGCTCCATGGCCCCACATCCTACTCTGTGACATCCCAGCCAGCTCTGTGATGTCACAACACCTTCAGTGATGTCAAAAAACCATGCCAGTGATGTCATACTGACACTCTGTAATGTCACAGCACACAATTTGACCTCACAGCCATACAGCCATGCCATGATGTCACAGCTTGCTCTGTGATGTCACACCATCTCCTCTATGATGATGTACTTGCCCAATGACCTCACACAGCCCACTCTGTGCAGTCACACAGCCCCTTGCTGACATCACAGCTGCTCTGTGCCTCCATGACACAGCCACAGAGGTGCTGCTGTGACACAGCCCCCTCTGGGACATCCCCCAGCCCCTGCCATTGCTGAGCACCTGTCAGCTCTGTCTGTGCCCTGCTGCTGTCCCTGAGCTGCCCTGGCAGTGCCCCAGCCCTGCTGGGCTGTGCACAGGAGCTGCTCCTGGCCAGAGCTGTCTCTCTGCAGCGCTGCCCTTGACAGGAGCTGCCTCTGGGCCAGGAGCCCGGCCCAGCTCAGCAGCACAGACACAGCAGCAGGACTTTAATGACCCTCTGGGGCTTTGGTGCTCTTTGTGTCTGCCATGGCCAAAGTGCTGCCCAAGTTGGCTCTGTCAGGGCCTTGCAGCTGCTGCCCATCCCTGTGCCCTGTGCAGCCCAGGCTGTCCTACGGTGTCCCTGCCCTGCGCCTCTGTCCCTGCAGGCTGTCGTCATCCCCCGGCTGCCCCACCTGGCTGGCCCCTTCCTTTGCTGACAGCTCTGCCTCCTGCCTGCCTCTGCCTGCCCACACAAAGCCTTGGGCTGCTCCAGGCTTCTTCTGGGTGATGTGTTGCGCCACAGCCTTGCCCTGGCAGTGAAATGTTTTTCTCCTGGTGTCCAGTCTGGGCCTCCTCAACTGCTCTTAACACGATTATTTCTTCTTCAGGCTCATTCCCACTATGAAGAAAAGCTCCAGCCTCTCTGAAACCACCCTGCACTCCCTCCCGGACTACTCTTGTTCTGTCCTCAGTCTCCCGCCAGTGACCCCAGAGCTGCAGCCTCCTCCCTGCTGGTTATGTGATGAGGCCTCCAAACCCCATCTTGGGAGATTTTTGGGTCCTCTCCAAGGTCTGTGAAAATAGAAGAATAGTGGTTCCAAATCTTGCAGTGACAGGACAAGGGTCAATATCTTTCAATTGAATGAGGGTGGATTTACGTTTTTAGAAGGAGGAAATATTTTACAATGAGGAGAGTGCACCAAACTGCAAATGTGTTCTTCCACAGAACTGGATTCCTCATCTCAGGAATTATCCAAAAGCAGGAGCTTTGTGCAACCTGACCCAGTGAAACCCTCTCATCCCCAAGGACAGAATTCCTGTTGTGTGGGTTCTCTGCTGTGCTGGGTGCCCTCACAACGCTTCTGGCCAGAATGTCTGCTGAGGGCAGCCAGGCTGCTGCAGGGGCAGTGACCTCACAGCCATCACCATGGCAGCCCTGTGCCCTGGGCCCGGCTCTGCCCTTTCCTCTGCCCCTGCCTTGTCTCTGCTGGCATGAAGAGTTTTCTCATTCATATCTTGTCCCCAAAGTGCTGGGGCCAATGGCTTCCCAGGCAGGCTCCTGGAGCAGAAGTGGCTTTTCAGAGCCCAGGCAGAAATGAGCCCTGAGGCAGCAGCTCTGCAGTGCTGGCCACCAGGCCGGGCTGCCAAGGGAGGCTTCTGGCCATGCCCTGCAAGCAGCTGCTGCTGCCAAGGTGCCTTTGGTGCCTCAGGCTCTGCCTGGCACAGCTCCCAGCACGCCACTCTGCCCTTGTGCCCGAGCCCTTCCCTGTGCTGGGGCTGGCCTGGGGCTTTTCCTGCAGCGGGACCTGCCCTGCTCCTGGCACAGGAAAGGCAGTTCCTGCTGGAGCAGGAGGGTCTGTATGCAATGGGCTCCAACAACTCCAGCCAGGCCCTGTTGACTTCAAAATTGCTTCCTAGAGCAGAATATTCTAATAATTGTTATAGTTCCTATACTGTGGAGTAAATAACTTCTTTTTAAATTTACTCTGTGGTATAAATAAGCCATTGTGTCTAATGATGATCAGAATCAATCAGAGCTGTATTTATATAAATATATGTGGTATTCCATCATTAATCCTGTGGGACAAATTGCGTTAAAGTTCAATTTCACCTGTCCAATCTTTTACAACTTTTGGCACAGTCTGGGGCTGGGATTGGATCCAGCTGCTCCCAGTCTCCTGTATTAAAAGGAATTTTAGAAGACTAGGGGCCCTGCAGGGGTATGAGGATCCACGGTGGGTGGGTGTTGGGTGTCATTTCTCCATGTCATGACTCAACAGGGATTTCTCTAATAAAGAAATAAAGCTTTTGCCTGAAGCTCCCACTGTGACCATGACTGGAGCCCCTATGAGTGTCTGGGACATCCCGGCTCCTTGGCAGCCTGGGGACTCCTGGGATGTCACCGTGAAGCCCCTGTGAGTGCCTGCGACAGATCGGTGCTTTTGCAGCCCAAGGTGCCCTGGGATGTCACCATGGAATGGCTGGGACTGCCTCTGACCACACGGCTCTTTATCATCCCCAGAAACCCCTGGGAGGTGTCCATGGAGCCCCTGTCTCTGCCTGTGACCTTCCAGCTCTTGAACAGCCTGGAGACTCTTGGAAAGTCCCCATGGAACCCCTGTGACAAATCTGATCCTTAGCGGGCAACCATCACCAGCCCCATTCCTCGGTCAGTTTTCATGGCAACCATCACCAGGCCCCTGTTCCCCCAGATGCACAGAATTGGCTGAGCTGGGAGGGACCCATCAGGATCCTGGAGTCCAACTGCTGGCCCTGCACAGGACACCCCAACAATGCCAGCCTGGGCCTGGCAGTGCTGGCCAAACGCTGCTGGAGCTCAGAGGGCCCTGGAGCTGGGAGCCTTCCCTGGGGAGCCTGGGCACTGCCCCAGCAGCCTCTGGGGAAAAACCTTTTCCTGAGATCCAACCTCAGCCTGCCCCGACTCAGCTGCAGCTGTTCCCTCCAGTCCTGTCCCTGGGCACCAGAGGGAAGAGGTTCCCACAGCCCCAGCCAGGGACCCGCTCCCAAGGCTGTTGCCATGGCCACCAGGGCTGGGACCTGCTGGGATGCTCATTTTCCATGGGCCAGGGTTCAGGAATGGGATTCCCCAATTTCCTGCTTCTGCTACAACTGTGCTGCTGCTTGCTGCCCTCCCACCTCCCATGGAAAGCACAAAAGGCAAAGATCCCAGGCTGGGAAAACAACAATTTGCTGGGAAAAGCAATGTGATTACATCGGGGCACAAAGCCCTTACGTTGCAGTCACGCCTCTCGCAGGGCTCCCCTTACCGGTGACTCCGCATGTGTCTGGTGTAGTTAGAGCTGTCTGAGAAGCTCTTCCCACACTGGGGACACTCGTAGGGCCTCTCCCCAGTGTGGATGCGCCGGTGGGTGACGAGGTGGGAGTTTTGCTTGAAGTCCTTGCCACAGTCAGGGCAGCAGAAGGGCCTCTCATCTGTGTGAATTCGCTCATGCAAAAGGAGATGGGACCTGGCGTGAAATCTCTTCCCACATGTGGGGCAGTCATAGGGAAGCTCTCCAGTGTAGATGCGCTGATGGCTGAGGAGATTAGAGTTGGTGTGAAACTTCTTCTGGCACTCAGGACACTCATAGGGCCTCTCCCCAGTGTGGATGCGTTGGTGGTTCATGAGGTGAGACCTCCGGCTGAAGCCCTTCCCACATTCCCCACACTCGTAGGGCCATTCCCCAGTGTGGATCATCTGGTGGCGGATCAGGGTGCTGCTCTGCCTGAAGCTCTTCCCACACTCCAAGCACTTGTAGGGCTGCTCCCCATCATGAAGCTTCTCACAGACCACCAGCTCTGAGCTCTGGCTGAAGCTCTGTCCACCTTCCTGGCCCAGGGTGGGTCTTTCCTCCTCAGAGCACCCTGGGCTGGATTTGAAGCCCCTCATCCTGAAGGATCTCGGGGAAATATCCTTCTTGTTAAATTCATGTGCAGTAGAGCTGCTCAACACAGCCTCTTCCACGAGTTTCTGCCGTGGGGATTTGTCCTCCCTGGTCTCCATCCTCAGCTCCTTGTCTGCGGAAGGCAGGGCAAGGGGAGGATGGGATTTGCCTCCATGCCACAGGGAAGGGGAAGGAGATCCCCCATGAGTATCCCCGGCAGGACGGCATTGGCAGCAGGGTTGTCCTGCAGCTGGGGGCCATGCTGGGCTGGGAGTTGGAGCAGAAGAGAGGGGGAAAGGGGCACTGACTTCCTCCTCACCTACCTGGTGGTCCCAGGGAATCTTCCTCTTCCTCACAGCTTCCTCCTCCATCGGGTGATGGTTTTGGGATTGGAAATTCTGCTTAGGGATGAAAACAAGAGATGAGTACATTGAGTTTTGTAGTGGTTTGAGGGCAAACCAGGGGGAGAATCTAAGACAGAATTACAATTTAATAAGAAAATTAAGATCAGGGCAATGATACAGAAACACTGCCTTAAACTGACACAGTCAGGATGTAACCTGACACCCTGTTGCTCAGGGTGGTGGCAGCAGTCCCAATAAATGGTGGCTGCTGTTCTGTTGCAGTGATGAATGTGATTCTGTCAAAGCAGTGATCCTGTAGTAGGGTCTGGTCTTCCTCTGAAGGTCCAGTGGTGCTTATGGAGCTCTTGTCCTCTGGGAATCCAGTAGCCAAGGTGCTCCTGGGGCTGTAAGCCTCAGTTTATATCCAGGTAGGAATGCTTGGCTCCTCCCCCTGGGCGGAGCATCCCACAATGGGATGATGTAATTCTATCAGTCCTGCAGGGACACTCAATGGGCCATGAACAGAAGATAGCCCCTGCAGGGCGTTATCAGGGCTGAGTCATGGAAGAGATAAAGAACACTGCCCTGCCTGTGTATAACAGTTTATGAAGATGGTGACTGAAAACATGCATTTGGTTACATCTTATACTGTAACCTGAAACAGTGGGGTAATACCTGCTGGGGGAGTGAACACCACCCCCCTTACCCAAACTGGCTCAGGTGTAAAACTCCCACCCCAGGAAGTCCACGCACACAGGGGACAATGTCACACTTGCCCCACCCCAGTGAGGCTCTCTGTCCCTGTCTCTTGCTCTCCCCCCTTTTCTCTTTCTTTTCATCTCTCTTTCTTTACCTCACATTTACTGTTCAATAAAATCCACTTTGGATTTGGTCTCCTTAGTACCTTAATTGGGGCAGAGGCATCTCTCCAACAGTTTCCTTAACTAGATTGTGACATTATTTTGGCACAGTGAGTTTAGGCACTGTTGTCTGACCCCAAGTGCCTTTGACAACAGCATGGTTCCCTCCTCTGAGGAGCTTGTGGCTCTTTCTGGAGGAAGTCTTGGAAACTTGGATGCCGCTTTCTCTGAGGGATTTATGGGAGAACTGATGAAGGAAATGGCTGTTGTGGGTGGCCAGTGTGAAGAAAATACTTTCTTGTCCTTTCTTGAAAAGTTTGTTAAAATCACTGGAGAAAAGGGAGTGAATGATACCAGAGAGGCTGACAAGGTTCATTCACCGCAAGGTGAGGAAAACAAGGCTGCTAAAAGTCCTAAAAGAAGCCCAGCTCATCTAGCTAAATTTCCAAATAACTCCCAAATTGAGAGGGTTTAGGACTTTGCCAAATGTGAGAATCATTATTCTCTTTGTCCCTGGAGCCTTTGTGATCGTTCTACAGAAATTTGTTTCCTTTTAACAACCTGTATTGGTCCAAATTTCCACTTTTCTTTTATGGGAACCTGCCAGCAGCTGAGCTGGAGCTGTGCAGGAACCAATGAAACTTGGAATTGCCACAGAATTGCTTCTATTGTCAGTTTATTAATGCTTGGGATTTGTTTGCATTTTCATCATATGTGACTTGTCGGAAAATTAAATATTCATCAAAGTGGTTTATGCAGAGTTAAGTTTGATTTCTGCCAATTTTATTTTGTCCAGTGCCCAGGGGATGCTCAAGGGGTCTCTGTTCCTCTCGCCTTGGAGGATGCTTGGGAGGAGCTTGTGGGGGCTGTCCCTGTCTCTGTTACCCCAGACCATTCCCCAGGGGGTTTCCATCATTCTCACCCCAGGGAATGCCTGGGGAGGTCTCCCTCCCACTCACCCCTGTGTCAGAGGGGTGCTCAGGGCAGTCTCTGTCCCTCTCAGCCCAGGGGATGCTCAGGGGTCTCTGTCCCCTCACTCTGGGAGATGCTCAGGGGTCTCCATCCCTCTGGCCTCAGGGAATACTTGTGCAGGGCTGGGGACCAGGGGCTCTGTGTCCCTCTCACCGCTGAGAGTGCTTGGGGCTGGGGGGGCTCTCCGACCTTCTCATCCCTGGGAGGCCGGGGGGGTCTCTGTCCCTCTCAGCCCTGGTGTGACCCCACCCAAACATCATCGGGCTCAGAGGGACAGAGACACCCCCAAACCCCCAGAAGGGCTGGACCTGGGATCATGCTCATACCCTCTTCATCTATTTAGCCCAGAAATGAGTTCTGCACCTTTAAGGCTGGTTCTGAGATCGAAGGGAGGCAGGAAGTGAGCAGGTTTTTTAGAAACTGCACTCCTCCATATTCCAGCTGCTGGAGAGATTGCAGGACAGGGCTCTCCTTTGGTTTTATTTCGTTCTTAGCTCTCTAAGGCAGATAAGTGCCCTGGACTGTAGTTTTTCTTTTACTTTAGAGCTGTTTAAACCTGCTCTGAACATCCAGAAGAGCACTGGCAGCTCCACCTGTGGCCCATTGGCCCGAGCCTGGTCCACGGCATTTCCAGTGATGGAGAAACTGATAAGAGACTGAGTGAGCAGAGCTACAGCCCACAGAGGGACTTTCTGAGTTTGTCATCTCTTTTGGAGCGTCAAGAGATTTTATTGTTTAAGATTCGTCATTTGCTGTGCTCATAAATGCTTTGTCTTTTAAATAACCAGGTTTTTCCACTTTTCTCCAAAGAAATCTTTTCCCAAACTGATTGGGGGAGAGGCTGCTTGAATTTGCTTTCTAGAGGAAACCCCTTTTCTAGGTTTTCTCCCAAATTTGCCCTAAACCAGGACAGGGCAGTGGGGAGAGGAGAGAGCCCCAAGTGACTGGATTGGGGGAGGCTGGAGAGAGGGAGCCCGGGACCCAAAACCCCCCAGCATCCCTGAGCAGGAGCCTGGAGGGGGGGGATCCACATGTGCTCTGGGATCCTTGGCAGCCATGAGACAGGGGACCACCAGAACCTCAGAGGGATGAGACTGGAAATGGGACACTCCTGGTGGCTTTTTTTGATTCACTTTTGCTTTTCAAGGTTTTTATGGATACCAGGTGACTTCTAGGGATGGACTTGGGCAAAGGACCTTCAGACACACTGTGCTCATCCCTTGTTTTTCCCCAAACCAGGATTTCCCCTTCCCAAATCTTGGCCCAATAGAGGAGAAGGCTGCAATGAAAAGGAAGAAGCCCTGAGACACTCAGGCAGGTGAGGAGGAAGTCAGTGCCCCTTTCCCCCTCTCTCCTGCTCCATCTCCCAGCCCAGCATGGCCCCTGGCTGCAGGACAACCCCACTGCCAACACCATTCTGCTGGGGATGCACTGGGGGATCTCCTGCCCCTTCCCTGTGGCATGGAGGCACATTCACAGGCTCTGGGGCAGGAGGGGGAACCGCGGGTGGTTTGGGGTGCGTGGCTGTGCTGCTCCCGGCGCGGTTCCCCCGAGCCCCCGGCGCGGCTCCGCCAGGCCCCCCCACCACGGCACTTGTCGGAGGTTCTTTAACAGAAATGCTGGTAAATTGACCCTCTGGAATTACACTAAATACAATTTCAAAAAGCTGCTGGTTTGCTGGGCAGTTTGCCGAATTCCACATTGTTGTTTCTTTCAATAAAACTGCACTTTAATAGGTCTTTGTAAATTTATGCTTGCATAAAATTTGTGGCTACCATGGGCTTCTCTCAAAACTAAATTACATAAAAATATTACACACTTATTACATGCTTTTAATCCCTCCAGTAAATCCTTCATGCTGTTATTTCAATCGCAGATTGTTCAACTTTTCAGTGCCTTATTTCCATTAATAGCATCAGAATAAGTTAAATTTTGTTGTACGTATAACTGTCCTGGGTTGACTATATGATGCTTTTATCCCCAATCGTCTTGTTCTGTTTATACCAAATAATAAGTTTTACATCTTTAAGACTCTCTTCCAGACAGTGAAGAGGGGAGGGAAGAAGCGCGCAGTTTGTTTTCAGACTGCTCTCACTCCTCCACATTCCTGCTCCTGGACTGTGTTGTCTGCAGATGGACAGACAGCCGGACAGAGCTCCTTTTTCCCTTTTTTTTCTGCTTTTAGTTAGTTTTAGCTAGCTGAGGCAAAGAAGTTCCCTGTACTGTGATTTTTTCCTTTTTTTCTTGGACCTGTTCAAGCCTGCTCTGGATTGAACACCCAGAAGAGCACCAGCAGCTCCACCTGTAGCCCCCCTGGCCGGGCCTGGGCCGCGGCATTTCCAGCTCCAGAGAGACTGATCAGAGACTGAGTGAGCCGAGCTGCAACCCGGGGAGGGGACTGTTCTGAGTTTGCTTTCTTTGGAGCAGTGAGAAGTTTTATTGTTTAATATTGTTTGGGTTCTATTGTTTAATAAACAGGTTTCTTTCCACTTTTTTCTCCAAGGAGATATTTTCTCCCGAACCAGTTAGAGGGGGGAGGGGCAATTGAATCTGCTTTTGTAGAGAAGCCCCTTTAGGAGTTATCTCCCAAACCTGCCCTAAACCAGGACAATAACTTTTAAGGATATTAATTTTTGATTCCGCGATGTTTAATTTAATGCAAATTCAGGGTTGATAAGATTAAGCAAAGTTAAACTTCATTATTGTTAGATTTGAGCAATGTTATGTTACATTCTATTAATTTGAATTCCTGTTGTTCTGGTTTGAAAGATAATGTGTGTATTCTATTTGCCATTTGTCACAGGTAGGGCGGTTATTGTCTGTTAATTGAGCTGTAAATTGGACCCCCAATGGCTCCCACAGATCTCCAAACACCTGCAAGGACCTCCAAGCTTTCTAAACTTCTTTTTGTGAGAGGAGCCTTAGAGCAGCTGTTTCCAATCCTAGTCCCAGACTTTCAAGATTTTGCATGTAAAGAATTATAAAGGTGGAATGAAACCTTTATCGAATTTGTCCCACGGGATTAAGGATGGCAAACCAGAGATATATAACCTATATATTATTTATATTATCTATCTATCTATCTATCTATCTATCTATCTATCATCTACCTATCTATATTTATTTATTTTTTATATATTTTTATATATTATACATATATTTTATATATATATATTATATCCGATATATAGGATTAAGGATGGCAAACATATAGATTTCTGTAGATATATATTATCTATTATGGTAATGATTAGACAATATTATCTTAATCAGAAAAATTTACTCCGAGGTATAACAGCTGCAACATATTATATATCATATATAATATATCATATCATATTATATCATATACTAGGAAGTGATTTCAACGTAACTGCATTAAAGCAAAACCAGTTATCAAGCAGAGATTGATGTCACTCCATCTTGTTTTGGAAAGACAGATATCTGCTAAGGAAGGCAGAAGCCTCTCCTAAAAGCAAAATGTGAACCCCCTCCCCCTGAATTGTTATAAATTTGAAATTAAGGGGCTCTCAGGAAAAAATATGGGAGCAGGAATAACAGTTCTTTATTAGGGAAACAATAAAAATATAAAAGAAACAGTGCAGTAAAGCAAGACAACACTGACAGAGTCAGAACACAACCTGACACCCTGTTGGTCAGGGTGTTGGTAGCAGTCCAATTGGAATGGTGGCTGCAGTCCTCCTGGAGTGCCAGGAGTGGTTCTGCTGGAGCAGGGATCCTGTAGAAAGGTGTAGTCTTCCTCCGAAGATCCAGTGGAAGAGGCAGCTGCTGTTTCTCTGGGAAAATCCAGTGGAGAAAGCCATGCTGGTGTTCCAGAATGTCAAGATTATATCTGGGTAGGAATGCTTGGCTCTCCCCTCTGGGCAGAGCATCTCACAATAGGATGCTGTAGTTCTTATCAGTCATGCAGTGCCATTCAATAGCCTTTATCAGCAGATGTCTGCCCAGAGGGAGGATTGGGTGTTGAAGAGATAAGGAAAACTGCCCAGTTAATAGAAGACAACTGCCATACAGAAGGCAAAGAGAATACAATCTGTTTGGCAATCCAGGACAGTGGGTTAGTGGGCTACCCTCAGGGAATGCTCGCCTGGTATTGAAGGGCAGGGTGGGAGCACCTGGATCTTGGAGCACGCAGCTGCCTCCCAGGTTTGGAGGTGCCTGAGGAGGGCTGGGACAATGCCAGGGACATCCTGCAGTGACATCCCCCCTGTCCCGCTCGGGGTGAGCTCAGTCCCAAACCTGGCCCTGATCCTAGTCTCAATCTCACTCCATGTTTAGACACACTCACAGTTCTGTATATAATCTCATCCCAGTGCCAGACTCGTCTAGCCCCAGACCCATTCCCAATCCCAGCCCTAAAGCCAATCCCATCTCTAGCCTTAACTCCAATCCCAGTTCTAATCCAAATCTCAGCCCTAACTCCAACTCCACCCCCAAATCCAGCCCTATCCTAAATCCTCAGCCCCAAACCAAATCCCAGCTCTTCTCTGGGTTTGGGGGTGTCTCTGTCCCTCTGAGCCCGATGATGTTTGGGTGGGGTCACATCAGGGCTGAGAGGGACAGAGACCCCCCCGGCCTCCCCAGGGATGAGAAGGTCGGAGAGCCCCTCCAGCCCCGAGCACCCTCAGCGGTGAGAGGGACACAGAGCCCCTGGTCCCCAGCACTGCACAAGCATTCCCTGAGACCAGCGGGATGGAGACCCCCTGAGCATCCCCCAGAGTGAGGGAACAGAGACCCCCGAGCATCCCCTGGGCTGCGGGGGACAGAGACTGGGCTGAGCACCCCCTGGCACAGGGATGAGAGGGATGGAGAGCCCCCAGGCATTCCCTGGGGTGAGAATGATGGAGACCCCCTGGGGAATGACCTGGCGTGACAGGGACAGGGACAGGGACAGCCCCCACAAGCTCCTCCCAAGCATCCTCCAGGGTGAGGCAGAGACCCCTTGAGCATCCCCTGGGCACTGGACAAAATAAAATTGGCAGAAATTAAATTTAACTCTGCATTAATCATTTTGATGAATATTTGATTTTCCAAAAAGTCACATGTGATGAAAATGCAAATAAATCCCAAACATGAATAAACCGATAATAGAAGCAATTCTGTGGCAATTCCAAGTTTCATTGGTTCCTGCACAGCTCCAGCTCAGCTGCTGGCAGGTTCCCATAAAAGAAAAGTGGAAATTCGGCCCAACACAGATTAAAAGGAAGAGAAAGCACTGTGGGGCTGTCACAAGGGTGACAGGGATGAAGAGAATAATGATTCTCATATGTGGCAAAGCCCCTAAGCCTGTGAATTTGGCATTTATGCAGAAATTTAGCTACTTGAGCTGGACTTCTTGTGCGACTTTTAGCAGCCTTGTGTTCCTCACCATGGGGTGAGTGAACCTTGTCAGTCTCACTGTTATCATTTGCTCCCTTTCCTCCAGTGTTTTTAACAAACTTTTCAAGGAAGGAGAACAAAACATTTTCTTTACACTGGCCACCCACAACAGCCATTTTCCTCATCCATTCTTTCCTAAGTTGCTCAGATGTAGCTGCATCCAAATTTCTAAGAATTCCTCCAGAGAGGACCACAACCTCTTCAGAGGAGGGAACCATGCTGTTATCCAAGGCACTTGGGGTCAGAGAACAGTGCCTAAACTCGCTGTGCCAAAATAATGTTGCAATCTGGTTAAGAAAATTATTAGAGAAATGCCTCTGCCCCAATTAAGGTGCTACCAAGACCAAATCCAAAGTGGATTGTATTGAACAGTAAATGTGAGGTAGAGAGAGACATGGAAAGAGAAGAGAAAAGGGGGGACAACAAGGGAATGACAGGGACAGAGACCTCCCCTGGGGTGGGGCAAGTGTGACAGGGCAGTGTTCTTTATCTCTTCCATGTATGAGCCCTGATAACAACCTCCAGGGGCCATCTTCTGTGAATGGGCCATTGAGTGTCCCTGCAGGGCTGATAAAATGACATCATCCCATTGTGGGATGCTCCGCCCAGGGGGATGAGCCAATAATTCCTACCTGGATATAAGCTGAGCCTTGCAACACCGGTAGCACCTTGCGTACTGGGTTCCCAGAGGACAAGAGCTCCATAAGCACCACTGGACCTTCAGAGGAAGACCAGACCCTACTACAGGATCACTGCTTTGACAGAATCACTTCATCACTGCAACAGGACTGCAGCCACCATTTAATGGGACTGCTGCCACCACCCTGAGCAACAGGGTGTCAGGTTATATCCTGACTGTGTCAGTTTAAGGCCGTGTTTCTGTATCATTGCCTTGATCTTAATTTTCTTATTAAATTGTAATTCTGTCTTAGATTCTCCACCTGGTTTGCCCGCAAACCAGTGCAAAATTCAATGCACTCATCTCTTGTTTTCCTCCCAAAACAGAATTTCCCATCTCAAAACCACTGCCAGATGGAGGAGAAGGCTGAGCTTAAGGGAAAGATTCCCCGGGACACGCAGGCAGGTGAGGAGGTAGTCAGTGCCCCTTTCCCCCTCTCTCCTGCTCCATCTCCCAGCCCAGCATGGCCCCCGGCTGCAGGACAAACCTGCAGCCAACACCATCCTGCTGGGGAAGCCCTGGAAGGATCTCTTTCCCTTTCCCTGTGGCACAGAGGCAAATCCCATCCTCTCCTTGTTCTTCCTCCCCCAGACAAGGAGATGAGGATGGAGACCAGGGAGGACAAATCCCCACGGCAGAACCTCATGGAAGAGGCCATTTTGAGTGGCTCCAAGGCACAGGAATCCAATGGGGAAGAAAAGACACAGAGATCCCATAGGATGAGGGGCTCCAAACCCAGCCCAGGGTACTCTGAGGAGGAAAGACACACCCTGGGCCAGGAAGGTGGAGAGAGCTTTAGCCAGAGCTCAGAGCTGGAGGTCTGTGAGAAGCTTCATGATGGGGAGCAGCCCTACAAGTGCTTGGAGTGTGGGAAGAGCTTCAGGCAGAGCAGCACCCTGATCCAGATGATCCACACTGGGGAATGGGCCTACGAGTGTGGGGAATGTGGGAAGGGCTTCAGCTACAGATCCACCCTTGTGACCCACCAACGCATCCACACTGGGGAGAGGCCCTATGAGTGTCCTGAGTGCCAGAAGAGGTTTCGGATCAGCTCAGATCTCCTCAGACACCAGCGGATTCACACCGATGAGAGGCCCTTCTGCTGCCCAGATTGTGGGAAGGGCTTCAAGCGCAATTCCCACCTCATCACCCACCAGCGCATCCACACTGGGGAGAGGCCCTACGAGTGCTGCATGTGTCAGAAGAGGTTTCAGACCAGCTCAAATCTCCACCTGCATGAGCGGATTCACAATGAGGAGAGGTCCTTCCGCTGCCCCGACTGTGGGAAGGGCTTCAAGCACAACTTCACCCTCGTCAGGCACCAGCGCATCCACACTGGGGAGAGGCCGTATGAGTGTGCCACGTGTGGGAAGGGATTCACCCAGAGCTCTGACTTGACCAGACACCAACGGAAGCACCAGTAAGGCAAGCCCTGCAAATGCCCCAACTTCAGGGAGAGCTTTGTGCCCTGCTCCAGCTTCATCCCTCATTGGAGGACCCATGTTGGGAAGAGCCATGGTGATCCATGTTCCCTGTGATCCATGCTGGGAAGACACCTGTCTCTTTTCCTGCCCCTGCCAATGACATGATGTGGGATCAAAGAACATGAGGGTCTGGCCAGGGCCGTGTCATTACATTCACTCTCACCTCAAGTCATTGCCAGGGGCAGGAAAGTGTCAATCTCTCTCTCCCTGAGGAGAAGATTGTCCTTTGCAGGCAGGAGGAAATTGTGGCCGGGAAGAGACAGTCCTTGTGTTGCAGTTTTCCCTTTTTCATATCCCTTCTGTTGTCAATATTATTTTTGTTACTTTTTGTTTTTTATCTCGTTGCTGTTCCCAATAAATTTTTCTTATCCCAGCCCGGGATCATTCCTTTTTGTGCTTTCCATGGAAGGCGGGAGGGCAGCGAGCAGCAGCGTGGTTTTAGCGGGAGCAGAAAATTGGGGAATCCCATTCCTAAACCCTGGCCCGTGGAAAGCGAGCATCCCAGCTGGGCCCAGCCCTGCTGGCCATGTCAACAGCCTTGGGAGTGGGTCCTTTGCCAAAGGTATAAAAGATTGGACAGGTGGAATTGAACCTTAATGCAATTTGTCCCACAGAATTAACAATGGAATACTAGATAAATTTATGTAAATACAGCTCTGATTGATTCTGATCATGACTAGACAGTATAGTTCGTTTACACCACAGACTAAATTTTATAAAATGAGTTATTTACTCCACTGTATCGGAGCTAAAACAATTATTAGATTATTCTGCTCTAGGAAGCAATTTTGAAGTGAACAGGGCCTTGTTGTAGTTGTTGGAGCCCGTAGCAGGCAGAGGAATTCTGTGCTTGGGGATGAGTGTGTTTCACTGGGTCAGGTTGTACAAAGCTCTTGCTCTGCATAATTCCTGAGATGGGGAATCCACTTCTCTGGAAAAACAGTTGCAGTTTTGTGCCATTCTCATAAATGTAAAATATTTTCTCCTTTAAACAATTGTAAATCTGCCCTCATTCAGCTCAAAGATACTGAGCCTTGTTCTGTCACTGCAAGATTTGGGAGAAAATAACTTTGACTACTTTTTTCATTTTCACAGACCTTGGAGAGGACCCAAAAACCTCTCAGGATATGTTTTGGAGGCCTGATCACATAACCAGCAGGGAGAGGCGGCAGACTCTGGGCTCAGTGGTGTGGAGACTGAGGACAGAATAAGAGCAGCCGGGGAGGGATTGAAGGGTGGTTTCAAACATCCTGGAGTTTTTCTTTATTGTGTAAAACAGCCAGAGAAAAAGATAATGGCACCAAGGGCAGCTGGGGAGGCCCAGACTGGACACCAGGAGAAAGGAATTTCCTTCCCAGGGCAAGGCTGTGGTGCAAGATATCCCCCATTCAGAGCCTGGAGCAGCCCAAGGCTTTGTGTGGGCAGGCAGGGCAGGCAGGAGGCAGAGCTGTCAGCAAAGGAAGGGGCCAGCCAGGTGGGGCAGCCGGGGGATGACGACAGCCTGCAGGGACAGAGGCGCAGGGCAGGGACACCGTAGGACAGCCTGGGCTGCACAGGGCACAGGGATGGGCAGCAGCTGCAAGGCCCTGACAGAGCCAACTTGGGCAGCACTTTTGCCATGGCAAACACAAAGAGCACCAAAGCCCCAGAGGGTCATTAAAGTCCTGGTGCTGTGTCTGTGCTGCTGAGCTGGGCCGGGCTCCTGGCCCAGAGGCAGCTCCTGGCAAGGGCAGCGCTGCAGAGAGACAGCTCTGGCCAGGAGCAGCTCCTGGGCACAGCCCAGCAGGGCTGGGGCACTGCCAGGGCAGCTCAGGGACAGCAGCAGGGCACAGACAGAGCTGACAGGGGCTCAGCACTGGCAGGGGCTGGGGGATGTCCCAGAGGGGGCTGTGTCACAGCAGCACCTCTCTGGCTGTGTCATGGAGGCACAGAGCAGCTGTGATGTCAGCAAGGGGCTGTGTGACAGCACAGAGTGGGCTGTGTGAGGTCACAGGTTGGGCTATGGCATCAGAGTTTGTTGTGTGAGGTCATTGAGCAGCTAGAGCATCATAGAGGGGATTCTGTGACATTACAGAGCAGGCTGTGACATCATGGCATGGCTGTATGACATCATAGAGCAGGCTGTAAGGTCACAGTGTGTGCTGTGACACTAGAGATTGGCAATATGGTATCACAGATTAGGTTTTTTGACATCACTGAGGGGGTTGTGACATCACAGAAGTCTCTGTAATGTCATAGAGTAGGGTGTGAGGCCATGGAGCACACTCTGTCGTCATGGAAGGCGGCTCTGTGACATCAGAGAGTGGGTTGTGACATCACTAGGTGACTAAGTAACATCATAGAGCCAGATGTGACATTACAGAACAGACTGTGACATCACATGGTGACTTTGTGACATCACCAAATTTTCTGTGACATCACAGAGCAGCTTTATGGTATCACAGAGTGATATTCTAGCACTGGCCCTTGTGATATCATGAAGGGGCTTTGTGAAATCACAGAGCAGGCTGTGTGTCATCACAGAGCAGTAGTGTGTCATCACAGAGTTGCCTGTGACATCATAGAGTAGGCTTTGTGACATCATAGAATGGATTCTGCCATCACAGGGCACCTGTGTGACATCACACAGGGGTTGTGACATCACAGAATGGCTGTGTGACATCCCAGGGGAGGATGTGTAATATCACAAGATTAACTGTGACATCATAATGAGGGCTGTGTCATCACAAAGGGGCTGTGTGTCATCACAGAAGCTGGGTGACATCACAGGGGCTGTGTGAGGTCACTGGGGAGGTCACTCTGCCCCAGCCCCCCTCACAGTTCCCCCAGAGCAGTCCAACACTGCTCGTGCACAGCGGGGTCCCCTGTCCCCCCGGGTCCCCCCACCCCCGGCGCCGCAGCCTCCCCCAGAGGATGTTCCACGAGATCGACCCCAGAGCCTGACACGGGGATGGGGAGCCGGGACCCTGGGGGTGGGACAGGGGGACAGGGACCCCCTGGCAGTGTCCCCGTGTCCCCCAGGGCCAGAGACTGGGCCAGGGCTCCTTCACCCTGTTATAAATGAGGGCTTGAGAGCACTGAAAAAATCCCCAGCAAGGGATCAGCAAAAGCCAGATTTAATATTAAGTGACAGCACCACAAAGTTCCTTGGCAAGAGTCACTCCTGATTGGACACTTCAGGCACACCAGGGAAATAAAGCAACAACAAAACCAAATCAAATCCAGACAATCAAACCAGAAATAAACCAAGAACTGACCCTGTGTGTGTGTGTGTGTGTGTGTGTGTGTGTGTGTGTGTGTGTGTGTGTGTCAACAGGACAGTGAGGGCAAGGATAAAAGGAATATGGCCTAAAAGGTGAACAGGACTAAACATAGCTCAAGCTTAACAGGACTTAACTTATACCTTAACCTTAAGTGATACCTTCAACTTCACAATTTAGCAAAAGTACAGCACTTAAGAGTATTTAACCTACGACCTATGACTTATCAATTTAAAAGAGGAATAACACTTAACAATATTCAACTTAGGTTATAACTTATATTAAACATAACAACTTAGCAAAAGAACCACCCTTAGTAGCATTTAACTTCACTTAGACCTTGTGACTTAACCTTACCTACAGGTCTGACTGACTCAGCTATCCAAGGCACTCCAACCCCTCCAAGAGCAGCATTTCTGCCACATTTCCCCAGCACAGGCACTCCTGTGTGCACACAGACACAAAGAGTCAGTGCAAGGCACCTGTGAGAAATTCCCCCGAGGGCAGGAAATGCTCCCTGTGGATGCTTTGGCATCTCCCCAGCGGGTGAAGGGTTGAGCCTGGAGGAGTGGGGGGATCGGCCCAGGCTCCCTCGTTGTTCAGGATCCCCGAGTGCAGCAAACGGGAGAGTTCCCGGCTGGGAGAGGCCCCACTCAGAGGGAGTCGCTGGCCCAGGAGAGCTCCAAGGGGCTCCTTTTGCAGCGCTGTTTGTAGGCCCCAAGAGAGGGGCTGCAGTCACAGCAATGGTTCATCCTGGCCTCACTTGGCATCAACAGCTTTCTTTGGCACTGTGAGAACAGGGATGTTGTGCCTCTGAGGGAACAAAACCAGTTCCCAGGGCTGCTCCTCCAGCAACCAGGAGCTGGTTGGGCAGCAGCAGTGCCTGGAGCAGACAGTGTTTGTGCTGAGCTGCAGAGGAGCTGAGCCCAGGGGCTGTTGGCCGAGGCTGAGGCCCAGGGTGTAGCCATGATATTTTAGTGAAAAATCCTTTGCTAGGATTTTTCCTGTCC
Organism: Passer domesticus; assembly: GCF_036417665.1. Classification (NCBI taxonomy): domain Eukaryota; kingdom Metazoa; phylum Chordata; class Aves; order Passeriformes; family Passeridae; genus Passer; species Passer domesticus. The sequence goes on along the minus strand of NC_087503.1, from coordinate 2,231,025 downwards.
TGAGGAGCTGAGAACCTCAGGAAAGAAATGTAAACAATAACTATCTGCTGCTGTGGAATGCCACAGATGCATCTTTCATTGGTCCATGTGGATTGTTTTCAATTGGTGACCAATCACAGCCACCTGTGCCAAGGCTGTGAGCAGTCACAGGATTTTGTTATTGATTCCTGTTCTAGTCTTGTCTTGGTAGCCTTCTGATCTTCTTCTCTCTGTTCTTTTAGTATAGTTTTAATGTGGTATTTTAATATAATATATAACATAATAAATCAGCCTTCTGATGAAAATGGAGTCAAGCCTCGTGTCCTCACACAAGGGGTTTCAGTATAAACAAGAGTCCTGGCCAGGCTTTGGGAGAAACCAAACAGGAGAATGAAACCAGATGTTCTCACACTAGCAGTGACGTCAGCTTGTTTGTTTGACAGTGTAAAAGCTGTGTCCTTTCACAGCAGGCTTGGAGCCTGGGTGCCTGCAAAGGTGGAGGCACCTGCAGGAATTCCCAGTGTCTGGGAGTGGCTCTGCAGTCCTTGTCTGCCCCAGCTGATGTGTGGATCTGGGTGATGGTAAAGTCTGAGGGTAACTGGTGATGGACCTTTCTTTAATCACTGCAGGCAATCTTTGGTAGTAATGACTGGATGGATTGCTGAGCTTCTTTTGTAATTCTTTGCTAATGATTATGTGCTTTGCTGAGCTTATCCTTTTGTAATTCTTTGCAGCTGTGCATTATATAAATTACAGGATTTCTTAAGTTGGTGTCTGTGTCTTTGGTACTGACCCTGCCCACTGGTGAAACAGAGCCCCCTCTTGCCTAAGAATTACCTGGCAAGGCAAAAACCCTCACTCCAACATTCCCCCCTTCCTCCTTGTTCCCCGCACTCCATACACTGAGCATGATGTCCTGTGGTCTGGGGTATCCCCGGGGTCAGTTGGGGTCACCTGTCCTGGCTGTGTCCCCTGCCAAGCTCCCCCACAGCCCCAGCCCCTGCCCAGCGTGGCTGGAGGAGGGGCAGGACAGGCCTTGGCTCTGTTGCAGCTCAGCAAGAACAAAACCATCTCTGCGTGCTCAGCCCTGTGCTCAGCACCCGGCCCAGCAGTGTCTCAGTGCCAGTGTCTGTGCCCTCAGTCCCTGCCAGGGCTTTCCATGGCAGCTGCCAGGACAGGTGACCCAGGTGTCACCCCCAGTGAGGGCTGCCATGGAAACAGTGCCAGCACTGCCCCTTTCTGTCTGGCTGAGCTGGCCTTTGGCCCTGGCAGTGCCGTTTGCTGCTGGTTCCTGGTGCCTGAGCGGCCAGCGCGGCACAGGGCAGGTGGCCATGGCACAAGCCCCCAGCCAGGGATCCCCTCTGGCTCTGGGCAGTGACAGCAGCCCTGAGCAATGGGCTGGCGCACTGGGGTCGGTGCAGTGTCCATCCAACAGTGTCTTGTAATGGCCCAGTGCAGACTGGGATGATGATCCACCCTCCCAGCTGGCCCAGGGAAGCTCTGCAGTGCCCTTCCCCACAGCCTGTCTGCACAGAAGCACTTGCTGGGTGCTCTGCATTTCCCTTCCCTCACTCTTGGGTCTCTCCCACACCTCCCAACTCGGAGCTTTCAGCTGCAAGGAGTTCAAAGCTGGTCTGTCCATTGGAGTTGGTCTAATTCTGCCCTGAGCAAACTCTGGATTTGTGTTTATTGCAGAACTTCCTGTGTGTCTAAAACATTCCTTGCAGGGTTCTGCCTTAGGGAAGGGGAACCTCCTTGGTGGCAGCTTGGGCTTGGCACAGACTTGAGGAGGATGTCTGTTTTCAATGGGGAAACTCAGGAGTTTTAGATTGGTTCAAAATACAAAAGAAGATGACCCCTCTTTGGCTGTGTACAGCCAGTTCTCTGAGCAAAGCAGGTCCCAGTTGAGTGAGGAGAGACAAAATGGGCATGGGGAATGTGGAGCAAGGTTGTCCATGCTGCGTCAGACCTCAAGGCACAGCTTCTCTGAGCAGGCCAGAGCTCCTTAGGAGAGTCCCTGCTGGACCAATATCAGTGACTGAATGCTGCAATCACCTCTTGTGTAATAAGAACAGCAATAAAAGACACCTTTTAAAATAGGAATACATACTTCCTAGAAGCTCTTTGAAATATTTCTCCATAACTGAAAAAGGAAACCCTCCTAATGAACTGCAGTAGAGTGGAGGTAAATCAAGGCAGAGCCATGGTTTGTCAGGACTTGCTTGATGCTAATAAGCCCCAGGGTGCATTTAGAGCTGAGCCCTGGAACCTCAGGACCTGAGAGGAGATTGTACAAACCTGTCCAGGAGTCCAAGTCAGAAGAAAACCCCAAAGTGTGTCGAGGCATGAATGGGTCCCACTGAGGTCCATCCCAGCACAGGCGCCTCATGGACTCCTTGGAGGAGAGAATTGGGAGCCAGGATGGCACAAAAACTTCTCAAAGACTCAGTGTGAAAAGGAAAATCCAAAGTACTTTAAAAACCTTGAGTACCTCATAGTATTAATAAGCCCCACTGAGTGTCAGTACAAGGCTCTCAAGGGACTCGTTAAAGCAGAAAACAGGGGCCATGATAGCATAAACCTCTCCCAGAGTCTGTTTCAAAAGGGAAACACCGAGTACCTTAAAATAACTGAAGTACCTTGAAGTATTAATGACCCCCAATGAGTGTTCCTACTGACAAAGCCTCTCCAGGGACTAATTACAGCAGATAATTGGAGCCCATGATTGCACAGACTTCTCAGAGACTCCAAGGCAAAAGCAAAACCCAAAGTCCTTTGAAAAACCTGCAGTTCCTGGGAGCATTCAGGAGCCCCCAGGGCCATTGCTGAGCAAGGCTCCCCAGGGACTCCTTCCAGCAGATCCTTGAGGCCACTGGGAGGTGGGCTAGGGGGGGATGCTGAGGGCAGGACAAGGGGCTGGCAGTGCCCAGCCTGGCTGGGGCTGTGCCAGGAGGCCCCAGGGCCTCAGGACAAGGTGTCTCCTCCCAGCCCTTGCTGGCACAGACCCTGCTGCTGTGCCCCAGGCCACCAAGACTTGGCTTCTCTTTGTCCCCACCTGGCATCAGTGCCTCCAGTTCTCTGCTCTGCCTGGGGCCTGGGGACACTTTCTCAGTCGTGTCCCTCAGTGGGACCCATTAAAAGTCCAAGAAACTTTGGAGTTGGATTCTGACTTGGCGTTCTGGAGAGGTTTCTTCAGCTGCCTCTCAGGGACTGATGTTCAGGGCGTGAGCACAAAGCCCCAGAGGGTCATTAAAGTCCTGGTGCTGTGTCTGTGCTGCTGAGCTGGGCTGGGCTCCTGGCACAGAGGCAGCTCCTGGTAACCAGGAAGAGCTTCAAAAGCACATTTCTCTTGATGAGCAGCTCTTCTGCCAGCCCAGCAGGGCTGGGGCACTGCCTGCAGCCACCCCGGGCACAGCCCAGAGGCACAGAGAGCTTCAATCAGTCAGGGCTGGGAAGGTGCTGAGAAGTGCCTGGGGCAGAATCACTGCCAGCCTTGGCACAGGAACCTCTGGCTGCAGGACAATGCAGCTGCAGCTCCTGGAGCCATCTCCTAAAGCTGGAATATCCCAATGTCTGCAGACTTTGTGAGTACAACTCTGAGTATTTCTGGTGCAGGGGAGGTGAAATGCTCATGAAGCTCTGACATGCTGAGGGTTTCTGATCAGTCATAAAATATTTTCAAGTCAAGGATTTTGATAAAAAAGCAGAAATTTCCTAAGACTTTGTATTCAGTTTGCTACTACTGGAGAATGGCATAGAGGGAGAATGAACAATAAAGGATGATTATGAATTATTAATTATGAATTTTGACAAGTGCCTGAGACATCTGAACTGTTACTTTTAGTGATCACTAAGTTCACAGTAGATCCCTAATGTGCTTTAAGACACTCTGCCCATGGACAGCAGCAGCATCACTTTTGCTGGACCCGTCAGGCTCAGTCTGAGCTGTCCTTTCTCCAAGCTGCAAACAGAACCTGCCCCCAGCCAGTGCTCTCCAAACAGGCAGAGTTCTGTCAGGCCAAGGAGAGGGCACAGAGATTTGGGGTCTGTGAGTGCTGGCAGGGAGAGATCAGGCACAGGGAAACTCCTGCAGGAGGAAAATCTCCAGGAAGCAGAGAGAAGATCAGGCATAGAGAGGAAACAAAATCCAGCAATGCTGTGGCAGGGAGAGTTTAGAGATGTCCACAGGATCCCGTCCAGTGCAGCCCCTCCCTCTGAACAAGCCCCCTCCCTCCTGTCCCCCAGCCAAGCCTCTGTGAGTTATAAGATTGATGGGGAAAGGCAGAGGTGTTCTGGCACTGAAAATGATGTCGGGTTGGTGAAATGAGTAAAGTGAGACCTTGGCTACAAATGTGGAGCTGGGCTGTGGTGGATCCATCTGCTCTCAGCAGTACCTGGTAATGTTTAGGGAAAACTTGGGAGTGTGAACATCCTCCACCTGAGAAAGTTTTAAAGCCCAGAGAAACTCCAAAGAGAATGAAGTGCCAGACCATCTCCCCTCACTCTCTACTCATAACTTTGCATCACAAAACTTTCTCTGTCCTCCCAGAAGGCTGTAGAAATGCTGAGGGTTTTTGATATCCAGGAATACCAGGACAGATATGGGAGAGCTTAAAGAGAAAACACCAGGACTCATGAACAAAAAAGGGTGTCTGTGTGTGTTACAGGGAAGGGTGTATGGGAAATAGCATTGATTTTGGTTACAGACATCTCCTCTAACTCTTCATTATCCTTTCTCCATGAACAGGTCCCCATGTGCAGCCCCAGGAAATGTCCAACAGCAGCTCCATCAGCCACTTCCTCCTGCTGGCATTGGCAGACAGGCGGCAGCTGCAGCTCCTGCACTTCTGCCTCTTGCTGGGCATCTCCCTGGCTGCCCTCCTGGGCAACGGCCTCATCATCAGCGCCGTAGCCTGCGGCCACCACCTGCACACGCCCATGTTCTTCTTCCTGCTCAACCTGGCCCTCAGCGACCTGGGCTCCATCTGCACCACTGTCCCCAAAGCCATGCACAATTCCCTCTGGGACACCACCACCATCTCCTACACAGGATGTGCTGCACAGCTCTTTTTCTTTCTCTTTTTCATTTCAGCAGAGCTTTGCCTCCTGACCATCATGTGCTACGACTGCTACGTGTCCATCTGCAAACCCCTGCACTACGGGACCCTCCTGGGCAGCAGAGCTTGTGCCCACATGGCAGCAGCTGCCTGGGCCAGTGCCTTTCTCTATTTACTGCTGCACACAGCCAATACATTTTCCCTGCCCCTCTGCCAGGGCAATGCCCTGGGCCAGTTCTTCTGTGAAATCCCACAGATAATCAAGCTCTCCTGTTTCAAATCCTACCTCAGGGAACTTGGAGTAATTGCATTTTCCAGCTCTTTAGCACTTGGTTGTTTTGTGTTCATTGTTTTCTCCTATGTGCAGATCTTCAGGGCTGTGCTGAGGATCCCCTCTGAGCAGGGATGGCACAAAGCCTTTTCCACCTGCCTCCCTCACCTGGTTGTGGTCTCCCTGTTCCTCAGCACTGGTATATTTTCCCACCTGAAGCCCCCCTCCATCTCCTGCCCATCCCTGGATCTGGCCCTGTCAGTTCTGTACTCAGTGGTGCCTCCAGTCCTAAACCCCCTCATCTACAGCCTGAGGAACCAGGAGCTCAAGAGTGCCCTGAGGAAAGTAATGACTCTATCTTTTCAGAGACAATAAACTCTCTTTTTTCTCCTCCAGAAACTTCAATCTCCTGGCTGTTTTTTTCCTATTTGTCTGTTTTTTCCTTGAGACATTTTTTATTATTTTTCTAGTGTTGTAATGTTTTTAATAAAATACTGTAGTACTACTCTTAGCATTTTCCATGAACATCTACTTTTCTTTTGTAAAACAAAGATTTTTAGAAGACTTGTTCCCTGTGCATTTGAATAAAAATAAGTGGCTGTCCTGACCTGTGTGTTCAAGGCATTTCCTCAGCCCTTCTCTGGCTCTGCAGGGGCAGTGCCTGTGAGCAGAGGTGGAGGGAAGGGGCTCCCAGCACAGCAGCACGGCCAGGGACAATGGCCCTGCCTCTTTCCACATCTGCTCCTCCCAGCTCCACACTCCCCTTCCCAGCCCTGCTGTGGGTGCCAGGCCGGAGTGCTCTGGCAGCTTGGTCACTGTCCTGCTGCGTGTCCGTGCTGTGCCCTCAGGCAGGGACAGGCCATGGGCACTGCTGGGACACAGCTGGGCTCCAGCACAGCAGCTCCACCAGCAAAGGGCATCTCCTGAGTGCAGGACAGGAAGGCTTTGCTCCCCTCCAGAGTCACTCTCAGGACTCTCAAGAGGCTCCTCGTGTTCCTTGTTCTCCCAGGGCTCAGTGGGAAGAGATCAGGGTCTCACTGGGGCCTTCAGGGGACTCAGGTCTGGGTCAGGTTTTGCTTGTTGGTGGCCAGTGCCCATCAGATGCTGAATGGTCTGTGCTGAACCTTCCTGGGGCTCTGCAGCTTGTGCCAGGGCTGATGGCAGGGGAAGGTTTGTCTGGAGGGCCTTGGGAGCTGCCAGGAGAACACAGGGGACCTGCAGGGACAGGGTGTGCCAGGGAGCAGCAGGGAGTGGAGCTCACTGGGCACAGGCCTGGCCAGGCTGGGCTCACCCCGAGATCAAGGACTGAATGTCTGCTGTGAGCCAGGAGAGCTCTGCAGCCCAGGGACACAGCAGGCCCAGGGAAAGGAGTCTGGGCACTGCCTGGTCTGAGCCTCAGGGAACTCCCCCAGGAGGATCCAGGGCAGCCCCAAGCCCCTCTGGCAGCCCTGGCACAAGGCAGGCACCTCTAAGCCCCCTCCATGCCCCGCAGAGCCTGTGTGGGAGGGGGTGAGTGCAGGGAGCACCATCAGCTGCCTCTGTGTGCCAGGCTGAGCAGCAGAGCCCAGCAGAGGCAGCCCAGGGCCCCGGGCAGCACAGCCCCCGTGCTCTGCAGAGCAGCAGCCCCAGCTCGGGGCTCTGGGCAGCAGGGCAGGGCCTGCAGCAATGGCTGCTGGGGCCAGCACAGACGTGTTCCCCTGGGAAAGGCTCTGGGGGCAGCTGGCATGGGCCAGGAGCAGAGCAGGAGCCCGTGGGTGTGCAGAGGAGCCCTGGCAAGAGGCTGCCCTGTCCCTGGGCCAGCAGGAGCTGCCTGAGGATCCCCGGGGCCAACTCTGCTGCTGGGCTGGGCAGTGGGGCTGGCCGTGGGGCTGCAGGAGCTGCCCGAGCTGAGCATCTGCTGAGCATTCCAGACCCAGAGTGGCTGTCCCTGACCTCCAGTGCCTCCAGTTCCTGCTGCAGGGCCAGACCTGACTCTGCTGCTCTGCTGGGCTGGGGCAGGGGCAGGGAAAGGCTGAACTGGGCAGTGCCAGGAAGAGGAAAACAATGGACCCTTGTCGCCATGAGTCCCCCCTGCAGTGTCAGAATACACTCCGTGGTTCCATGAGGCCCCAGTGTCACAATGGCCCCTAGGTTCCATAAAGCCCCACAGGGTCACCATGGTCCCCAGGTCACACGAGGCCCTGCAGTGTCACAAGGGCCCCTTGGTTCTGTGGAGCCCACAGGGTCAGTTTTGCCAGTGGGTAGGGTCAGCACCAAAGACACAGACACCAACTGAAGGAATTGTGTCATTTATATAAGGTAAATCTGCAAAAATTACAAATGTAAAGCACATAATTATTTGAAAATAATTACAATAGGAGCAGCTCAGTAATGCACTCAATCATCACCACCAAAGATCAAAGATTGCCTGCAGTGATTAAGAAAGATCCAGCACCAGTGTCCCTCAGACTTCACCATCCCCCAGATCCACACAGCAGCAGGGGAAGCTGTCATAGCCAAGGACTGCAGAGCCACTCCTGGACACTGGGAATTCCTGCAGGTGCCTCCAGTCACAGGTGAGGCTCCAACCTCGCTGTGAGAGGGCCCAGCTCTGACAGTGCTGAATGAACAAACTGACAGCACTTCTAGTGTGGGAACATCTGGTTTCATCCTCCTCTTGGGTTCCTCCCAAAGCCTGGCCAGGGCCAGATGGGGCCTTGTCTGATTTTTAAATACAGAAAGGTAAATCCACATTTCACCAATGAACAGATAGAGATCATATTGCTAATAAAGATTCATTAATGAGCAGATACAAAGATAAGCTTTGGTTGGAAGTTTCATCTAGAGCTCAGCTTTGCCTCAGGGCCTGTTGTTCAGGCCACATACAGGACCTGGTGTTGAGGCCTCAGGACATCAATCAGTGCTTTGACTTACAGATGATGAACTGCAACCTTCATAACAATTCTTTGGATAACAGAGTTTAGATTTAGCTATTAGGCATAAAGACATCAGCTCTTGTTCTTCAATTAAGTGTTGTTCAAGTTCATTACTCAGAGCTATAATTTGCCTTCCATTTAAAACATCCCCAGTTAGTTGCTATTCTCCATTATTTTATCAAATGTCCCTTTTTTCTTGAGACTGTGTCTCTTTTTAGACAAGACTCAGTACTCCGTTTCCAGCACAAAGTGCCACAACAACTCTAAAATGAAATCATAACACACCAAGTGCTCATATTGCAATGACGCGACACTGCCAAAAATTAATTTCACAGTAGCCTCCAATTTGGCAGCCATGAAGCCAATGCCACCAAGAAAAATTTTCTTCTTTCTGCCACTCTTCTACTGCCTTTTCTGTCAAGCTGATTCCTGACTGTTGGCCTTCAAACCCATCACTGAGAGCAGTGCAACATTCCTGTCCCATGAGAGCCCAGGTTCCTCGCTGGCCAGCAAGCAGATAATCCCAGTCTGTGTGTTTCTGTAGAGCCCCATTTGTGTTTGTTGGAGCTCCTGGGATGTGAGATTGGACATTTTAACAGCATAATTTGCTATTTCTTCTAATAATTGATTTAGCTCATTACTGTAAAATCTGCAGAATGGGGTAGTACACATGGGGCACAGGTTGAACCAGAATCTTTTGGTTTTCTGAGACCAAATGCACCCCTTGGGTGGAAAATGTTCTCTTGGCCCCAACTCTTCCTTGTGATCGTTGCTGAAGGACCCTCAAGGGAGGCATCAGCATTGCCTGGAAACAGGACCCAAACCATCCTTTAGGAAGCTATTTATGGGCAGTCTCCACACAGCCAGCAGCTTCCATTCTCAGTACCAAAGGTCTGATTTCCTATTTCCCACTGTGGGCTGCTGATGGATGCAGGGCTCTTCCCTGGGCCCTCCAAGGGAGCCCCATTCCTCCCAAAATTGGTTGAGAGCATATCCAGGAATTAATTACATTGAGTATTTTGGATACTTTGATCTTAGCATTCTCAAGAATTTAATGACTAATCCTTGGTGAAACTCTAAAGGTTTTTGTGGCAAACAAAGATTCTGGCTGACTATCAAGATACAACTTGCAGACATCAATAGTACTTTAGTGACACTGTTCTTCGTTCTTTTTCCTCGGTCTCATTTGGGTTAGGAACAATAATTCGGTCGTCCATGGAGGTGGCACTGTGTTAATTTCAGAATAATGCCCCCAAGGTCCTTTGCTGTTCAGCTTTAGCACGGTGTCTGTGGTTAACAAGGCTTGGTGGGGCCCTTTCCCCTTGGGCTGGAAGGGGGCTGGGTCCCAGTCCCTGAGGGCACCCAGGCTCCTGGATGGAATTTGTGTGCAAGTCCCTCATTGTCACAGCAGCCTTCACATGGAGCCCTGTGGATCAGAGCATTTTCCAAAGGAGCCATTGGAGCAAACAAGGAGATTTGGTCTGGCAAGATGTGTAAAACAGTATCCTGTAATATCTACTTGTTCTGCAGGGACACATTCCCATTGTTCCTGCCCAGGTTTCAGGATTCAATGTTGTCTTTCCTAGGAGCTGTTCCTTCAGCTGCCTCAGGACGGCCTTTTGGCCTCCGGGCCCACACTCTGGCTCCATTGTTAGGACTGCTGGATCCAAACCCTTTATCTCCACAAATGGTAATGACTGGAGGTTGATCTCCTTTTTTCACAGTCATGCTTAAAATTGCAATATCAATAATTGTGCTACCCTGTCATGGGGTTGAATAACCCAATCTTATTGACAATTGTTTAACAGAATTACTGTAATTTCTCCTTTATATTCAGCATCAATTCCTCCTCTCCTCCTGCCATGACATGAACATTTTGCAAGGCCAAGCTCCAAATGAGCAGTTACCAAACCAAAGAGTCCTGGAGGAATCAGAATTCCTGTCTCACTATAGATAGCTTTCATTTGCTTTGGATTTATCCTAATTAATTCCAATGCATGAAGGTCCAGCCCTGCAGCCTCTGGGCTGGCCCTGCCAGGGGCCATCACACCCACAACAATTTCCCAGGCAGTGCAAGCCTCACTGTTCATGGTTGTAGTTGCAAATTGGGTGCAGCTGTGCACAGCCAGGGGGTTTCCATTTCCCCAGTGGGCCATTGTTAAGGGTATGGAGCACATCTGGGAGATGGGTTCTCCATGGGGACAGGTTCCCATCTCCTCATTTTTTCAACTGCTCTTTTAACAACCCCTTCACCTGTTCAACAAATCCTGCAGCTTGAGGATAGTCTGTTACATGAAAAACCCTGCAGTCTTAATCACGGTATTTTCCACAGTAACAGACAAAGCACTCTGAATCACAGCATCAGCAAACCCTGTAAAAATAGACAATTTCATCCCCTCCTCCTTTTTTCATTGTATACAATCTCACAAAGTTTACCTCTGACATTAGGGTCCTGGCCAATCCTTTTCTGTAGAGTATTTAGTGTTACATCCCTGAGCAGCCAAAGCTACCAAATTAGTATTGTCAGCACTATTTCACATTATTACTATTTTATACGTAGATATAGATATTGATATAGAAATATAGATATAGCTAGATAGGTATAGACATACATATAAAATATATATATATCAATATATATTAAGGCCTGATTATACTATAAATATGTACATAGTTATTTATGATATTAATATTTCACTTGCACAAATGCATCGGAGCTCAAGATTAAAACCTTCTTCTTGCTCCATGTGGGAGCATTCCAACAAGAATTGTTCCTTCTGAAGGTGCTGTTTTCAATGTACTGTTAACAAATTCATCTTTGTCTGCCCAAACCCACAAGTTCTTTTCCTTTTCCATATGCAATTTTTGGATACATTTTAAGACATCCAGGGGTTCAGCTTCTTTTAACCAACTGCCCCAGTGCTCACACAGTGCTGCGACCTCAGCCCACTCCAGAGCCAGCCAACTCCAGGGAAGGGCTTCCCATCTGGGAATTTCTGATGCCACTGATTCCTCACATTTACATTTAACAAGTGACATTTTGCTGTGATCTGGCCAGACTCTGCCAGTTTTGTTTTACCAGTGGGCAGGGTCAGCACCAAAGACAGACTCCAACTGAAGGAATCAGTGTCATTTACTGCAGCTCAAAGCAGCAAAGGATCACAAAAGGAGCAGCTCAGCAATGCACCCAATCATCAGCACCAAAGATTGCAGCAGTGATTAAGAAAGATCCAGCACCAGTGTCCCTCAGACTTCACCATCCCCCAGATCCACACAGCAGCTGGGGGAAACTGTCATAGCCAAGGACTGCAGAGCCACTCCTGGACACTGGGAATTCCTGCAGGTGCCTCCAGTCACAGGTGAGGCTCCAACCTCGCTGTGAGAGGGCCCAGCTCTGACAGTGCTGAATGAACAAACTGACAGCACTTCTAGTGTGGGAACATCTGGTTTCATCCTCCTCTTGGGTCCCTCCCAAAGCCTGGCCAGGGCTCAAGGAGGAACCAAAGGAGCTGACTTTGATCCTTCATCCCTAAACAAGGCCATATGTCAGATTTCATGGCCTTGTCTGGCTTGCCAATACAAAAAGATCAATACGTGTGTCACTAAGGAGTGGCTACATCTATCACAGTGCTAATGGCCATGCATATTTCATCAGTGAGCAGATAGAAAGATAACCTTTGGTTGGAAGGTTCATCCAGAAGTCACCTTTGGCTCAGGGCCTGCTGTTCAGGCCTTGGCACTTCAGGGACGTGGTTTAGTGCTGGGCTTGGCACTGCTGAGTGAACGGCTGGACTGGATGAGCTTAGAGGTCTTTTCCAACAGAAAGGATGCTGTGATTCCATTACTATATCTGCTGCATTCAGCTAGGTCTATTTGAGCAGCATTACTTTGCTCCAAAAGTTCCCTCTTGCTCAGCTCCTGTGGCCTGTGGTGGCAGTTCCTTCAGCTCCTGGTGCTAAGCTGCTCATGTTGAATGAGACGACTCGGAGAGATGAATACAGTCCAGTTTCTTCTGGGACACAGAGAGGAGAGGGTGTGGAAACAGGAGCATTGTTTGCTGTGGCCTCCTCTCTGCACTTCATGCTTTTCAGTGCTTTAAACCAGCCAAGAGCTTTCTCCAAGAGTGCAATGGAGCAGCTGTTCCTGCCTCAGGTCTGGCTCTCTCCAGTCTCTGACCTTGCCTGGCTTTGTCCCTCTTGCTGTGCCCTCTGCTCCCCCAGGGCTCAGTGGCTGCTGCCCAGGACTGTAGGACTGGCACAGATCCAGTGGTCGAGACGCTCCTTTCTCTGCCCTTGGAGCTGCCTGGGCACAGCAGCCTTTTCCATCTGGAAGCTCCCCATGGACAGGGAGTCCCCAGCTGCATTCCTTGCACAACCTCCAGGAGCCCAGGGCTGCCATCTCAAGTCCCTGCTGGCACTGGGGGCTCCCAGGTGCCTCAGGCTGCTGTGACACTGCTGCACACAGGAGGGAAGAGTGGCAGGGGCTGTGCTGAATGTCAGCTCCATGTGCTGCTGCTGCTGTGGGGTCATTTGTCCAGCCCTGGCCCAGAGTCAGCGATCCGATCCAGGCCCTGCTGCTGCTCCCTTGGGATCAGCCCCAGTTTGGGTGTTGCTGTCAGGGTCAGCAGGAGTGGTGGCTGGAGCAGCAGGTGCTGACAGTGCCCCAAGCCCTGGGGCTGGAGGGGTCCCTGGGCTGGGCTGAGAGGGAGCTGCCCCTTGTTCTCCCTCTGCCTCATGCAGAGCTGGGCCGGGCACAAGTGGGGCAGCACAGCCACCAGGGAGCCTGCGAGTCTCTTCCAGCCCTGGCTGCTCAGAGTTTGGGCCTTGGAGCCTCAGGTGGGCAAAGGCAGCTGCTCTTGGTCCCTCTGGGTGTGCCCGTGTTCAGCAGTGCTGCTCCATCAGTCTGTGCCCAGCAGTGGGGAAAAGCCTCAGCCCTGCATGGCCAGGAGCTGCCGGGCTCTGCCTGAGCAGCTCAGCCAGCAGGAAGGGAGCTGCTCCACATGGGAACCAGGAGCAAAGGACACTCTTTTTTCACAGCATGTTTTCTGTTATAAGGAAAAAAAAAATTGGTAAAATGATAAAGATAAAAACAAAACCCAAGTGTGCAGTGAAAAATCTTTTGTGACTTTGTATTAAGAGGCAAATGATCTTTTGAAGAAGAAAACTCAGTAATTTTTTTCATACATTACTTTGTGAATGTGCTGATGGCATGGATCCATCTTACTGACCTCAGCAGCCTTTTTAAAAAGTTTTTGGGCTTTGTTTCCAACATTGTTATTTTAAATTGTGGTTGAAGCAATGGGAAATTGCTTTGTGCCCTTCCAGCTCCAAGCAGCACTGGGAATATAACCTCTGTCAAACCCCAAACCTTTCAGAAGATGCCCTTCCTTCTCACCCTGTGAATGAGCTGCACATTCCCTTTGAAACTGTCAGGGGTTTCTTAAAGACACAAAGTCCCACTTACAGATTTTTCCTCTGGTTTGGGAGTGCAGAAAGGCAATTCTCCATCCATCAGCTCCAGACTGCACTGCCTCAGGGACACGGCCCACTCGCCAGCTTTGGCCCACTTGTGGCACCTCTAGAGGAAGAAAAAGCCAAAAAGGAATGAAGAGTGTGACAGATGAAACATCCTTTGGAGATCCAGGCGTTCAGCTGGGACTGTGGAGAGTTTGCATTCTTGCCAATTGGATGTGTGTCCCCAGCTGCAATCTCTGGGCCTGCAGGAGAGTCTCACTCACCTGCCAAAGCAGAAAGCTCAGGCGCTGTGCTCGGAACGGGCTTGTCTGATGCAAAGCTGTCAGAGCAATGTGAGGGCAGAGCCAGCCCAGCTGTGCCCAGGGCTGAGCCCAACAGAGCCCTAGCAGAGCTCAGAGCAGCCTCAGCACCCGCAGAGCCCGGCTGCAAGGAGAGAAACCAGAAACTGCCTGTCAGCTGAAGGTTCCTGTCCCCTTGTCCCAGCTGCCCGTGGTGCTCAGGCCGTGCTGGCTGTGCCCAGAGCTGCCCATCAATGCTGTCTTTGGGAGCAGGGCAGGACATGTGCCCAGCCTGCAGCCAGCCACGGCACATCTAGCCCTCAGCAGCTGCCCAGAGCCAGAAAGCAGCTGGGGAGCTGAATGAAGAATTCGTTGCATCCCCCCCCAGCAAAGGGGGAACCTTTGGTGCCCAGCCAGGCCGTGCCATGCCCAGATCTGGGAGCATCCCCCTGGCTGTGGAACTCACCTGCAAATTGGGTGTGGAGTGTGTCTTTAGAGAAGGTGCCAGAATCCAAGTCCATCTTCTTCAGCTGGCCAGGCCAAGGAAGAGACTGCTGTCCTTGAGGTTGTCCTTGCTGTCTCCAGCAGCAGCCCCACCTGGTACAGCTTCTCCAGGAGCTCCTTCTCCTTCCCTGGGAACAGACCAGGCTGTCAGGGCTCTGCCCAGGGCCCCAGCCATCCATGAACCAGACAAACAAACCGGGGGGATGGTGGCCACCAGTGCTTGCCACACCAGATCTCCAGCTCAGCTCCCGCCCAAGAGCTGCTTGTTCCCTTCTGCTGACCCCTGCTCAGAGCTACAGGCAGGACAAAACCAGTCTGGTTTGCTTTGCCACTGAGTGCCAAGAGATGTGTGGAGCTGGTACCTGCCAGGCCCCTGGATCCAACTGTGCACATGGATCTCTCCCATCTTCTAGGGCTGAGGAGCACCCTGCACCCAAGGATGGCAGAAAAGCTCTTCTAATGATGGCCTGTCCGAGGGCTGCATGGACAAACACCGCTTAATGACATCTTGGCACTCTGGGGAGACAAACCAGAAATCACCAGTCAGTTGGAGAAGTTGCCCCCCTGTTCCTGTGCCCAGGCCATACTGGGTGTGCCCAGAGCTGGGCCTAAACTTCCCCACGGATTCTCTGTTTGGAGGAGAGCAGGACATGTGCCACCTCCTCAGCAGCTGCCAGAGCAGGATGCCCATCAGCCCGCTGCTGTCTCCCAGCATTGGTATTCCCCCTGTGCCCAGAGATGAGGATCCACCTTGAGAGAGCCGTGCTGGGAACAAGATGCGCCCCCAGATGATCTCCTGGCCCCTCCTGAACGGGTGCTTCCCCACGACCAGCTGGTACAGCAGGAGGCCCAGGGACCAGATCGTCGCTGCCTCGCCATGGTAGCTTTGGTGCTGGGTCCACTCTGGAGGGCTGTAGGCCAGGGTTCCTGTGGAACACAGACAGAGCTCTTCAGGGGGATGCTGCTGCTCCCAGAGCCTGGCCCCAGCATCCCCGGGCATGTGGGGGCTGCTCCAGCAGCACACGGGGTGACTGCTGCCTTCTCACCATCACCTGGGACTTGTGTACAAACTCGGGGCTGGAAAAGAAGCCACTGGTGCTGGAAAAGGGCAGCAGAAACCCTGGGCAAGCCCAACCATGACACACAAAGGAAAAACCCACCCACTGGTGGAGAAAACCCACTCTCCTCTCTGCCTGCATGGGCCCCCAAAAAATGTTAATAAGCCAAGGCAAACAAGGTGAGTGGAGCAGTCCAAGCCCCTCCTCCCCTGCACACCAAACCATCCAGGGCATGGGTTCAGACTCCCCTCTCCATTACCCCCATGGGGGTTTTTGTCGGGCTGGCTGCACCAGCTCCAGCCCCAGCCCAGGCCACAGTGGGTACTGAAGGCTGTCAGCAGGGCTGGGAGCTGGCCCCCCTCACACCCCAACCAAATCAACTTGGCTCCAGCATTAATCCCACCCCAGCTGCAGTAGGGGGAAGCCCCGGTGCTACACCCAGGCTGGGCCATGAGATGCCCAGGAGCATCCCCTGCGAGGGCTCACCTGCAAACTGGGTGTAGGCTGTGTCTTGGAGGAAGGCGCCACAGCCAAAGTCAATCAGTTTCAGCTGCCCGCTGGCCAGGTCGAGCAGGATGTTCTCGGGCTTGATGTCCCTGTGCAGGACCCCGCAGCTGGTGCAGTGCCGCACGGCCTCCAGCACCTGGCGGAACAGCCCCCGCACCTCCTCCTCCGGCAGGAACCTCCGCTCCACCAGGAAACCCGAGAGCTCCTGGCACCGCTCTGGACGCTCCATCACCAGCAAGAAGCTGTCGGGGAGCTCAAGCCACTCCAGCAGCTGAATGACACCAGCACAGCCACAGGACACCTTGGCCAGCAGCACGATCTCCAGGGGCGCGCTGGTGCCGTCGGGCTGCGGGAGGAGCGCGATGCCGTCAGTGGAGCTGAGGCTGTGCCAGGGCTCTGGGACTCCTCAGCCAGCCCGGGATGCTCTGCATGCCCTGCTCAGCCCACGCCCGCTCTCCCCACAGGGCTCCCGGCAGCTTCCACCATGCCGGGACCCGGCTCCTCGCCGCCCGGCACGGCCCGGCTTCTGCCGCTGGCCCCGCTCACTCACCAGCTCGCTCCAGTGCCGGATGCGATCCCGCGGCACGCGTTTGATGGCCACCTGCGAGCAAGGGGAGCAGCGGGCTGAGCTCAACGCCCTTCCCACTGCGCTCCGACATTCTCGTCCTTGTCTCCCTCTTCCCTCTCCGCCCGCCGCCGGCCCCGCCGCTCACCGGGGCGCCGTCCGAGAGCCGCGTCGCCGAGCAGACACTGCCGAATCCGCCGCGCCCCAGCAGGGAACCCAGGCGGTACCGCTCCTGCAGGGCCTCCTGCGCCTTCCCTGCGGGCGGGACGCGGCTGTCAGCGCTCGGCCCGGGGCCAGCAACGGCCCCCGAGCGCCCCTCACCCGCCCCGGGCCGGGCATCCCCACCCGCCCCGGCGGCCGCGCTGCCGAGCGGCGGAGCTCGGGCCGGGCAAGCCGCAGCGGAGGCGGCGGGAGCGGCTGCGCCGCCTGTGTCCTCCGCGGGCCCCGGGAGGAGCCGGGACCGGGGCCGGGCTCGGGGTCGGGGTCGGGGCCGGGACTGGACCCTGCGTCGGGGACGGGGCCGGGCTCGGGCTCGGGCCAGGCGGAGCCAAAAGCCGGCGATGCCGCCCCAGCCCCAGGCATTGACGCCCGCCCAGCAGCGCCAGCGCCAGCACGGCCAGAGCCGGGCTGAGGCCAGGCGGCGGCGGGACGGCCGGGGGCGGGCACGGGGCAGCCCCGCCCGGGGCCGGGGGCGGGCCGGGGGCATGGCCCGGCCCGGCACGGGGAGAGGGAGGCGGGGAGAGGAGAGGAGAGGGACGCCGGGAAATCGACGCGGAGGGAAGGGTGCTCGTCAGCGGGAAAGGGCGAGAAAGAGAGAGAAAAAGAGAAGGAAAAAGAGTGTTTTAGATTCTCTGCTTGCGCTGCTTTTGCTGCCGCCACTGCTGCTGCCGCCGCTGCAACTGAAGCCCCGGGGCCGTTTGTCCGCGTGTCCATTCCCCGCTCGAGCCCCACGAGCCCCACGGGCGAGCCCCGCGCGCCCCGGGACAGCCCCTTAGTCTGTCCAAACACGGGAACTTGGCAGTGTCGAGCCCAGGTGCAGAGCCCTGACTCCTGCACGCTGGCAGAGGAATCCCCTCAATCACTGCTGTGCATTGTCCTTGCTGCGGGTCAAGCACTGTCGGGGCACATTCCCTTGGTGTAGGATTCCTGCCTGACCCAAGCACTGCACTTACATCTGCAGTGTTGCTTTCCAGTAAAAACAGGGGAAGGAAAACTGTTGTGTGTCTCATGGTATTTTAGAGTGTCTAAAACATGATAAGTCACCGATCTTAGAGGTGAGGTGCATTTGGAATGAATGGGATAGAGAAGTAGTGCAACATGGGAAAGGGCAGACTAGAAATAAATGGAGGAAAACTTCTTGGAATGTTTCTCTCACTTTCATTTCACTTCTGGAAAGCTGTTTCAGTTTCCCAGGAATCTTCTCCTGTCTGCTCTTCTCAAGAACCTTTCATGGAGAACAAGGTGAAGCTTGTGTCCCAAGATTTGCCACCAGCTGCAGCTTCTCTTGGCTTTCCACACTGCACTGTGTGTGCAGCACGACTTTTGCAGCAAAGCAGGACAAATGTTTGGAGAACTTTACACATCCTTTTTTTTTGCTGGTGGGCTGTGGAATTGTGCTACTGGTGAAGTTTTCATTTTAACGGATTGTGCTGGTTTAGGGCAAATTTTGGGAGGAAACCTCCAAAAGAGGTCCGTCTAGAAAGCAAGTTCAAGCAGCCCCTCCCCCTACTAGTTCAGGAAAAGACTTCCCTGTTAGAGAGCATTTTGGGCAGACACTGTGGCCTATGTGCACAGCCCTGCAGGCAAAACAATGGACATTCTGTGGATTTAGAAGCATGCTTGCAAACACTCTGTGTACGTGCCTGATAGCAGAAGCACACTGCCCTTGAGCAGCCAGCATGAGAAAGTTTGCCAACTGCATCCAAGAGAAAAGGATGTGAAATGTTATAAATGAGAAGCTTGACGAGGCCAATATTCAAGCAGCAATCAATTTATTAATTAATATGGTAAAGTATGAGCAAAACAGCGCTGGGTACAGTGGGGAAAATTTTCCCTCCAACTGCACGCCGATAGTTGGGGCTTACAGATATTTATAGGGGTACTCATAAGCTTTCTCAGCAGTTTCTGTTCCCAATTTTTATGTCACAATTCTATACACTATTGTGATTTAGTTTTTCTCAGGATGTATCCCAGAAAAGAGTATCCCCGTATGGTGGGGTCTGGCTTCTGAAAGAAGAAAGAAGTCTCCCAGCTGGTGAGGTCCAGATTCCAGATGTGGGTCCACCTTTTAATTGCAAGGACTATAAATCTCATAACAGTGATGTCCAGCTTCCCTTTGTTGAAACTATCAGTCCTTGATAGAGTTGATGTTCATCTTCCTTTCTCAAGCTGCTTTTCACTGTTTTGTTAAGGTGTTGAGATAAGCATGTTTCCTTTTGATATATTCTAAAGCTACAGTTCCAAAGATACTTACTACAAGCAATATTCTAAAATGATACTTCAAAAGCTTATTATTGCAAAACTCATTTTAGCTAGAAGCAGAAAGTTCCTGTCAAGCAGCAACATCCTTAAAGCTTTAATTCGAATGCTCCTAAATCAACTGAAGAGTTATAAAGGTTAATTGCGAACAAAGGATAGGTTCAAAGGCCTTCTTCCATGCTTTACTTCCTCAGTTATTTATTAGAATTGTCTTTGTAACTGTCCCATGATCAGTTTCCACACATATCCCAATCACAGGTACACAGGTTGCCTGTATGTACCTGACACAAAACATAGCTTTGTATTTCACAACATAAAAACTAGGTAAGAAAAAACGATGTTGTTATTATAAATAGAAATGAATATAATAAATATATACGTAGTTAAATAATAACACAAAATAATTTGATACAGAATAAAATAAAATAATAAATTACAGCAACATTTTTGCATGCTTTAGGATGTCAGTCCCAGGTGGGCCATGTCAGACATGGTGAGGCTGGGGTGAGCAGCAGGCTGTACAAACAGGGTCAGCCCAAAAGGGGCTTGTTCTTCTCCGTGCCCAGACCTCCTAAGGAGACATTCAGCATCAAGATCACTTTGGGAATGCTTCTATCACCTCTTTTCTGAACTGAAAAATAGAAAACCACCCATATGATTAAATCCAAACATCATGTGTTTGGTGCACATTGACATCTTCCTCCTTAACAGAACTCCAAACTGACTCCAATCACTGCACAAGCCCTGGAGACTTGAAGACAATTGAAGGGAGACAAAGAGCTCCTGAGGGCTTTCTGTGTTTTAATCAGCCCCACGGTGGATTTGGGGCTGGGTCCAGGAGCCTCAGGCACTGAGGGAAGGATGAAGAAGCTGCTCAAGGAGTCAGCAGCAAAACTCCAAGTGCCTTGGAGCATGGCTGGGCCCCAGTGAGGGCAGGGAGTGCCAAAGGCTCCCCAGGGACTGCTGAGAGCAGATCCTTGAGGCCAGGAGTGCGGGGAGCCCAAGGCTCTGGGCAGGGAACTGCAATGCTGAGCAAGGCCTGGGCTGGCTGGGGGAAGCAGAAAGGCCAAGCCCTGAGCCCAGCCTGGGCCAGCAGGGCCTGTCCCTCACGGGTGGCTCGGGGCTCTCTGTGGGGCAGGGGGATGTGAGGGGCAGCAAGGACAAATGCCATAAACCTGCAGCCCCTGCCAGCCTGGCCAGTGAGGCCGAGGGAGAGCCAAAGTGCAGCCCCTGCCAGGAAAGTTCCTGCTGTGGGGCCTCCAGAGGCGCTGCCCGAGCCCAGGGCACAAAGGCCTGGGTGCCTGTGGCCCTGCCAGCCCTGCCCAGCCCTTGGCCATCTGTCCTGCAGGCTGTGCCCCCTGTGCGTGCTGCTCCTGTGCCCTGGCCGGCTGCACTCACCCCTCTCGCTGTGCCCCAGCATTTCTCAGCCAGCGTTTCTGTGCCCTCCCTGCGCTCCCTGCACCCAGCGCTGCCGGCTCCTGGCACACAGAGCCGGCCATGGCCCAGCCTCACGCTGCCACACCTCGAGCACCACAATTCTACCCTGGCAGGGACTTTGCTTTCTCCTCAGCTCCAGCCTGAACCTTCCAAGCTGCACTTTGGGGATGTTTCCTGCAATTCCCACTCCCAAGGAAAGCTCTGTCTCCTGCTGCTCACAAAGAGAGAAGGGCTGGTGGGAGAAGTGCTGGTCAGAGGCTGTTTGGGGCACAGTCACCATGAAATTATTGAGGTTTTAAATATTCCATGAAAGAAGGAGGGGCATCAATAAATCTTCTACACTGGACTTTTAAGGGCAGACTTAGGCCGAATTGAGGATGCATATTTGGGGAGTACCAAATCAGGAACTGATTCTTTTAAGGGAAACAGCCCGTAAAAACACAGGCTTCCAGGAAGGATGGACACACTTCAGCAAAGAAACCTTGATGGAGCAAGAGTAGACTGTCCCTTTGTGCAAAAAGATGACCCAGAGGAAGAAATGACTGGCCGGGCTGGGCATGGAGCTTTTGCAGGAATTTAGGGGTTAAAAAGAGGGTGCATCACCTTTGGACATAGAGGCAGGTAAATCAAGAAATATTTAAGGATGTTGTTAAGTCATGCAGAAAGAAAATTAGAGCGGTGAAAGCTCAGTTAAAACAACTTGTATTCTTCTGTGAAGGATAATAAAAATGTTTTTATAAGTACATTAATGGCAAAAGAGGGCTAAGGGCAACCTGCATTTCTTATTGTGGGGGATATGGTTACAAAAGATGAGGAAACGGCTCAGGTACTTCACCCCTTCTTTGTCTCAGTTTTCAACAGTAAGACAGGCCACCCTCAGGACAAGTGTTCTCCTGAGCTGGTAGATGGGCACAGGGAGCTGAACAGCCCCTGCAATCCAGGAGGAAGCAGCTGGGGACCTGCTGAGCCACTCAGGTGCTCACAGGTGTCCCCAGGACCAGATGGGATCCATCCCAGGAGGATGAGGAAGCTGGTGGATGAGCTCCCCAAGCTGCTCTCCATCATTTACCATCAGTCCTGGCACACCAGGGAGGTCCCAGAGCACTGGAGGTGCCAATGTGAGCCCATCCCCAAGAAGGGCTGGAAGGAGGATCTGGGGAACTCCAGGCCTGTCAGCCTGACCTGGGTGCCTGGCAAGGTTATGGAACAGATCACCTTGAGTGCCATCACAGGGCACCCACAGGATGGCCAAGGGATCAGAGCCAGCCAGGGTGGATTTCAATAGCTGCACTGATGAACTGCATGAGGGGATTGAGTCCAGCATCAGCAAATTTTCAGATGACATCAAGCTGGGTGTGAGTGTGGATGTGCTGGAGGGGAGGAGGGTTCTGCAGAGGGCCCTGGACAGGCTGGATCCAGGGAACACATCCAACAAGGTGAGGTTGAACAAGTCCCATGCTGGGTCCTGCACTTTGGCCACAACAACCCCTGCAGCACTACAGGCTGGGGACAGAGTGGCTGACAGCAGCCAGGCAGAAAGGGACCTGCAGGGACTGATGGACAGCAGGCTGGACATGAGGCAGCAGTGTGCCCAGGTGGCCAAGAAGGCCAATGGCTCCTGGCCTGGATCAGGAATGGTGTGGCCAGCAGTAGCAGGGCAGTGATTCTTCCCCTGTGCTCAGCACTGGTTGGGCAGCACCTCAAGTGCTGTTTGCTGTCCTAGGGCCCCCAATTTAAGAAGGACATGGAGGGGCTGGAGCATGTCCAGAGAAGGGAAACAAGGCTGGTGAGGAGTCTGGAAACACAAGTCCTCTGAGGAGCGGCTGAGGGAGCTGGGTTGTTTATCCTGGAGAAGAGGAGGTGACTAAGTAACATCATAGAGCCAGATGTGACATTACAGAACAGACTGTGACATCACATGGTGAATTTGTGACATCACCAAATTTTCTGTGACATCACAGAGCAGCTTTATGGTATCACAGAGTGATATTCTAGCACTGGCCCTTGTGATACCATGAAGGGGCTTTGTGACATCACAGAGCAGCCTGTGACATCACAGAGCAGTAGTGTGTCATCACAGAGTTGCCTGTGACATCATAGAGTAGGCTTTGTGACATCATAGAATGGATTCTGCCATCACAGGGCACCTGTGTGACATCACACAGGGGTTGTGACATCACAGAATGGCTGTGTGACATCCCAGAGGAGGATGTGTAATATCACAAGATTAACTGTGACATCATAATGGGGGCTGTGTCATCACAAAGGGGCTGTGTGTCATCACAGGGGCTGGTGACATCACAGGGGCTGTGTGAGGTCACTGGGGAGGTCACTCTGCCCCAGCCCCCCTCACAGTTCCCCCAGAGCAGTCCAACACTGCTCGTGCACAGCGGGGTCCCCTGTCCCCCCGGGTCCCCCCGCCCCCGGCGCCGCAGCCTCCCCCAGAGGATGTTCCACGAGATCGACCCCAGAGCCTGACACGGGGACGGGGGGCCGGGGCCCTGGGGGTGGGACAGGGGGACAGGGACCCCTGGGCAGTGTCCCCGTGTCCCCCAGGGCCAGAGCCTGGGCCAGGGCTCCTTCACCCTGTTATAAATGAGGGCTTGAGAGCACTGAAAAAATCCCCAGCAAGGGATCAGCAAAAGCCAGATTTAATATTAAGTGACAGTACCACAAAATTCCTTGGCAAGAGTCACTCCTGACTGGACACTTCAGGCACACCAGGGAAATAAAGCAACAACAAAACCAAATCAAATCCAGACAATCAAACCAGAAATAAACCAAGAACTGACCGTGTGTGTGTGTGTGTGTGTGTGTGTGTGTGTGTGTGTGTGTGTGTCAACAGGACAGTGAGGGCAAGGATAAAAGGAATACGGCCTAAAAGCTGAACAGGACTAAACATAGCTCAAGCTTAACAGGACTTAACTTATACCTTAACCTTAAGTGATACCTTAAACTTCACAATTTAGCAAAAGTACAGCACTTAAGAGTATTTAACCTAACTTATGACCTATGACTTATCAATTTAAAAGAGGAATAACACCTAACAATATTCAACTTAGGTTATACCTTATATTAAACATAACAACTTAGCAAAAGAACCACCCTTAGTAGCATTTAACTTCACTTAGACCTCATGATTTAACCTCACTTACAGGCCTGACTGACTCAGCTATCCAAGGCACTCCAACCCCTCCGAGAGCAGCATTTCTGCCACAACTCCCCAGCACAGGCACTCCTGTGTGCACACAGACACAAAGAGTCAGTGCAAGGCTCCTGTGAGAAATTCCCCTCAGGGCAGGAGATGCTCCCTGTGGATGCTTTGGCATCTCCCCAGCGGGTGAAGGGTTGAGCCTGGAGGAGTGGGGGGATCGGCCCAGACTCCCTCATTGTTCAGGATCCCCGAGTGCAGCAAACGGGAGAGTTCCCGGCTGGGAGAGGCCCCACTCAGAGGGAATCACTGGCCCAGGAGAGCTCCAAGGGGCTCCTTTTGCAGCGCTGTTTGTAGGGCCCCAAGAGAGGGGCTGCAGTCACAGCAATGGTTCATCCTG
Organism: Passer domesticus; assembly: GCF_036417665.1. Classification (NCBI taxonomy): domain Eukaryota; kingdom Metazoa; phylum Chordata; class Aves; order Passeriformes; family Passeridae; genus Passer; species Passer domesticus. The sequence goes on along the minus strand of NC_087503.1, from coordinate 2,206,951 downwards.
GCCGCACTTGGCATCAACAGCTTTCTTTGGCACTGTGAGAACAGGAATGTTGTGCCACTGAGGGAACAAAAGCAGTTCCCAGGGCTGCTCCTCCAGAAACCAGGAGCTGGTTGGGCACAGCAGTGCCTGGAGCAGACAGTGTTTGTGCTGAGCTGCAGAGGAGCTGAGCCCAGGGGCTGTTGGCCAAGGCCGAGGCCCAAGGAGCATTTCTGAGCTGGCAGGGCGGCCTGAGAAGGGGAGGGGGGAATGCAGCAGCACAGGCCCATGGAAGCAAGGGACCATGGTGACACTGTGGGACCCTGTGAGACCAAGGGACCATTGTGACACTGTGGGGCCTTGTGACACCAAGGGGCCATTGTGACACTGCGAGATCCCATGGAGCCAGAGGTCCATTGTCGCATTGCAAGGCCTCATGGAATCATGGAGACACCATTAAGAGACCTCACAGTCTCATGGAACCAAGGGGCCATTGTGACACTGAGGGGACTCATGGGATCACGGAGAGCATTGTGACACTAAGAGCCCCCGTGGAATAAGCAAAGCATTGTGACACTCTGAGGCCTCATGGAACCAGTGAGACCATTGCGACCCTGGGGGTCCCCACAGAACCAAGAGGTCCATTGTGATACTGTGGGCCCTCGTGAAACCAAGATGCCTTTGTGACACTGCAGGGCTGCATGGAAACAAAGGGCCATTGTGACATTGCAGGGTCTCGTGTCATCAGTGGTCCATTGTGACACTGTGGAGCCAAAGGAGACCATTGTGACATTGCAGGGCTCATGGAATAGAGGAGTCACGTGTCATTGTGGGGCCTGGGGAATGACGGGGACCATTGCCACACTGCAAGGCCTCATGGAATCGTTGGGACCATTGTGACACTTTGGGGCCTTCTGCAACCCAGGAGCCATTGTGACATTGTGGGACCCCATTGAACCAAAGCACCATGGTGACACTGCTGGACCACATGGAACCAAATCACCATTAGGACACTATGGGGCCCCATGGAACCAAGGGGACCATGGTGATACTGCAGGGCCTCTTAAAACCATGGCAACACAGAACAGTTCTGGCTGGTTTGGCCTCCTGTGGACTGCCTCACTGGTCCAACTGACCACGGCATGTTGAAGGTCTCTTCTCATCTGCTGCTGAAACACTGGTGCTCCATACTTTCTTTCATATGGAAAAGATCTGTCCTTCTCCTGCAGGCACCCATGGTCAGAATTGGGATATCATCTCCAAATTTCCATATATCCAGGGATTATTCCCATAGGAATATTGCCAGGACAAGACTGGCTGACAACGTTTTAATGAGGGTCACCTTTCATCTGTCCTCAAAACTCTGGGGAAGGCTCGATGCTTTCCTTCTTGTGGAAAGAACTATTCTGCTTCTCTAGGCGCCCATGGCTGAGATTGGGCTTCCAATTCCAAAATTCCCTAAATTCAAAGACTGCTCCCAGACAAAATCTGCCATTACTGACAAGTCTGGCTTGCCTAGTGAGACTCTCACCTGCCTTCCAAACTCTGGGGCTTTGTGCTTTCCTTCCTATGGAAAAGAGCTCTCCTTCTTTTCCAGGTGAACATGGCCACAACTGGGATTTCACCTCCAACATTGCATACTGTGACAGACTGGAGGAGATTGTTGGCTCAAAACATTTCATGTGTCGGGGAGGAATGGGCAGATCCAGCCTTGCCCTGCTCTGGAACCCCAGCACTGCCCTGGAACCCCAATCCCCCCAGAGCCTCTATCCCAGCACAGCAGTGGCTGCCAGTCCTTGGCACAGCACAGGCAATGCTCCACAGCCACCTCTGGAGCCCCCAGCCCAGCTCCTGAGCCCAGGTCCCACCTGGGGGAAGGGCCCAGCAAGACCAAGGGGTATTGAAGGCTGACGACAAGGTAAGCACACATCTTGACCCTGCCTCCTCTTGGAATTTCCATCTGAACAGTGCTGGAATCCAGGAGTTGGTAGCTCTGTCTGTGCTTCTATAAATCTTATTTTTCTTTCTCTCTTTCTGTGTCTACTTCTTCTATTTTTGTCCTCTTGCAAACTCTGACTAGTTTTAAATTGAACAGGCTTAGAGTTTGGGATGTTGAACAGGGCAAGTTATTGCCTTGAGAAGTGTTTTTTGGTGATTGAATGATGCATTAAACATTTTGACAAAATTTCTCTGATTTTCTAAAGTTGCCAGTAAAGACTCTTTTGCTGTTTTCAGCTCCTGAGAATCTCTTGTTGGTATTTCTCCAGTACATCGAACTCAGGGTACACAAACAACTGTAATTCCTTTTAAATGTCTCCTTGAGAGAGTTGTTTGGGGGATGGGGCTCAGGGCTTGTCTGTCCTGCTTGGACCAGCCCAGGCAGGGCTTTCCCAGCCACATTCCACACTCCATTGCCCAGCTGGAGCCGCTGCTGCCTCTGAGTTCTGCTGGCCCAGCCCCAGGGACGCTCTCCTTGTCTGCCCATTCCCCCACGGTCTCTGGGCAGGGATGGCCTCAGTGGGGGCTGCTGACATCCTCAGCAACTTGGAGGCTGCTGCTGGATTTCACTGCTCCAGAGGCTTGTTCAGCCTTCAGCCTTTCAGTTCAGGAATTCAGTGTCCCAGGGCTTATTAACATTCAGACCATCTTAACAAGCCAAGCCTCTGGGAATAATTTGATTTTAGTTTTCAAATAATTTGTGGTTAATTAGACACATCTCAGTAGTATATTCAAAGTGAATTCATTATATTTAAAAAGACAGTGAGAAAAGATTTATAGGTCCTGTTTAGGTTTTTTATTCCTGATCATAAATGGATATATGCAATCTCCAATGGACATGGAATCCAAGTACCTCCTCATGCAGTTTGAATAGATATGAAAACCAAGACCCTTCATGGCTGACAATCAATCAGACTCTGTCCCTACCCCCACCCTACCATTTCCCCCATCCAAGCCCTGGCACTCAGAGCAGCCTTGTGCAAATCTGAGCTTCCTCCAGCCCAGGCTGCACCTGCAGCTTTCAGCTCCTTGGCTCCCACTCCCACCTGCTTTCCTTGGAGAAGGAGCTGCCCGAGACACAGAGGGATGTTCATTTCCTGTCAGCCAACAAAGCCAAGGGAAGGCACAGCTCCATCAAATGCAAAAGTCATTCTTCTCCCTGGCTCTGCCCTGCCCCTGATCCCCACAGCCTGTCCTGTTTCCTTCATCCCTCCTTTGCCAGGCACTTTCTGGGACAAGGGAGCTCTGCTCTGGCTATGGAGGGAGGTCCAAGTGCAGCCACTGGAGTGGGAACCACAACTCATCATGTTTGTGCCCTTGGAGGGACCAGGAACTGGTGAGACTCAGAGGCACAGAAGGGTTTCTCTTCATGGACAACATAAAAAAATGTGAACATGATAAAATTTAAGAAATATCAAACCCTTTCCCTGAGCTCCTTGTGACATCCCAGCAACATCTGACATGTCCACCATCCACAAGGGATTGCCATACAGGAAGGATTTTCAACAGAGAAGAGGTGATAGAAAAGATAAAACTACAAGTAAGATGCTGACTAGGGAGGTATTTAAACTTCATAGAAATTAGGCAGCTCCCTGATGCTCAAAGCATGAAGCCAGTCAAAGGACACACATTGGAATGACCAGAGAACAGCTGCAGGAGGAAATCTGGGAGAAAGGGGAAGGGCATAGATCCAGCTGCTCTAAATGAAGAGATGTCCTTAGACATGGCCATTTTACCAGGAGAGCTGGAAACACCTGAAGGAAGAGGGCCGTGAAATACTAGACTGAATGTTGCTGGCAAAGGTAGAGGAGAAGATCAGTATTTTTTCTCCTGCCATCAGTAGAAGAATCCAGTAGATCCAGGAAACTCCTGTTCCTGGTGGGAAAACTTTGCCGTTTCTTAGAAGTACTCAAGTAATCCAGATAAGAAATATTTTCTGGTATATTATGACACTAACAGGTATTAAAACCTGTGCCCCTTTCCAGGCAGACATCTGTTGTGTGCTAATGAACAGGCAGTGCCACTTGTGCCCTGAGGTGCCCAGCTGGGATTGGATCTCTCCGAGAGCACCTGAGGGAGAGCAGAGCACCTTGCAAGCTGCAGGTCCCTGAGAGCCCCGCAGGGCTCCTGTCCCATCAACATCTGCTCTGCTGCCAATCACAGCTGGGATAGCACCGCCCCTGCTGTGTGATTGACAGCTCTGCCAGGGCTGGGGGCAGGGCTCTGTCCCACCACAAACCAAGGCCTGACCCGGGCCTGGCCCCACACGGGCATTCTGAGCATCCCGAGGTGTCTCGGGACATCGATCTCATCCAGCCTCTGACAGCGACCACGGTGACACTCCGGAACCTCATGGAACCAAGGGTCACTGTGACAATGCGGGTCCAAGGAAACTATGGTGGGACTGTGGAACTTCATGGAATCAAGGAAACCATTGTGCAATTCAGGGGCCCTGTGGAAGCAAGGGTCAATGATCAAACTGTGGGGCCCATAGAAACAAGGAGCCATTGTGGCACAGCAGGGCCGCATGGAGCCAAGGGACCACTGTGACTCTGTTGGGGCTCATGAAAGCAAGAAGTCATTGTGACATTGCCAGACTTCATGGAATCAAGGAGACCATTGTGATGGTGTGGGGACCCATGATATCAGCAGAACATGGAACAGGTCTGCCTGGTTTGGCCTCCTGGGGCCTGTCTGACAGGTCCCGCTGAATTTGACATGTCAAGGGCCACTTCCCATCTGACTGTGAAGCACTGGGGCTCCGTACTTGCCTTCCTATGGAAAAGAACTATCTTTCTTGTCTAGGCTCCCATGGCTTAAATTAGGATTCCACCTCTAAATCTCCCTATATCCAAGGCTTTCTCCCAGACAAAATCTGCCAATACAGTCAAGTCTGGCTAGCCTTGGCCTCTGGAGGCTGCCTCTCATCTGCCCCTGGGGCTCGGCTGTTTTCTTCCTGTGGAGACCACTGAGACACTGTGGGGCGTTGTGGAGCCAAAGGGCATTGTTACCCTGTAGGAACTTGTGGAACCAAGGAGATCATTGTGACATTGTGGGGTCTTGAGGAACCATGGAGACCATTGTGACACTGTGGGTTCATGTGAAATGCAGGGGCATTGTGACACTGCAGAGTACCATGGATCCAAGGGACCATGTGACACTGTGGAGCCTCACCAAACCAAGGACATCATTGTGGCTCTGTTGGGCTGCATGGTCCCAAGGGGCCAGTGTGAAGCAGCAGGGCTTTGTGGACCCAAGAGGCCATTGTTGCATTTCAGGGCCTCATGGAGCCAAAGGGCCGTTGTGATCCTGTGGGGCACCATGGATCCATGGAGACCATTGTGGCACTGCAAGACCCCATGGAATCCTTGTGACACTCTGGGGCCCCACAGAACCAAAGAGCCACTGTGACCCTGCAGGGCCTCATGGAGGGAAGGGGTCATTGTGACACTGTGGGAAGCTGTGGAACCATTGTTGCACTACTGGGCCCCAACAGAACCAAGGGGCCATGGTGACACAGCAGGGCTTCATGGAACACAAAGACCATTATGACACTGTGGGGCCTTGTGCAAACATAGAGACCATTAAGATCCTTAAGCACTTGTGTAACCAAGGGGCCATTATGATGCCACAGGACATCATGGAAGCAAGAGAACCACTGTGATGTTGTTCGACCTCATGGAAGCATAGAGCCATTGTGACACTGCAGGGCCCTGTGGAACCAAGAGAACACAAAATAGGTCTGGCTGCCTTGGCCTCCCAGGAGTCACCTGACAGGTCTGGCTGACCTTGGAATGTGGAAGGCCACTCCCATCTGACCCTGAAACACTGGGGCTCTGGGCTTTCCATTGTATGGAAAAGAACTCTCCATCTTTTCCAGGTATCCATGGCCAAAATTAGGATTCCACCTCCAATTTTCTGTGTATCCAAGGATTGCTGCCAGAGAAAAGCTACCAGGACAGACAGGTCTGGATGGTCTTTAACTCCTGAGTGCCAGTACTGACCTGTTTTCCAAACACTGGAAAGGGCTCTATGCTTTTCTTTTTGTGGAAAAACATCATCCTCCTCCAGGCACAAATGTCTGACATTAGGATTCCACATTCATAATTTTGAATATCTAAGGGTTGCTCCCAGACAAACCTGCCAGGACAGACAGGTCAGGCTTGCCTTGGCCTCTGGTGGCTGCCATTCATCAGCTCCTGAAACATGGGGGTTCTGTGGTTTCCTTCTTATGAAGTCCAATGTGACACTTTGTGGCATTGTGAAATGAAGGGGCCATTGTGACACTGCAGAGCACCATGGATCCAAGGGACCATTGTGACACTCTGGAGCCTCGTGGAACCAAGGACATCACTGTGGCTCTGTTGGGTCCCATGGTCCCAAGGGGCCAGTGCAAAGCAGCAGTGTGGGAGTTAGCCCGGCAGTAACTCAGAGTCAGCCAGATTTTGTCCTGGAAGAACCAGGAATGAGTTTCAAGTCCTGGGAGTCATTCGTTTAACTTAGGATGAGCTTGGGAATTCTCCCATAAGCCTTTAGTGTTGTTATTCTAAGTTGTCCAAGTTCTGCTTCCCTACTGCTTACTTGTTTCCCCTATATGGGTATTGTTCTAGAGTGTTCCACCCCCAAGTGTATGTATTATTGCTTTGTCTCAGGTCTTTGGATCTTCCCCTCATACTGGGCTTGACTTCTCCACGTTTTTTGTTTTTCACCCCATTATTGAAGTTCTTTTTGGGCAACTCCATTGAACCCGCTCCTTTTCATTTTCACCAACTTCACTCTTAAGTCAGGGAACCAGAGAGTTTTGTCGCAGCCACCCTCACTGGGACATCTGGCCCCTGAGCAGGGACCCTGACATTCAGTTGTGTCAGCTGGGGTTAGCTGAGAGATAGGCCAGAGCTCCCCGGGATTGTGGATTGTGCCAGGCCCGGTGGATTTCCCATCACTTCGAGAGACTTGAGCCAGCATTGGTGGCCATGATGATGGTTTCCTCATGTGGATAATTTCAGGTGGGTTTGGGAAAATGCAGGACATTTTTCACCCATTTTGCCAGCGTGTTTTTAAAATACGGATCCACATCCCATAAATGATTTTGTGACTCTGTGGGATTTAAATTGTACAACCTTTCGATCAAAAGGGACCCCATTGCACCCCCCATGCTCCCCTTCTTCCACACCATCCTTGAGACACTTCACCAGCAAGCTGCGTGTCAAAAACTTGATCCATCAGTCACTCCTAACCCTGGACCTCCCCCGAAACCCGCCTTTCTTGGACTTTCCATGATGCTGCAAGATGGCAATGGCCATGCTGTCTTGGAGCATTGTGCCCTGGAGACCCAAGATGGAAGAAGCCCAAATGTGGCTCGAGAGCCTGGCCATCCTCCCTCCATCTTGGCTCCTCCACCTCCTGCTCCCACAACCTTCTCTTCCACTCTGAACGAACCTCCAGACTCCACCCCTGTGACTGCAGGTCACGCCTCCACTGTCATTCATTCCACCTCCACCCTGGGCCACAGCTCCAGAAAATGACAAAATGGCAGCGCCCTTTACTCACCCTCCGGCAACAAAATAAACCCCATGGTCAAGGATACTAAGCCAAACTGTCACACTATTTCTAATCCCAGTGTTTCTGCTCCAAGTTATTCTTCCTCCCCAGAAGACAGTTTGGATTCCCCAGAGCCACATCTCCCCTCAGGCCTAGAAGATCCCTGGAAAAGGATCTGGAAGGAAGCAGTTAAGGAAGGAGACTGGCAAATAGTCTTGAAACTCCTCATTGCCCCAGGACATGATGAAAGAAGGGAGCAGAATCCCAGGTATCAGCCATTGGTTTACGGGGAAATCAAGGAGCTGTGTGGGGCAGCTAAAGACTAGAGGCAGGACCCACCTTGTTTTAATGGCCTAATGAGAGCCATGTTCACAGCACATGTAACCCCCTCTGATTTAAAATATATTATGACCATGTTTTTATCACCTACAGAATGGACCCTATGGGAAAGGGGGATGGAAGTGTTTACTAAATCAATGAATAGCAGACTATGCTAATAATGAGGCAAGGGCGCAATTGACAATCAGCCATCTAGCTGGAGAAGGACAACACAGCCTGACAGATGATCAAGCAGCAGGTATCCCCAGAGAAGTATTGGACGATATAAAATAGATGGCTTTGAAAGCTTTAATCCAGGTACCGGATGGTAGCACCCCCAGTTTGGACTATGTAAACATAAGACAAGAACCCAGAGAGGCCTGCATGAAATTGATTGATCACCTTAAACAGGCACTAGAGAAACAAGTCAGGGATGAAAAGACTCAAAATGAATTACTAAACTCATTGGTGGTATCCAATGCCAACCTGGAATGTAAGAAAGGGGTGTGTGCCCTTCCACTAGAGATGGAACCGACACTCTGCAGGTGATTGAGACTGTAATTGCCTCAGGACCACAGAAGACATAGCGGCCGTACAAGCCCAGGCCATTGGGCAAGGAGTTGCAGAGGCCCTAGTGGCCATGCCATTCCCCTTGAAGGGGCCCCAGCAACAATTACAGGGCCCAAAAATATGTTTCCGGTGTGGTCAACAAGGACATTTTAGAAAATATTGTCTCTGGGGTAGCGGGGGCATCCGGTCCCTAACAGAAATCAACATCAAACTAGGCAGAATTTCTCATTTTGCAATGGCCCAGTGCAGGTTGGGATGATGATCCACCCTCACAGCTGGCCCAGGGCAGGCCGGGAGTGTCCTTGGTGACACCTGGGTGACACCTTGGGCTTGGCACAGCCTTGAGGATGGTCTATGTTTTCAACAGAGACACTCAAGAGTTTTAGATTGCTTCAAAGAATTAAAAAGACAAAACCCCTCTTTGGCTGTGTGCAGTCAGATCTCCAAGCAAAGCAGATCCCAAGTGAGTGAGGAGAGAGAGGATGGGGATGGGGAATGTGGAGCAAGGTTGTTGACACTGGGTCAGAGCTCAAGGCACAGCTTCTCTGACCAGGCCAGACCTCCTTCGGAGTGTCCCTGAATCAGTATCAGTCACTGAATGCTTCAATCACCTCTTGTGTAATAAGAAAAAAAAAATAAAATATATCCTTGAAAATAGGAATACATATTTACTAGAAAATCTTTCAAATATTTCTCCAAGAGGAAGACTTCCTGATGAACAGCACTAGAGCAGAGGGAAATCAAGGCAGAGCCATGGTTTGTCAGGACTTGCTTGATGCTAATAAGCCCCATGGTACATTTGGAGCTGAGCCCTGGAACCTTAGGGCCTGAGAGGAGATTGTACAAACCTGTCCAGGAGTCCAAGCCAGAAGAAAACCCAAAGTGTGTCAAGGCATGAATGGGCCCAATGAGGTCCATCCCCAGCACAGGCTCCTCATGGACTCCTTGGAGGAGAGAACTGGAGGCCAGGATGGCACAAAAACTTTTCAAAGTCTCAGTGTGAATAGGAAAATTCAAAGTATTTCAAAAACCTTGAGTATCTCAAAGTATTAATGAGCCCCACTGAGTGTCAGTACAAAGCTCTCAGGGGACTCATTAAAGCAGATAACTGGGGCCATGATTGCACAAACCACTCACAGAGTGTTTATCAAAAGAGAAACATCAAGTAACTTAAAATAACTGAAGTACCTTGAAGCATTAATGAGCCCCACTGAGTGTTGTTACTGACAAAGCCTCTCCAGGGACTAATTACAGCAGATAATTGGAGACCATGATTGCACAAACCTCTCAGAGACTCCAAGGCAAAAGCCAAACCCAAAGTCCTTTGAAAAACCTGCAGTCCCTGGGAGCATTCAGGAGCCCCCAGGGCCATTGCTGAGCAAGGCTCCCCAGGGACTCCTTCCAGCAGATCCTTGAGGCCACTGGGATGTGGGCTAGGGGGGGATGCTGAGGGCAGGACAAGGGGCTGACAGTGCCCAGCCTGGCTGGGGCTGTGCCAGGAGGCCCCAGGGCCTCAGGACAAGGTGTCTCCTCCCAGCCCTTGGTGGCACAGACCCTGCTGCTGTGCCCCAGGCCACCAAGACTTGGCTTCTCTTTGTCCCCACCTGTCATCACTGCCTCCAGTTCTCTGCTCTGCCTGGGGCTTGGGAACACTTTCTCAGTGTCTCGGTCCCTCCCAGGGACCCATTAAAATTCCAAGAAACTTTGGAGTTGGATTGTGCCTTGGAGTTCTGGAGAGGTTTCTTCAGCTGCCTCTCAGGGACTGCTGTTCAGGGCCTGAGCACAAAGCCCCAGAGGGTCATTAAAGTCCTGGTGCTGTGTCTGTGCTGCTGAACTGGGCTGGGCTCCTGGCACAGAGGCAGCTCATGGTAAGCAAGAAGAGCTTCAAAAGCACATTTCTCTTGAGGAGCAGCTCTTCTGCCAGCCCAGCAGGGCTGGGACACTGCCTGCAGCCAGCCCGGGCACAGCCCAGAGGCACAGAGAGCTTCAATCAGTCAGAGCTGGGAAGGTGCTGAGAAGTGCCTGGGGCAGAATCACTGCCAGCCCTTGGCACAGGAACCTCTGGCTGCAGGATAACGCAGCTGCAGCTCCTGGAGCCATCTCCTAAAGCTGGAACATCCCAATGCCTACAGACCCTGTGAGTACATTCTCTGATTGTCTCTTGTGCAGAGCAGCCAGGGGTGCCCAGGGCTGTCCTGCAGAGCAGGCTCCTGCAGCCCAGGGCGCTGTGCTGGGGCAGGGACTCTGCTGCCTGCCAGGGACAGCTCTCAGCCGGCCCAGGGAGCTGCTCCCAGCACTGGGGGACAAGATCTGGGGGGAAGGAGACAGCTGGGAAGGCTTGGAAATATTCTACTTTTCTGGGGAGAATGCCGCATTGTTCAGGACTGCTCCCAGCATGCCATTTAACTGCAGAACATTTTGAATGAGGTTATATAAGAACCAGAGCGAGAAGGGGCTGCATAAAAGGGAAAATGCTGCGATTTTAATCTACTGCTCTTGTTGCCTGGATGGGAAATTGCACACAGATATTCATCTCTCACTTCAGGGTGAGAAAAATAAAAATCTTTTTTCTCAGATGGTTATTAACTAGGCAGTGACAAAAATCATCACAGGCAGCATCAGTGTCGCTTTTCCAGCCACCTCAGGGTTGCTCTGACGTTGCCATCAGAGCCTGCAGAGCCAGAGCTGCCCCTGGGCAGTGCCAGAACTGGGAGGGGTCTGCAGGGCAGAGCTGAGCCCCCAGGGCTGGGCTGGGCTCTGGCAGCACTGGCAGGGCCCAGCCCTGGGCACAGGGAAGCAGCTGCTGGCAGGGACAGCTCCAGGCAGCAGAGCCCTGGGCAGGCAGTGGGGGGAAAGTGCCCCCAGGCTGTGCTGGGATATTTAAAGTCCTCTCCAAACCCAAATATTCCATGATTAGTTTTATACAGATCCCCTTGCCAAGAGAGCACAAATGTCCAACAGCAGCTCCATCAGCCACTTCCTCCTGCTGGCATTGGCAGACACGCGGCAGCTGCAGCTCCTGCACTTCTGCCTCTTGCTGGGCATCTCCCTGGCTGCCCTCCTGGGCAACGGCCTCATCATCAGCGCCGTAGCCTGCGGCCAGCACCTGCACACGCCCATGTTCTTCTTCCTGCTCAACCTGGCCCTCAGCGACCTGGGCTCCATCTGCACCACTGTCCCCAAAGCCATGCACAATTCCCTCTGGGACACCACCACCATCTCCTACACAGGATGTGCTGCACAGCTCTTTTTCTTTCTGTTCTTCATTGGAGCAGAGTTTTATCTCCTGACCGTCATGTGCTACGACCGCTACGTGTCCATCTGCAAACCCCTGCACTACGGGACCCTCCTGGGCAGCAGAGCTTGTGCCCACATGGCAGCAGCTGCCTGGGCCAGTGCCTTTCTCTATTCACTGCTGCACACGGCCAATACATTTTCCCTGCCTCTGTGCCATGGCAATGCCCTGGGCCAGTTCTTCTGTGAAATCCCCGCAATCCTCAAACTCTCCTGCTCCAAATCCTACCTCAGGGAACTTGGATTTCTTGTGTTTTCCATCTGTTTAGGACTTGGTAGTTTTGTGTTCATTGTTTTCTCCTATGTGCAGATCTTCAGGGCTGTGCTGAGGATCCCATCTGAGCAGGGGCGTCACAAAGCCTTTTCCACCTGCCTCCCTCACCTGGCCGTGGTCTCTCTGTTCCTCAGCACTATTATGATTGCTTACTTGAAGCCCCCATCCATGTCCTCCCCATCCCTGGATCTGGCCCTGTCAGTTCTGTACTCGGTGGTGCCTCCAGCCCTGAACCCCCTCATCTACAGCCTGAGGAACCAGGAGCTCAAGGCTGCAGTGAGAAGACTGATGAAAGGGTGGTATCAGCAACAATAAACTGCTGTCTAATATCTGAAAATCATTTGTAATAAAAGTAATCTTTGTCCTTGTTTTTGGTTTCATTTTGGAGTTATTTTCATTGTTTTACTCTTTTTCATATTGACCATAAAGAAAATCCTTCCTTTCTGCCATTTCTCATTTTGTTTCTCTCCACCTTCCCTGTGGCCACACGTTGTGTCAATGAGGGTCTGTGCTTTAAAGCAACAAAAGGATCTCCCAGCAGAGTTTTCTGCAGAGATGCCCTTTTGCTGCCTTCTCTGGAGCTGCAGCAGCAATGTCTGTGTGCAGAGCTGGGGCAGATCAGTGCTGGCCCAGCAGCTGTGCCCAGCAGCAGCAGCAGCACTTGGTGTTGCCACTGCTGCTGCCGTGGCCCTGCCCCGCTGCCCTGGTGGCCCTGGTGTTGCTGCAGGGCCTGAGTGCTCTCGGGGCCGGGCACAGTCCTGGGGGTGGCAGTGCCGGGGCTGCAGCAGGGACAGGCCATGGGCACTGCTGGGGCAGCGCTGACGCCTCAGGCCAGGCCCTGGGGGCTGCAGGCTCCTTGTCCAGGCTCTCTCAAGAACACGGCCAGGCCAATGCTCAGCACAGAAAAGCCCCAGGGTGAGCAGCCCCAGGCTGGCCGTGGGCAGGCTGGGGGCAAACAGCATGGCTGGGGCTCTGCAAGGGCCCTGGGGGAGACGGGAAGGAGCAGCAGAGCAGGGGCTGATCCATCCCCAGGCCGCTGCACAGCCCAGGGCAGCGTCCCAGAGCGTCCTGATGGAGCTGCCAACAACATCCCCCCTCTGCAGCCCTGGCCTCTCCCCCAGCTCACACAGGTGCCGCATCCTTGCAGGCACAGCCACGGCAGCACTGGCTCAGGAGCCCCTGTTTGCATTGCACAGAGCAGGCAGGAGCACACCCATGCTGCTGCTGTGGGGACATGAACCTGAGGGAGCACAAATGCCATCAGCCCCTGGGGCCAGCAAGGGCTGGGGGACACCAGGGAAACCACTCAGCTTTGTCCTGGCCTCTGCAGTCAGCCAGAAACTTTGTTCCCATCAGCTGGGAGTTTCCTGTGCCACTGCAGACACTGTTGCTCAGAGCAGGGCAGCCTGGCAGCCACCCCCAAACTGCCACAAGCATTTCCTTTGCTTCACTTTTTCTTCTTTACTCCTAGCAGTACAAATTTCTTCCTATTACCCATCCCTGTCCCCTCCTCTGCAAACAGCCCATCCCTGTTTGCCCTTTCCTCTCTGGCCCCACTCCCCATTGCAGTTCCTGACTTGGCACCATGGGTAGAATCACTGCCCTGCTCCTGCTGGCCACACCATTCCTGATCCAGGCCAGGAGCCACTGGCCTTCTTGGCCACCTGGGCACACTGCTGGCCCATGTCCAGCCTGCTGTCCATCAGTCCCTGCAGGTCCCTTTCTGCCTGGCTGCTGTCCAGCCACTCTGTCCCCAGCCTGTAGTGCTGCAGGGGTTGTTGTGGCCAAAGTGCAGGACCCGGCACTGGGACTTGTTAAACCTCACCTTGTTGGATTTGGGCCCTGGATCCAGCCTGTCCAGGGCCCTGTGCAGAGCCCTCCTCCCCTCCAGCAGATCCACAGTCACACCCAGATGGTGTCATCTGCAAATTTGCTGATGCTGGACTCAATTCCCTCACGCAGATCATCAGTGCAGATATTGAAATCCACCCTGGCTGGCTCTGATCCCTCGGCCATCCTGTGGGTGCCCTGTGATGGCTCTCAGGGTGATCTGTTCCATAACCTTGCCAGGCACCCAGGTCAGGCTGACAGACCTGGAGTTCCCCAGATCCTCCTTCCAGCCCTTCTTGGGGATGGGTTCACATTGGCACCTCCACTCCTCTGGGACCTCCCTGCGAGCCAGGACTGATGGTAAATGATGGAGAGCAGTTTGGGGAGCTCATCCACCAGCTCCCTCATCCCCCTGGGATGGATCCCATCTATTCCCAGAGACACCTGTGAGCATCTGAGTGGCTCAGCAGGTCAGCAACTGCTTCCTCCTGGATTACAGGGGGCTGTTCTGCTGCCTGTGCCCATCTACCAGCTCAGGAGAACACTTGTCCTGAGGATGGCCTGTCTTATTGTTGAAAACTGAGGCAAAGAAGGGGTGAAGTACCTCATCCCATTCTTCATCTTTGGTAACCATATCCCTCACAATAAGAAATGCAGGTTATCCTTACCCCTCCTTTTGCCATTAATGTGCTTATAAATACATAATAATTATCCTTCACAGAAGTATCCAAGTTAAATCCTAATTGATCTTTCACCTCTCTTATTTTTCTATCTGCACAACCTAACAACATCCTTAAACATTTCTTGATTTACCTACCCCTATGTCCAAAGGTGCTGCACCCTCTTTTTAACCCCTAAATTCCTGCAAAAGCTCCATGCCCAGCCAGGCCAGTCATTTCCCCCTCTGGGTCATCTTTCTGCACAAAGGGACAGCCTACTCTTGCTCCATCAAGGTTTCTTTGCTGAAGTGTGTCCATCCTTCCTGGAACCCTGTGTTTTTAAGGGCTGTTTCCCTTAAAAAGAATCAGTTCCTGACTTGGTACTCCCGAAATCTGCATCCTTAATAGGCCAAAGTCTGCCCTTAAAAGTCCAGTGTAGAAGATTTATTGATGCCCCTTCTTCTTTCATGGAATATTTAAAAACTCAATAATTTCATGGTCTTCATGGTCACTGTACCCCAAACAGCCTCTGACCAGCACTTCTCTCACCAGCCCTTCTCTCTTTGTGAGCAGCAGGAGACAGAGCTTTCCTTGGGAGTGGGAATTGCAGGAAACATCCCCAAAGTGCAGCTTGGAAGGTTCAGGCTGGAGCTGAGGAGAAAGCAAATTCCCTGCCAGGGTAGAATTGTGGTGCTCGAGGTGTGGCAGCGTGAGGCTGGGCCATGGCCGGCTCTGTGTGCCAGGAGCCGGCAGCGCTGGGTGCAGGGAGCCCAGGGAGGGCACAGAAACGCTGGCTGAGAAATGCTGGGGCACAGCGAGAGGGGCGAGTGCAGCCGGCCAGGGCACAGGAGCAGCACGCACAGGGGGCACAGCCTGCAGGACAGATGGCCAAGGGCTGGGCAGGGCTGGCAGGGCCACAGGCACCCAGGCCTTTGTGCCCTGGGCTCGGGCAGCGCCTCTGGAGGCCCCACAGCAGAACTTTCCTGGCAGGGGCTGCACTTTGGCTCTCCCTCGGCCTCCCTGGCCAGGCTGGCAGGGGCTGCAGGTTTATGGCATTTGTCCTTGCTGCCCCTCACATCCCCCTGCCCCACAGAGAGCCCCGAGCCACCCGTGAGGGACAGGCCCTGCTGGCCCAGGCTGGGCTCAGGGCTTGGCCTTTCTGCTTCCCCCAGCCAGCCCAGGCCTTGCTCAGCATTGCAGTTCCCTGCCCAGAGCCTTGGGCTCCCCGCACTCCTGGCCTCAAGGATCTGCTCTCAGCAGTCCCCGGGAGCCTTTGGCTCTCCCTGCCCTCACTGGGGCCCAGCCATGCTCCACAGCACTTGGAGTTTTGCTGCTGACTCCTTGAGCAGCTTCTTCATCCTTCTCTCAGTGCCTGAGGCTCCTGGACCCAGCCCCAAATCCACTGTGGGGCTGATTAAAACACAGAAAGCCCTCAGGAGCTCTTTGTCTCCCTTCAATTGTCTTCAAGTCTCCAGGGCTTGTGCAGTGATTGGAGTCAGTTTGGAGTTCTGTTAAGGAGGAAGATGTCAAAGTGCACCTCATGATTTTTGGTTTTTTAATCACATGTGTGGGTTTGGTTTGTTTTTTTTTCATTGCAGAGAAGAGGTGATAGAAGCATTCCTCAAGTGATCTTGATGCTGAATGTCTCCTTAGGAGGTCTGGGCACGGAGAAGAACAAGCCCCTTTTGGGCTGACCCTGTTTGTACAGCCTGCTCCTCACCCCCAGCCTCACCATGTCTGTCATAACCCACCTGGGACTGACACCCCAAAATATCAAAAAATGTTAATGTAATTTATTCTTTTATTTTATTCTGTAACACATTATTTTGTGTGATTATTTAATTATATTTATTTTCATTTATAATATTAACAATGGTTTTTCTTACCTAGTTTTTATATTTGCATAAAAAATCTATACATTTTTAGTAGCCAAGAACATTAATGTTCTTTGGTTCTATGTAGCACAATCCCCTTCCTTAATTAATTAAGGTCTATTGGCTATTTATTTCTTCCTCTTTATGGTAATTAGTAATATGTCCAGTAATTTTGTCATCATTTTTATCATCTTTTCCTCAGACAGGGGCATGGGAGAGCCCTTTGGTGTCCAGGAAGACATTTCTGGGGCACATTTGAGGCAGTTGTGGGTCTGGGGAGGGAATTTAGAAAGAACTTGAGGGTATGGACTACACTTGGGGGAGCCGGGTGGGCACTTAGAGGGGCACTCAGGGATTCTGAGGGACAGTTCGGGATCCAGGGGAGCACTTGGGGGTCCAGGGGGACCCTTGGAGGTCAGGGAGGGGAATTTGGGGCCCTTCGGGGTCCGGCCAGGCCCTTGGGGGGCTCGAATGGGGCTCTCTGGGACGCGGGGGGTGATGGGAGCTGTAGGCGCGGGTATAATACGGTTAAACGGGGCCGCAGAGCATCACGGGAGTTGTAGGCGCAGCTGCAATGGCTTTTGGTGATGGCGGGGCATGACGGGAGATGAAGTCCCGGCTCGAAGAGCGCTGTACGTGCCCCGCGGAGCATGATGGGAGCTGTAGTCCCGGAAGTGGCTGGACCGCGGTGTTTGGGGGTTCAGGGAGGCACTTGGGGAACACTTCAGGGTCCGAGCCGTGACGTGAGGTCCTCGGGGGGAACGTAACTGGTTCGGGAATACCTGGGGGAAGCTTGGGGAGCTCCAACTGGGCTCTGTAGGGCGCGGGGCATGGCAGGAGTTTTACGGGCGTGATTGTGTAATGAGGGGCTCTGGGGCCGCAGGGGATGAAAGGAGATGAATTCCCAGAAGCGGCTGTACCCGGTATCTGTGGGGTTGGGAGCACTCAGGGGATCCGGGGACGCTTTTGCGGGGTCCCGAATGGGCGCTGAGGGGCACTGAGGGATCCTGGAGGGTCTGGGGGACACTTAAGGGACAGATGGGGGGCGGATGCCGGGGTGGGTTCTGTGGAGCGCGGGGCATGACGGGCGTTGTAGTCCCGGCTCCAATGGGGCGCTATCGGGCCGCAGGGCATGATGGGAGTTGTAGACAAAAATAAAAGATGGCGCTGACATCAGGCACTGCTCTCAAGACCCCAATCCCTGCGCTGATTGGCTGCTGGCTATGATTGGCAGGACCATCGGCAAATGGGAGACAGTGGAGGCGGGAACAGCCCTTTCAACTCCTCCAGTCCCTCCCAACACAACCCAGTTCATCCCCAGTACAGACCAGTACGACCCCAGTGCCTCTCCAGTCCCTTCCAATACACCTGAGTCCCTTCCAGTTCCTCCCATTGTCATCCACAGTATGCCCCAGTGTCTTCCACTCTTCTATGCTGTGTCCCCAGTGATCCCAGTTTGTCCCAGTATCTCCCAGTATCACTCAAAGTGTGTCCCAGTATGTCACACTGTGTCTCACTGTACCTGCATAGTCCCTCCCAGTCTGCCCAGATTGCCCCTCAGCATTCCCTGTGTTCCCAGATTGTCCCAGTATCCCCCAGTGTCAATCCCAGTATATCCCAGTGTCTCCCACAGCGTTCCCAGTGTTCCCCAGTATGTCCCAGTCCTCCCCAGTGTTTCCAAGCACAGTTTAATGTCTCACGGTTGCTGTGGCAGCCAAACCCAGCAGTGGGGTCAGGGCAGTGTCCATGGCCACAGCCCCTTGCAGTGGCCCAGTGCAGCTTGGGCTGATGATCCACCCTCACAGCTGGCCCAGGGCAGCCTGCAGTGGTTTTGGTGGCACCTTGGGCTGGCACACACCTGAGGAGTGTGTCTGTGTTCAGTGGGGAAACTCAGGAGTTTGAGATTGCTTCAAAAAATACAAAAAGGAAAACCCTTCTTAGGCTGAGTGCAGCCAGCTCTGCAAGCCCAGCAGGTCCCAGGTGAGTGAGGACAGACAGGATGGGGCTGGGGAATGTGGAGCAAGGCTGTCCACACTGGGTCAGACCTCAAGGCACAGCTTCTCTGAGCAGGCCAGAGCTCCTGAGGAGAGACCCTGGGTCAATATCAATCACAGAATGCTGCAATTGCCTCTGCTCCAAAGACAGCAGTAATAAAATACACTCTTTAAAATAGGAATGTATATTTTTTAGAATCTCTTTGAAATATTTCTCCATAACTGGAGTAGGAAACCTAGAACCCTAGGAGAGCCAAGGACACTGTTGCAGCCTCAGGCTCAAAAGTGTAAACAACAGAGAATAGAGGAGAGCAAACTGGGAGGATGGGACTTCATAACCATAATGAAGCTGTAATTGGACAATTAACCCAAATATGGAAATGGACCAAAACTTATAAAAGTGTGAAAATGTGTGAACTATTGTCTATCTTGGGTGTAGCCTCAGCCGGGCTCTTGTATTGCCCCAGGTGTATCCTTTGAAAGCCTTTTTAATAAATCCCTACTTTACTCCTGTAACACTGTCCAGCCTCTGTTCTAGGTAGCCTCTCAAGGCCTGGCTGGCTGGGCCACCTGGGGCCCACCTGACAGGTCCAGGTGGCCTTGGCATGTCAAGGGCTGCTGCTCATCTGGCCCTGGAACACTGGGGGTCTGGGCTCTCCTTCCTGTGGGAAAGAGCTGTCCTTCTCCTTCAGGTTTCCATGGCCAAAATCAGGATTCCTCCTACAAGTTCTTTCTATGCAAAGATTGTTCCCAGATGAAATCTGCCAGGACAGACAGATCTGGCTGGCTTGGCCACCCAGGGTTCACCTCCCATTTGCCTTTGAAACACTGGGACCATGTGATTTTCTTTCCTAGGTGAAAAAAGCACCTTTCACATCCAGGCACCCATGGCCAAAGTTGGGAATCCATCTCAAGGATTCCCTATATCCAAGGATTTCTCCCAGATGAAAGCTTCCAGGAGAGACAAGTCTGACTGGCCTTGGTTCCCGAAGAGCTGGTTCTCATCTGCCTTTGAAACACTGGGGCTCTGTGATTTCCTTCCTAATGGAAAGAATTCTTCCTCCTGTCCAGGTGCCCACAGCCAAAACCTCAAAAATTCCCTATATCTAAGGACTGCCCCCAGATGAAAGGTGTCCAGAGAGACAGGTCTGGGTCTCTTGGCCCATGGGTGGCCACCTCTCATCTTCTTCCAAAGCACTTGGACTTTGCACTTTTCTTTCCTATGGGAAAAACCATCCACCTCAATCAGGTGCCCATGGTCAAAACTGAGAATCCACCTCCCAAATTCTGTATGTCCAAGGATTCCTCTGTGACAAAAGCTTCCAGGACAAACAGGTCTGGCTGGCTTGGCGTCTCAGGAGCCTTCTCTCTCTGCTTCTGCCCCTGAAACACTTGGGGCCTTTGCTTTCCTTCCTATGGAAAAGAACCTTCCTTCTTATCAATGCAGAAGTTACCAAAATTTTGATTCCACTAGCAAAATTTCCTATATCCAAGGGTTGCTTTCAGACAAAATCTACCAGGACAGAGTTCAGGCTGGCCTTGGCCTCTGATGGCCGCCTTCCATCTGGCCCTGAAAGACCGGTGTTCCGGGCTTTCTTTGCTAGGGAAAAGAACCATCCTTCACCCCCAGGCATCCATGTCCGAAACTGATATTCTACCTCTAAAATTCCCTATATCCAGAGATTGCTCCCAGACAAAATATGCCAGCAACATCTAATCTGGGTGTCCTTAGGGTCTGATAACTGCTGCCCATCTGGCCCTGGAACACTGGGGCTTGGTTTTTTCCTTCCTATGGAGACCACGGTGACACTGTGAGGACCACGTGGAACCATGGAGACCATTGTGACACTTCAGGGCCATGGTGACACCACAAGGCTTGATGAAACCAAGAGACCACTCTGACACTGTTGCGGCCTTGTGGAACCAGGGAGACCAGTAGGACCCTTCAGAGCCTTGTGTATCCAAGGGACCATTGTGCCATCTCAGGGCCTCATGGAATCAAGGGAACCACCGGGACATTGTGGGGCCCCATGGAATGAGGGAACGTGGAACAGATCTGGCTGATTTGGCCTTCCAGGGGTGACCTGACAGGTCTGGCTGATCTTGGAATGTTGAGGGCTGCCTCTCATCTGCCATGAAACACTGGGGCTCCATGCTTTCCTTCCTGTGTAAAAGAATTTCCCCTATTTTCAGACAACCAGGGACAAAATTGGTACTCCCCACTAAAAAATTTCCTGTATGCAAAGGTGTGTCCTTGGCTGCTAGTGACCACATCTCAACTGCCTTGGAAGCACTGGGGCTCTTTGCCTTCCTTCCTACGAAAAAGAACCAACCTTCTTTTCCAGGGCCCATGGCAGAAATTGTGATTTGTTTGCCAAAATTCCATCTATCTCCCAGACAAAAGCTGCCAGGGCAAACAGTGCTGCCTGGCCTTGGCCTATGATGATTTTCTTAGACAATGAGCGGAATGTTTTCATCCGAAAACACCTTGGAAAGTGACCAAAGATCTCCCAAGCTGGGGTTTGCAGGCCTCAAAAAGATGACCCATATATGGAGGCTGATGTGCCTGGGCTGTGGTTGTGAAGAGATTGAAACAGCCAGATAGAGAAATGATACCACAAGTATTTGGGGTAGGTCCAGACTGGACACAAGGAGAAAGGAATTTCCCTCCCAGGGCAGGGCTGTGGTGCAACACATCCCCCAGAAGGAATCTGGGTCAGGCCAAGGCTTTGTGTGGGCAGGCAGAGGCAGGCAGGAGGCAGAGCTGTCAGCAAAGGAAGGGGCCAGCCAGGTGGGGCAGCCGGGGGATGACGACAGCCTGCAGGGACAGAGGCGCAGGGCAGGGACACCGTAGGACAGCCTGGGCTGCACAGGGCACAGGGATGGGCAGCAGCTGCAAGGCCCTGACAGAGCCAACTTGGGCAGCACTTTGGCCATGGCTGCTGGCCCTGGGCCTGAGGCCACAAGGGGACAAGTGACCCTTGCAGCCCTGGGGCCTCATTGCCTCCTTGTCCCTGCTCAGCAGCCTGGCAGGGGCCGCCCCATGGTCCCGTCCTTGGCATTGCACATCCCCACATCCCAGAGCCCATCCCGGGAAGAGCCCTGAGCAATGAGGGAGGGACAGGATCTGCCTGGCCAGGGGCTGGGGCTCAGGCCTTGGCCCTTTGCATTCCTGAAACACATCCAGGTGTGCTCAGCACCAGAGACACCTTTGCCTTGTTTGTCCCCAGCTGTCATCACTGCCTGCAGTGTTCTGCTCTGCCTGGAACCTGGGGACGCTTTGACATGAATTGTGTCCTTGAGTGGGACCCATTTAAAGTTAAATACAGTTTGGACTTTGAATCTCATTTTGAGTTCCTGAGAAGTTCTCTGAGCACACTCTGAGGGACTGAGTCTGATGCAATAACCACCCAATCCCCAGAGGGTCATTAAAGTCCTTGTGCTGTGTCTGTGCTGCTGAGCTGGGCCGGGCTCCTGGCCCAGAGGCAGCTCCTGGCAAGGGCAGCCCTGCAGAGAGACAGCTCTGGCCAGGAGCAGCTCCTGTGCACAGCCCAGCAGGGCTGGGGCACTGCCAGGGCAGCTCAGGGACAGCAGCAGGGCACAGCCAGAGCTGCCAGGGGCTCAGCACTGGCAGGGGCTGGGGGATGTCCCAGAGGGGGCTGTGTCACAGCAGCACCGCTGTGGCTGTGTCCTAGAGGCACAGAGCAGCTGTGATGTCAGCAAGGGGCTGTGTGACATCACAGAGTGGGCTGTGTGAGGTCCCAGGTTAGGCTGTGACATCACAGAGTTTGTTGTGTGAGGTCGTTGAGCAGTTACAGCATCATAGAGGCAACTGTGTGACATCACAGAGCAGGCTGTGACATCATGGCATGGCTGTATGGCATCATAGAGCAGGCTGTAATGTCACAGTGTGTGCTGTGATACTACAGAGTGGCAATATGGTATCACAGAGAGGGTTTTGTGACATCACTGAGGGGGTTGTGACATCATAGAGCTGTCTGTAATGTCATAGAGCAGGGTGTGAGGCCATGGAGTAGCCTCTGCCATCATGGAAGGTGGCTCTGTGACATCAGAGAGTGGGTTGTGACCTCACTGTGTGACTGAGTAACATCATAGAGCAGGCTGTGACATCACAGAGCAGCTTTATGGTATCACAGAGTGATATCCTAGCACTGGCCCTGTGATATCATGAAGGGGCTTTGTGACATTACATAGCAGGCTGTGACATCACAGAGCAGTAGTGTGTGTCATCACTGAGTTGTCTGTGACATCATAGAGTAGGCTCTGTGACATCATAGGCTGTGACGTCATAGAATGGATTCTGCCATCACAGGGTATCTGTGTGACATCACAGAGGGCATGTGACATCACAGAATGGCTGTGTGACATCCCAGGGGAGGATGTATAATATCACAAGATTAACTGTGACATCATAATGAGGCCTGTGACATCATAGTGAGGGTTGTGTCATCACAGGGGCTGTGTGATATCACAGGATGCTGTGTGACATCACAGGAGCTGTGTGACATCACAGGGGTGTGTGAGGTCACTGGGGAGGTCACTCTGCCCCAGCCCCCCTCACAGTTCCCCCAGAGCAGTCCAACCCTGCTCGTGCACAGTGGGGTCCCCTGTCCCCCCGGGTCCCCCTGCCCCCGGCGCCGCAGCCTCCCCCAGAGGATGTTCCACGAGATCAACCCCAGAGCCTGACACGGGGACGGGGGGCCGGGGCCCTGGGGGTGGGACAGGGGGACAGGGACCCCCTGGCAGTGTCCCTGTGTCCCCCAGGGCCAGAGCCTGGGCCAGGGCTCTTTCACCCTGTTCTGAACGAGGGCTTGAGAGTGCTGAAAAAATCCCTGCAAGGGATCAGCAACAACCAGATTTAATATTAAGGGACAGCACCACAAAGTTCCTTGGCAAGTGATATTCTTGAGTGGACACTTCAGGCACAACAAAGAAACAAAGCAACAACAAAACCAAACAAAATCCAAGCAATCGAACCAGAAATGAACTGACAACTGTCCCTGTGTGTGTTTGTGACACAAGGACAGTGAGGGCAAGGATAAAAGGAATATGGTCTAAAAGCTGAACAGAGCTCAAACTTAACAGGACTTAACTTATATCTTAACCTTAACTGATGCCTTCAACTTCACAGTTTAGCAAAAGAACAGAGCTTAACAGTATTTAACCTAATTTATAACATATGACTTTGCAATTTAATAGAGGAATAATACTTAATAATATTCAACTTAGCTTATAACTTATATTAAACATAACAACTTAGCAAAAGAACAACTCTTAGCAGCATTTAATGTCCCTTAGATCTCATGACCTAACCTTACTTCCAGGCCTGACTGACTCAGATATCTAAGGCACTCCAACCCCTCCGAGAGCAGCATTTCTGCCACAACTCCCCAGCACAGGCACTCCTGTGTGCACACAGACACAAAGAGTCAGTGCAAGGCACCTGTGAGAAATTCCCCTGAGGGCAGGAAATGCTCCCTGTGGATGCTTTGGCATCTCCCCAGTGGGTGAAGGGTTGAGCCTGGAGGAGTGGGGGGATCGGCCCAGGCTCCCTCGTTGTTCAGGATCCCCGAGTGCAGCAAACGGGAGAGTTCCCGGCTGGGAGAGGCCCCACTCAGAGGGAGTCGCAGGCCCAGGAGAGCTCCAAGGGGCTCCTTTTGCAGCGCTGTTTGTAGGGCCCCAAGAGAGGGGCTGCAGTCACAGCAATGGTTCATCCTGGCTGCTCTTGGCATCAACAGCTTTCTTTGGCAGTGTGAGAACAGGCATGTTGTGCTACTGAGGGAACAAAACCAGTTCCCAAGGCTGCTCCTCCAGCAACCAGGAGCTGGTTGGGCACAGCAGTGCCTGGAGCAGACAGTGTTTGTGCTGAGCTGCAGAGGAGCTGAGCCCAGGGGCTGTTGGCCAAGGCCGAGGCCCAAGGAGCATTTCTGAGCTGGCAGGGTGGCCTGAGAAGGGGAGGGGAGAATGCAGCAGCACAGGGCCCATGGAAGCAAGGGACCATGGTGACACTGTGGGGCCCTGTGAGACCAAGGGACCATGGTGACATTGTGGGGCATCATGGAAAATTGTGGAGATAATTGTGACGTTGCAAGGCCTCATGGAACCATGGAGAGACCATTAAGACTCTTCACAGCCTCATGGAACCAGGGGGCCATTGTGACACTGAGGGGACTCATGAGATCATGGAGACCATTGTGATACTAAGAGGCCCCGTGGAATAATCAAAGCATTGTGACACTGTGAGTTCTCATGGAACCAGTGAGACCATTGTGACCCTGGGGGTCCCCACAGAACCAAGAGGTCCATTGTGGTACTGTGGGGCCTTTGTGAAACCAAGAGGCCTTTGTGACACTGCAGGGCTCCAGGGTGACACAGAGGGGACTGGTGTCATCAGTGGTCCATTGTGACACTGTGGAGGCAAAGGAGACCATTGTGACACTGCAAAACCCCAGGGTCCAAAGGTCCATTGTGACACATCAGGGCTCATGGGACAAAGAAGCCACGTGACATTGTGGGGCCTGGGGAACCACAGAGACCATTGTGACACTGCAAGGCCTCATGGAGTCGTTGGGACCATTATGACACTTCGGGACCTTCTGCAACCCAAGAGCCTTTGTGACATTGTGTGACCCCATTGAACCAAAGCACCATTGCAACACTGCTGGACTCCATGGAATCAAATCACCATTAGGACACTGTAGGGCCCAATGGAACCAAGGGGACCATGGTGATACTGCAGGGCCTCTTAAAACCAAGGCAACAGAGAACAGGTCTGCCTGGTTTGGCCTCCCATGGACTGCCTGACTGGTCCAACTGACCATGGCATGTTGAAGGCCTCTTCTCATCTGCTGTTGAAACACTGGTGCTCCATGCTTTCATTCATATGGAAAAGATCTGTCCTTCTCCTGCAGGCATCCATGGCCAGAATAGGGATTTCATCTCCAAATTTCCTTATATCCAGGGATTATTCCCATAAGAGTATTTCCAGGACAAGACTTGCTGACAACAGGTTAATGAGGGTCACCTCTCATCTGTCGCCAAAACACTGGGGAAGGCTCCATGCTTTCCTTCTTGTGGAAAGAGCTGTCCTTCTACAGGCGCCCATGGCCAAGATTGGGCTTCCACCTCCAAAATTCCCTAAATCCAAAGACTGCTCCCAGACAAAAGCTGACATTCCTGACAAGTCTGGCCTGCCTTGGCCTAGTGAGGCTCTCACCTACCTTCCATACACTGGGGCTCTGCCCTTTCCTTCCTATGGAAAAGACCTCTCCTTCTTTTCCAGGTGCCATGATCAGAACTGGGATTTCACCTCCACCATTCCCTATTGTGACAGACTGGAGGAGATTGTTGGCTCAAAACCATTCATGCGTCAGCAGGAAGGGGCAGATCCAGCCTTGCCGTGCCCCAGAACCCCAGCACTGCCCTGCCCTGGAACCCCAATCCCCCCAGAGCCTCTATCCCAGCCCAGCAGTGGCTGCCAGTCCCTGGCACAGCACTGGCAATGCTCCACAGCCACCTCTGGAGCCCCAGCCCAGCTCCTGAGTGACCAAATGAGCCCAAGTCCCACCTGGGGAAAGGGCCCAGGAAGACCAAGGGGTATTGAAGGCTGAACACAAGGCAAGGACACATCTTGACCCTGCATCCTCTTGGAATTTCCATCTGAACAGTGCTGGAATCCAGGCATTGGTAGCTGTGTGTGTGCTCCTCTGTGCCATTATTGTTTTCTTCTCTTTTTGTGTCTTCTTCTAATTCCCTCCTCTTGTAAATATTAACTTAAAATTGATTGAGCTACAAGTTTGTGAAATTGAATGGCCCAAAGTAATGCTTTGAGAAGGGTTTTCTGTTGATTGAATGTTGTATTAAACCTTTTGCCAATTTTTTCTGATTTTCTAAAATTGCCACTAAAGGCCATTTTGTTGTTTTGACCTCTTGAGAGTCTCTTGTACTGGTATTTCTGCAGAGAGTCCAACTCAGAGTACACAAACAATTGCAATTCCTTTTAAATGTCTCCTTGAGAGAGTTGTTTGGGGGATGGGAGTCAGGGCTTGTCTGTCCTGCTTGGCACAGCCCAGGCAGGGCTTTCCCAGCCACATTCCACACTCCATTGCCCAGCTGGAGCCGCTGCTGCCTCTGAGTTCTGCTGGCCCAGCCCCAGGGACGCTCTCCTTGTCTGCCCATTCCCCCACGGTCTCTGGGCAGGGATGGGCTCAGTGGGGGCTGCTGACATCCTCAGCAACTTGGAGGCTGCTGCTGGATTTCACTGCTCCAGAGGCTTGTTCAGCCTTCAGCTCTTCAGTGCAGGAATTCAGTGTCCCAGGGCTCATTAACATTCAGAGCACATTAACAAGACAAGCCTCTGGGGATAATTTGATTTCAGTTTCCAAATATTTTGTGGTTAATTAGAGAGATTTCAGTAGTGTATTCAAACTGAACATATTCTACTTTAAAAGACAGTGAGAAAACATTATTTTAGGTCCTGTTTAGGTTATTTCTTCTGTTAATTCATTGATATGTGCAATCTCCAACTGATATTGAATCCAAGTACCTCCTTATGAAGTTTGAATAGATATGAAAATCAAGAGCCTTCATGGCTGACAATCAATCAGACTCTGTCCCTACCCCCACCCCACCATTTCCCCCATCCAAGCCCTGGCACTCAGAGCAGCCTTGTGCAAATCTCAGCTCCCTCCAGCCCAGGCTGCACCTGCAGCTTTCAGCTCCTTGGCTCCAACTCCCACCTGCTTTCCTTGGAGAAGGAGCTGCCCGAGACACAGAGGGATGTTCATTGATTGTCAGCCAACAAAGCCAAGGGAAGGCACAGCTCCATCAAATGCAAAAGTCATTCTTCTCCCTGGCTCTGCCCTGCCCCTGATCCCCACAGCCTGTCCTGTTTCCTTCATCCCTCCTTTGCCAGGCACTTTCTGGGACAAGGGAGCTCTGCTCTGGCTATGGAGGGAGGTCCAAGTGCAGCCACTGGAGTGGGAACCACAACTCATCAGTTTTGTGTCCTTTGGGGGACCAGGAACTGGTGAGACTCAGAGGCACAGAAAGGTTTCTCTTCATGGCCAATATAAAAAATGTGAACATGATAAAATTGAATAAATTTTAGAAACATGAAAGCCCTTCCCTGAGCTCCTTGTGACAGCAACATCTGACATGTCCACCATCCACAAGGGATTGCCATACGGGAAGGATTTTAGACAGAGACATAGGAAGAGGTGATATAAAAGATAAAAACACAACTAAGATGCTGACTAAGAAGGTATTTAAAGTTTTGAAAAATTGGGCAACTCCCTGATTCTCAAAGCATGAAGCCAGTCAAGGGAGACACATTGGAATAACCAGAGAACAGCTGCAGGAGGAAATCTTCGAACCAGGGGAAGGACATAGATCCAGCTGCTCTAAATGAAGAGATGTCCTTAGACACAGCCATTTAACCAGGAGAGCTGGAAACACCTGAAGGAAGAGGGCCGTGAAATACTAGACTGAATGTTGCTGGCAAAGGTAGAGGGGAAGATCAGTATTTTTTCTCCTGCCATCAGGAGAAGAATCCATGAGATCCAGGAAACTCCTGGTCCTGGTGGGAAAACTTTGCCATTTCTTATAAGTACTCAAGTAATCCAGATAAGAAATATTTTCTGGTATATTATGAAACTAACAGGTATTAAAACCTGTGCCCCTTTCCAGGCAGACATCAGTTGTGTGCCCATGAATAGGCAGTGCCACTTGTGCCCTGAGGTGCCCAGCTGGGATTGGATCTCTACGAGTGCACCTGAGGGAGAGCAGAGCACCTTGCAAGCTGCAGATCCCTGAGAGCCCCGCAGGGCTCCTGTCCCATCAACATCTGCTCTGCTGACAATCACAGCTGGGATAGCACCTCCCCTGCTGTGTGATTGACAGCTCTGCCAGGGCTGGGGGCTGGGCTCTGTCCCACCACAAACCAAGGCCTGACCCAGCCCTG
Source organism: Passer domesticus (assembly GCF_036417665.1). Classification (NCBI taxonomy): domain Eukaryota; kingdom Metazoa; phylum Chordata; class Aves; order Passeriformes; family Passeridae; genus Passer; species Passer domesticus. Next base: position 2,178,641 of record NC_087503.1, on the reverse strand, counting down.
GCCCCACACGGGAATTCCGAGCATCCCAAGGTGTCTCGGGACATCAATCTCATCCAGCCTCTGACAGTGACCATGGTGACGATACGGAACCTCATGGAACCAAGGGTCACTGTGACAATGCGGGTCCAAGGAAACTATGGTGGGACTGTGGAACTTCATGGAATCAAGGAAACCATTATGCAATTCAGGGGCCCTGTGGAAGCAAGGGTCAATGATCAAACTGTGGGGCCCATAGAAACAAGGAGCCGTTGTGACACAGCAGGGCCGCATGGAGCCAAGGGACCACTGTGACTCTGTTGGGGCTCATGAAACCAAGAAGCCATTGTGACATTGCCTGACTTCATGGAATCAAGGAGACCATTGTGATGGTGTGGGGACCCATGATATCAGCGGAACATGGAACAGGTCTGCCTGGTTTGGCCTCCTGGGACCTGTCTGACAGGTCCCGCTGAATTTGACATGTCAAGGGCCACTTCCCATCTGACTGTGAAGCACTGGGGTTCCATGCTTTCCTTCCTATGGAAAAGAACTCTCTTTCTTCTCTAGGCTGCCATGGCTGAAATTAGGATTCCACCTCTAAAATTCCCTATATCCAAGGCTTTCTCCCAGACAAAATCTGCCAATACAGTCAAGTCTGGCTAGCCTTGGCCTCTGGTGGCTGCCTCTCATCTGCCCCTGGGGCTCGGCTGTTTTCTTCCTATGGAGACCACTGAGACACTGTGGGGCGTTGTGGAGCCAAAGGGCATTGTTACACTGTAAGAACTTGTGGAACCAAGGGGATCATTGTGACACTCTAGGGTCTTGAGGAACCATGGAGACCATTGTGACACTGTGGAGTTTTCTGAAATGCAGGGGCATTGTGACACTGCAGAGTACCATGGATCCAAGGGACCGTTGTGACATTGTGCAGCCTCACAGAACCAAGGACATCACTGTGGTTCTATTGAGCCCCATGGTCCCAAGGGGCCAGTGTGAAGCAGCAGGGCTTTGTGGAACCAAGAGGCCATTGTTGCATTTCAGGGCCTCATGGAGCCAAAGGGCCGTTGTGATCCTGTGGGGCACCATGGATCCATGGAGACTATTGTGGCACTGCAAGGCCCCATGCAATCATTGTGACACTCTGGGGCCCCAGGGAACCAAAGAGCCATTGTGACCCTGCAGAGCTTCATGGAGGAAAGGGGTCATTGTGACACTGTGGGAAGTTGTGGAACCATTGTTGCACTACTGGGCCCCAACAGAACCAAGGGCCATGGTGACACAGCAGGGCTTCATGGAACACAAAGACCATTATGACACTGGGGGGCCTTTCGGAACCATGGAGACCATTAAGATCCTTAAGCACTTGTGTAACCAAGGGGCCATTATGATGCCACAGGACATCACGGAAGCAAGAGAACCACTGTGATATTACAAGACTTCATGGAAGCATAGGGCCATTGTGACACTGCAGGGCCCTATGGAACCAAGAGAACACAAAATAGGTCTGGCTGCCTTGGCCTCCCAGGAGTCCCCTGACAGGTCTGGCTGACCTTGGAATGTGGAAGGTCATTCCCATCTGCCCCTGAAACACTGGGGCTCTGGGCTTTCCATTGTATGGAAAAGAACTCTCCATCTTTTCCAGGTATCCATGGCCAAAATTAGGATTCCACCTCCAAATTTCTGTGTATCCAAGGATTGCTGCCAGAGAAAAGCTGACAGAAGAGACAGATCTGGCTGGTCTTTAATTCCTGAGTGCCAGCACTGACCTGTTTTCCAAATACTGGAAAGGTCTCTATGCTTTTCTTTTTTTGGAAAAAAATCCTCCTTCTCCAGGCACAAATGTCTGAAATTAGGATTCCACATTCATAATTTTGAATATCTAAGGGTTGCTCCCAGACAAACCTGCCAGGACAGACAGGTCAGGCTTGCCTTGGCCTCTGGTGGCTGCCGTTCATCTGCTCCTGAAACATGGGGGTTCTGTGGTTTCCTTCTTATGAAGACCAGTGTGACACTTTGTGGCCTTGTGAAATGAAGGGGCCATTGTGACACTGCAGAGCACCATGGATCCAAAGGACCATCGTGACACCGTGGAGCCATGTGGAACCAAGGATATCACTGTGGCTCTGTTGGGCTCCATGGTCCCAAGGGGCCGGTACAAAGCAGCAGTGTGGGAGTTAGCCCGGCTGTAACTCAGAGTCAGCCAGATTTTACCCCGAAAGAACCTGGCATGAGGTTCAAGCCCTGGGAATCATTTGTTTAACTCAGGATGAGCTTGGGAGATCTCCCATACGCCTTTAGTCTTGTTGTGCTAAGTTGTCCAAGTTCTGCTTCCCTACTGGTTACTTGTTTCCCCTATATGGGTATTGTTCTAGTTCTCTAGCCCCAAGTGTATATGTTGTTGCTTCCCCTTTATCTCAGGTCTTTGGATCCTGCCCTTCATACTGTGCACAACTTCTCCATGTTTATTGTTTTTCACCCCATTATTGAAGTTCTTTTTGGACAACTCCATTGAACCCGCTCCTTTTCATTTTCACCAACTCCACTCTTAGGTCAGGGAATCAGAGTGATTTGTCGCAGCCACCCTCACTGTGACATCTGGCCCCTGAGCAGGGACCCTGACATTCAGTTACGTCAGCTGCGGTTAGCTGAGAGATAGGCCAGTGCTCCCCGGGACTGTGGATTGTGCTGGGCCCAGTGGATTTCCCATCACTTCAAGGGACCTGAGGCAGCATTGGTGGGGACAATGACGGTTTCCTCCTGTGGAGGATTTCAGGTGGGTTTGGGAAAATGCAGGACATTTATCGCCTATTTTGCCAACGTGTTTTTAAATATGGATCCACATCCCATAATTGATTTGGGGCATTCCGGTGGCTGTTCCCCCCAAGATGGAGAATGAGGAAAATGGGTGGTCAGTTGTTCCAAAGTAGAAAGGGACCCCATTGCACCCCGCATGCTCCCCTTCTTCTACACCATCCTTGAGACCCTTCACCAGCAAGCTGTGTGTCAAAAACTTGATCCATCAGTCACTCCTAACCCAGGACCTCCCCTGAAACCCGCCTTTCTTGGACTTTCCATGATGGTCCAAGATGGCAATGGCCACGCTTTCTTGGAGCATTGTGTGCTGGAGACCCAAGATGGAAGAAGCCCGAATGTGGCTCGGGAGCCTGGCCATCCTCCCTCCATCTTGGCTCCTCCACTTCCTGCTCCCACAACCTTCTCTTCCGCTCTGAACGAACATCCAGACTCCACCCCCGTGACTGCAGGTCACGCCTCCACTGTCATTCATTCCACCTCCACCCTGGGCCACAGCTCCAGAAAATGACAAAATGGCAGTGCCCTTTACTCACCCTCCAGCAACAATATAAACCCCATGGTCAAGGATACTAAGCCAAACTGTCACACTATTTCTAATCCAAGTGTTTCTGCTCCAAGTTATTCTTCCTCCCCAGAAGACAGTTTGGATTCCCCAGAGCCACCTCTCCCCTCAACCCTAGAAGATCCCTGGGAAAGGATCTGGAAGGAAGCAGTTAAGGAAGGAGACTGGCAAATAGTCTTGAAACTCCTCATTGCCCCAGGACATGATGAAAGAAGGGAGCAGAATCCCAGGTATCAGCCATTGGTTTACGGGGAAATCAAGGAGCTGTGGGGGGCAGCTAAAGACTAAAGGCAGGACTCACCTTGTTTTAATGGCCTAATGAGGGCCATGTTTACAGCACATGTCACCCCCTATGATTTAAAATATATTATGACCATGTTTTTACCACCTACAGAATACACCCTGTGGGAAAGGGGGATGGAAGTGTTTACTAAATCAATTAATAGCAGACTATGCTAATAATGAGGCAAGGGCGCAATTGACAGTCAGCCATCTAGCTGGAGAAGGACAATACAGCCTGCCAGATGATCAAGCAGCAGGTATCCCCAGAGAAGTATTGGACGATATAAAAGAGATGGCTTTGAAAGCTTTAATCCAGGTACTGGATGGTAGCAGCCCCAGTTTGGACTATGTAAACATAAGACAAGAACCCGGAGACCCCTGCATGAAACTGATTGATTGTCTTAAACAGGCACAAGAGAAACAAGTCCGGGATGAAAAGACTCAAAATGAATTACTAAACTCATTGGGGGTAGCCAATGCCAACCTGGAATGTAAGAAAGGGCTGCGTGCCCTTCCACTAGAGATGGAACCCACACTCCTGCAGATGACTGAGGCTGTAATTGCCTCAGGACAGCAGAACACGTACAGGTCGTACAAGCCCAGGCCATTGGGCAAGGAGTTGCAGAGGCCCTAGTGGCCATGCCATTCCCCTTTAAGGGACCCCAGCAAAAATTACAAGGCCCAAAAATATGTTTCCAGTGTGGTCAACAAGGACATTTTAGAAAATATTGTCTCTGAGGTAGGGGGGTATCCGGTCCCTAACAGAAATCAACATCAAACTAAGCAGAATTTTGCTTTTTGCAATGGCCCAGTGCAGGTTGGGATGATGATCCACCCTCACACCTGGCCCAGGGCAGGCTTGGAGTGGCCTTGGTGGCACCTTGGGCTTGGCACAGACTTGAGGATGGTCTATGTTTTCAACAGAGAAACTCAAGAGTTTTAGATTGCTTCAAAGCATTAAAAAGACAAAACCCCTCTTTGGCTGTGTGCAGTCAGATCTCCAAGCAAAGCAGATCCCAAGTGAGTGCGGAGAGACAGGATGGGGATGGGGAATGTGGAGCAAAGTTGTTGACACTGGGTCAGAGCTCAAGGCACAGCTTCTCTGACCAGGCCAGACCTCCTTAGGAGAGTCCCTGGATCAATATCAGTCACAGAATGCTTCAATCACCTCTTGTATAATAAGAAAAGTAATAAAAGACATCCTTCAAAATAGGAGTACATATTTCCTAGAAGATCTTTGAAATATTTCTGCAGCAGGAAAACTTCCTGATGAACAGCACTAGAGCAGAGGGAAATCAAGGCACAGCCATGGTTTGTCAGGACTTGCTTGATGCTAATAAGCCCCAGGGTGCATTTGGAGATCAGCACTGGAACCTCAGGCCCTGAGAGAAGATTGCACAAATCTTTCCAGCAGTCAAAAGTCAGCGGAAACATCCAAAGTGTCTCAAAGCATGAATGGGACCCACTGAGGTCCATCCCCAAAACAGGCTCCTCATGGACTCCTTGGAGGAGAGAATTGGAGGCCAGGATGGCACCAAAAAAAAGTCTCAGAGACTCAGTGTGGAAAGGAAATTCCAAAGTATTTTAAATACCCTTAAGTACCTCCAAGTATTAATGAGCCCTACTGAGTGTCAGTACAAAACTCTCAGGGGACTCGTTAAAGCAGATAATTGGGGCCATGATTGCACAAATCTCTCACAGAGTCTGTATCAAAAGGGAAACACCAAGTACCTGAAAATAACTGAAGTACCTTGAAGTATTAATGAGCCCCACTGAGTGTTGTTACTGACAAAGCCTCTCCAGGGACTAATTACAGCAGATAATTGGAGACCATGATTGCACAAACCTCTCAGAAAGTCAAGGCCAAAGCCAAACCCTAAGTCCTTTGAAAAACCTGCATTCCCTGGGAGCATTCGGGAGTCCCCAGGGCCATTGCTGAGCAAGGCTCCCCAGGGACTCCTTCCAGCAGATCCTTGAGGCCACTGGGATGTGGGCTAGGGGGGATGCTGAGGGCAGGACAAGGGGCTGACAGTGCCCAGCCTGGCTGGGGCTGTGCCAGGAGGCCCCAGGGCCTCAGGACAAGGTGTCTCCTCCCAGCCCTTCCTGGCACAGACCCTGCTGCTGTGCCCCAGGCCACCAAGACTTGGCTTCTCTTTGTCCCCACCTGTCATCAGTGCCTCCAGTGCCCTGCTCTGCCTGGGGCCTGGGGACACTTTCTCAGTCGTGTCCCTCAGTGGGACCCATTAAAAGTCCAAGAAACCTTGGAGTTGGATTCTGACTTGGACTTCTGGAGAGATTTCTTCAGCTTCCTCTGAGGAACTGATGTTCAGGGCCTGAGCACAAAGCCCCAGAGGGTCATTCAAGTCCTGCTGCTGTGTCTGTGCTGCTGAGCTGAGCTGGGCTCCTGGCACAGAGGCAGCTCCTGGTAAGTAAGAAGAGCTTCAAAAGCACATTTCTCTTGATGAGCAGCCCTTCTGCCAGCCCAGCAGGGCTGGGGCACTGCCTGCATCCAGCCCGAACACAGCGGCAGAGAGGGGTTAACCTCAGCCTGGGCTGGGAGTACAGAGCAGAGCTCACTCAGGGCTCACTAGAGCAGAAATCATCCCAGGTTTCAAACAGTCATTCCCTGGCTGTGGAAGAGAAGCTGCAGTTCCTGCAGGGATCTCCTGGAGCTGGCACATCCCACAGCTTTTAGGAGCTTTCAGGAGCACTCTCAGAGCTGCTCCAGGGCAGGGATGTGGCCCCAGGGCAGGGTTGTCTTTCCCTGCTGCGCCAGCCGAGGCACAGCCCAAGGCAGCTGCTGTTGCCAGGCTCTGCTGCAGGGCTGAGCAGCCACGGGTGCAGCCAGGGGTGCCCAGGGCTGTCCTGCAGAGCAGGCTCCTGCAGCCCAGGGCGCTGTGCTGGGGCAGGGACTCTGCTGCCTGCCAGGGACAGCTCTCAGCCGGCCCGGGGAGCTGCTCCCAGCGCTGGGGGGAAGCTGTGGGGGGAAGGAGCCACCCTGAGCAGGGCAGGTGCTGCTGCTGAGAGGGGCTGGGTGAGGCAGGGCTGCTCCCAGCTCCACACCAGCCTGGGCACAGCTCCGGAGGACACCTCCCAAAGAAGGTAAGCTTGGCATTCCTGGAAAGATCAGGAGATTTCCTGGGAGTGTTGTCAATTTCCTGATTGTAGAAGGATGGGAATGCTGGGGTGATGACAAAAAGTTTTTTGCCTTTTCTACAGTTTTTATATATTTGTAGCTCTGTGAAATAATATTATATAGTATTAAAACTATAATCCTTACTTTATTCTATTAAACTCTTAATTAACTCTATTAAGCTGCTATTATATATTTATATAACTATAATACTTAATTAACTCTAATACGTTTTCTAACCTTTCTCTCCAATTTCACAACAATAAGATCACTGTCTAAATACATTCCGGAAATACTGTCTTATTATCAGTCTTATTATCAAATACTCATATTATCAGGAAGAGGACCTACAAGTAGAACATTTTGTTTTTTGACCAGATTGTGAGCAGTCATAACAAAAAGTGAAGGCAAAGAAGCCCTTGGACCTACTCCAATGGGTTGAGACAGGGGTGTGTGTAACTGGAGCAATTGAATCTCCTATTGGATGTTCCTGTTAAACATCCTATTTATTCAAGCTTGAAATCAGGATGCAGGTGTGCCCCATCCCCACTAGGACACCTGGAAGCTTCCAATAAATGTCTGGTTTTTACTTTACTGTTCTAACACTGCTGCAATGGGCTTTTTCTCTTTCGATTATAGATAACAGGGGCATGAGAGAGGCAGAACAGGAATTGTAATCAAATACTCACAGAACATTCTGAGTTGAAAGGAATACACAGGATCATAACATAATGTTTGAACATTTACAGAGACTCTGGAACTGTAACTTTGGGTGGTCAGTCTCTCTGCTGGGAGCCTCCCAAAGGGCCCTCAGCCACTCCTCAGACCCGGACAGCAGCAGCATCACCTCTGCAGGGCCCAGCAGGGCTCTCCTGAGCTGCCCTTGCCCACCTGCACACAGAGCCTGCCCCAGCCAGGGCCCTGCACACAGGCAGGTTTCTGTAGGGCCGGGGCCAGGGCACACAGGGTGGGATGGGCTCTGTGAGCGCTGGCAGGGACAAGGCTCCTCTCAGGAGGGAATGTCCAGGCCCAGGGAGATGCTCAGGCAAGGAGAGAGGGCTGAAGAGAGGAGTGCTGGGCCAGGAGGGCACTGTTGGTGTGTGGGAGGTGCCGGGCACAGCTGGGCATGGGAACACTGTCCTGAGTGCCCGGCTGTCTCTGCCCTGCCCTCTCAGACACAGTAACACAGCATCTTCTCTTGTTTCTGCCCTGCCCTGATATTGTCACTGTTATCTGCTGCTCTCAGGGAGGCTCTGGCAATTGCAGCAGCTGAGTCAGCACTGCCCTTGGCATTCCTGCCAGGCAGGGCTGTCCATTGGAATGGGGTGTCCAAGCTTCCCTGGCACCTGTGGGGCTGTGGGCAAAGCAGTCCATGGGAAAGGGAAATGAGCTGAGCCCCCTCCCTAAGATCCCATCATGGGCACAGCTGGGGATCTCCTTGCTGTGCCCTTCCAGGCTCTGAGCTGCCCTCCTGGGTGTCCCCATGCACAGGTCTGGCTGCTCCTGGCACACTCAGCCAGGACAACTGGAGCTCAGGCAGGGACCTGGGGGAAGGATTTCTCAGAGCAGGAACAAGGCTGGGTGAGTCCAAGTGGGACAATCTGCAGGGAATGGACCAGGTTTGGCTCAAAGCAGCCTCTCCTAACTAGCCACTGTACTTTCTCCATGAACAGGTCCCCATGTGCAGCCCCAGCAAATGTCCAACAGCAGCTCCATCAGCCACTTCCTCCTGCTGGCATTGGCAGACACGCGGCAGCTGCAGCTCCTGCACTTCTGCCTCTTGCTGGGCATCTCCCTGGCTGCCCTCCTGGGCAACGGCCTCATCATCAGCGCCGTAGCCTGCGGCCACCACCTGCACACGCCCATGTTCTTCTTCCTGCTCAACCTGGCCCTCAGCGACCTGGGCTCCATCTGCACCACTGTCCCCAAAGCCATGCACAATTCCCTCTGGGACACCAGGAACATCTCCTACACAGGATGTGCTGCACAGGTTTTTCTGGTTTTCTTCTTCCTTGGATCAGAGCTTGCGCTCCTGACCATCATGTGCTACGACCGCTACGTGTCCATCTGCAAACCCCTGCACTACGGGACCCTCCTGGGCAGCAGAGCTTGTGCCCACATGGCAGCAGCTGCCTGGGCCAGTGCCTTTCTCAATGCTCTCATGCACACGGCCAATACATTTTCCCTGCCTCTGTGCCATGGCAATGCCCTGGGCCAGTTCTTCTGTGAAATCCCACAGATCCTCAAGCTCTCCTGCTCCAAATCCAACATCAGGGAATTTGGGCTCATTGCAGTTAGTGTTTGTTTATGTTTTGGCTGTTTTTTGTTCATTGTTTTCTCCTATGTGCAGATCTTCAGGGCTGTGCTGAGGATCCCCTCTGAGCAGGGACGGCACAAAGCCTTTTCCACCTGCCTCCCTCACCTGGCTGTGGTCTCTCTGTTCCTCAGCACTGCAGTGTTTGCCTACCTGAAGCCCCCCTCCATGTCCTCTCCATCCCTGGATCTGGCCCTGTCAATCCTGTACTCAGTGGTGCCTCCAGCCCTGAACCCCCTCATCTACAGCCTGAGGAACCAGGAGCTCAAGGCTGAAGTGTGGAGGCTGATGACTGGATGGTTTCACAAACATTAAACTGCTGGCCAATTTCTGCCAATCACTTGTAATAAAAGTCACCTTTGATACTTCTTATGGACTTGGTTGTGGGTTTTTTTCCCTTTGTTTTACATTTCTCGTATTGACCAAAATTAAATGTAATTTTCTGTGCCATTTCTCATTTTGTTTTTCTCCATCTCCCCTGTGGCATTGACATAGATCGTGTCAATGATGAGCTGCGTTCATGGAGGCTTTAAAGGAAATAAAAGATCTCTCAGCAGAGTTTTCTGCAGAGATCCCTCTTTTGTTGCCTTTCCTGGAGCTGCAGCAGCAATGTCGGTGTGCAGAGCTGGGGCAGATCAGTGCTGCCAGTGCTGTGCCCAGCAGCAGCAGCAGCAGCACTTGGTGTTGCCAGTGCTGCTGCTGTGGCCCTGCCCCGCTGCCCTGGTGGCCCTGGTGTTGCTGCAGGGCCTGAGTGCTCTCGGGGCCAGGCACAGTCCTGGGGGTGGCAGTGCCGGGGCTGCAGCAGGGACAGGCCATGGGCACTGCTGGGGCAGCGCTGACGCCTCAGGCCAGGCCCTGGGGGCTGCAGGCTCCTTGTCCAGGCTCTCTCAAGAACACGGCCAGGCCAATGCTCAGCACAGAAAAGCCCCAGGGTGAGCAGCCCCAGGGTTGCTCATGCAAGAGTCCAGTCACTCTGTCCCCACCCTGTGGTGCTGCAGGGGTTTTTGTGGCCAAAGTGCAGAACCTGGCACTTGGACTTGTTAAGCCTCACCTTGTTGGATTTGGCCCCTGGATCCAGCCTGTCCAGGTCCCAGTGCTGAGCCCTCCTGTCCTCCAGCAGATCCACACTCCCAGCCAACTTGGTGTCACCACAATTCCATGAAATCCCAGAGTGTCCCAATGGTCTCCATGATTCCACGATGCCTCCCAGTCTTACAATGTTCCTTTGGTTCCATGGTTTCACAAAGTCCCTTGGGTCCTACAGTGTCACAATGGCCCCATCATGACACCAGGTCCTGCTCTGTCCCAATGCTCTGCATGGTTCCACAAGGCCTTGCAGGGTCACAGTGGCCTCTTGGTTCCATGAGGCCTCAGAGCGCCACAAGAAATTCCTTGGTGTTGCAGTGTCACAATGGACCCCTGGTGACAGAAGATCCTGCAGTGGCACCAGGGACCCTTGGTTCCACAGGGCACCCCAGTGTCACAATTGTTCCCTCAGTTCCCAGAGTCCTTGCAGTGGAGCAATGGCCCCTTGATTCCATTGTCCCCAGGCTCTCCCACGGTTCCACAGTGGCACAATGGCCCCTTGGTTCCACAAGGCCCCGCAGAGTCACAGTGGCCTCTGTGGTACCAGCAGGACCCAGAGTGTCACAATGGACTCCTTGCTTCCATTCAGCCCCACAGTGTCACAATGGCCCCTCGGCTCTGTGCTGCCATGTCGTACACAGTGTTACTATGGTCCTCTTAGTGCCACCAGGCCCTGCAGTGTCACAATGGCCCCTTGCTTCCCCATGGCCCTGCAGGGTCACAATCATCAGAGAATCAACCAGGCTGGAAAAGACCTTGGAGAGGGTCAAGTCCAACCTGGGACCCAACACCACCTTGTCACCCAGACCATGGCACTAAGTGCCACATCCAGACTTTCCTTAAACACTTCCAGGGATGGTGACTCACCCACCACCCTGGGCAACCACTTCCCGTCACCTAACACTGTGCTGCCCAACCACTGCTGAGTACAGAGGAAGAATCACTGTCCTGGTCCTGCTGCCCACACCATTCCTGATCCATAGAAGCACCAAGGGTTGGATGAGAGAAATGGTGGGGAGGGGGTGGGGACATATGGGTTATTGACGGTCCGCCTTAAAGGGTCTTGATTTTCATATCTATTCAGGCTGCATTAGAATGTGCTGGGGATCAGTATGAACTGGGGATTGCTGATAGCAATCTATAAACAGGAAAAGCAAACAGGGCAAAACAGTTGTCTCTGCGTTGTTTTCAATATAGTGTATTCACTTTGAAGACACTTCTGAAATTTGTCTAATTAACCACAGAAGAATTGGTTGACAGCCCTGGCTGCTGAGCCCAGCTTTGCCCTGGGCTGAGTTTGGCTGTGGCCCAGCTCCATCCTCCTGCGGGGCTCAGGGCCTGTTCCCAGCCATGGCCAGCCCTGGCCGGCCTCTCTGCTGGCCCAGAGGCCGGCAGAGCCCGGGGCAGGGCTGTCTGTGCAGGCCCACAGGTGCCAGGGGCTGTGCAGGAGCTGGCAGAGGCTGCCCAGCAGGGAGGCCATGGGGCACAGAGCCCCAAGGCTGCTGTGGGCAGCACGGCACAGGGACCGTTCCCAGCTGCAATGCTCCTGGCCTGGGCTGGGCCTGCACAGGGGCTGGGCCACCATGGCTGGGCCACCAAGGGGCCACACAGCCGCTGCCGGGGCTGACAGCAAGGCCAGGCACACACAAGCAATTGCTGAGCATGGCCTGCGCTGGCCAGGGCTGACTGTGCCACAGGCAGAGCTCAGCTGCCCTTGGGGGCTGCAGGAACAGTCGGGAGCCCAAAGAGCCTCCATGGCTGTGCTGCAGACCAAGGCTGGAGCAGGGAAATGCAGGGCTGCTGCGGGATGGGGAGGGCATTGAATTCCAGCACACACCTCAGCTCTCTGATGATCCCGGCACCATGCTGGGCCCCGTTTCAGACTGGAGCAGAGCAGATGTTGATGGGACAGGAGCCCTGCGGGGCTGGCAGGGACCTGCAGCTTGCAAGGTGCTCTGCTCTCCCTCAGGTGCTCTCAGAGAGATCCAATCCCAGCTGGGCACCTCAGGGCACAAGTGGCACTGCCTGTTCATGGGCACACAACTGATGTCTGCCTGGAAAGGGGTACAGGTTTTAATGCTTGTACATTTCAAATTATACAAGCACATTTTTATTATCTGAGTGGCAAGAGTACTTTTGAGAAATGGCGGTTTTCCCACCAGTATTGGGAATTTTCTGGAAGTGTGCTGATGGCATTAAAAGAAGTACTGTTGCTCCCATCTACTGTTGCTCCCATCTACTGTTGCTCACATCTACTTGTGTCACTGTTATTCAGTCTATTATTTCCTCTCCCTCTTCCTTCAGATGTTTCCCACTCATCTCTTGAAATGGCCTTGTCTAAGAACATCTCTTCACTTGACCAGCTGGATCCTATGTACATCTGGCTGCTCCCAGAGTTCCTTCTCCACGTGCTCTCTGGTCATTCAAGTGCCTGTCAGTTTACTGGTTTCACGCTTTGAGCTTCGGAGAGGTGCCCAGTGTTTCTGCAGTTCAAATAAACATCATATTAATCAACATCTTAATTGTGTTTATAACTATCACAGAATTACCTTTTCTTATGACTTTGTATAAAAGTGCTTCTGTGTGGAAATCCCTGGGGGGTGGTGGACATGTCAGATGCTGCTGGGACATCACAGAGAGCTGAGGGAAGAGCTGTGATGGTTATTAAACTGTATCATGTTTAACTTGTCTTTGCTGGCAAGAAATATTCCTGTGTCACCAGTCCCTGACAACAATGGACACAAATGTGATGAGATGTCCAGCCTGGAATGGAGGGAGCTGAGATTTGCACAAGGTTGCTCTGACTGCCAGGGCTTGGATGGGAGAAATGGTGGGTGGGGGTAGGGACAGAGTCTGATTGATTGTCAGCCATGAAGGGTCTTGATTTTCATATCTATTCAGACTGCATGAGGAGGTACTTGGATTCAGTGCCAATTGGAGATTGCATATATCAGTCTATTAAGAGGAAAAAAAACCTAAGCAGGACCTAAAATAATGTTTTCTCACTGTCTTTTAAAGTAGAATATGTTCAGTTTGAATACACTACTGAAATCTCTCTAATTAGCCACAAAATATTTAAAGACGTTAATCAAATTATTCCCAGAGGCTTGGATTGTTAAGGTATTCTGAATGTTAATGAGCCCTGGGACACTGAATTCCTGCACTGAAGAGCTGAAGGCTGAACAAGCCTCTGGAGCAGTGAAATCCAGCAGCAGCCTCCAAGTTGCTGAGGATGTCAGCAGCCCCCACTGAGGCCATCCCTGCCCAGAGACCGTGGGGGAATGGGCAGACAAGGAGAGCGTCCCTGTGGCTGGGCCAGCAGAACTCAGAGGCACCGGCGGCTCCAGCTGGGAAATGGAGTGTGGAATGTGGCTGGGAAAGCCCTGCCTGGGCTGTGCCAAGCAGGACAGACAAGCCCTGACTCTCATCCACTAAAAAACTCTCTCAAGGAGACATTCAAAAGGAATTACAGTTGTTTGAGTACTCTGAGTTGGATGCACGGGAAAAATACCAACAAGAGATCCTCAGGAACTGAAAACAGCAAAACAGCCTTTACTGGCAACTTTAGAAAATCAGAGAAATTTTGTCAAAATGTTTAATGCATCATTCAATCACCAAAAAACACTTCTCAAGGCAATAACTTGCCCTGTTCAACATCACAAACTCTAAGCCTGTTCAATTTAAAGCTAGTCAGAGTTTGCAAGAGGACAAAAATAGAACTAGACACAGAAAGAGAGAAAGAAAAATAAGATTTATAGAAGCACAGACAGAGCTACCAACTCCTGGACTCCAGCAGTTCAGATGGAAATGCCAAGAGGAGGTAGGGTCAAGATGTGTGCTTGCCTTGTGGTCAGCCTTCAATACCCCTTGGTCTTCCTGGGCCCTTCCCCCAGGTGGGACTTGGGCTCATTTGGTCACTCAGGAGCTGGGCTGGAGCTCCAGAGGTGGCTGTGGAGCATTGCCTGTGCTTTGCCAGGGACTGGCAGCCACTGCTGGGCTGGGATAGAGGCTCTGGGGGGATTGGGCTTCCAGGGCAGGGCAGTGCTCCAGGGCAGGGCAAGGCTGGACCTGCCCATTCTTCCCTGACACATGAAATGTTTTGAGCCAACAATCTCCTCCAGTCTGTCACAGTATGCAATGTTGGAGGTGAAATCCCAGTTCTGGCCATGGGCACCTGGAAAAGAAGGAGAGGTCTTTTCCATAGGAAGGAAAGCACAGAGCCCCAGTGTTTGGAAGTCAGGTGAGAGTCTCACTAGGCGAGCCAGACTTGTCAGTAATGGCAGATTTTGTCTGGGAGCAGTCTTTGAGTTTAGGGAATTTTGGAGGTTGAAGCCCAATCTCAGCCATGGGTGCCTGGAGAAGCAGGACAGTTATTTCCACAAGAAGGAAAGCATGGAGCCTTCCCCAGAGATTTGGGGACTGATGAGAGGTGACCCTCATTAAAACATTGTCAGCCAGTCTTGTCCTGGCAATATTCCTATGGAAATAAACCCTGGATATAAGGAAATCTGGTGATGAAATCCCTATTCTGGCCATGGATGCCTGCAGGTGAAGGACAGATCTTTTCCATATGAAAGAAAGTATGGAGCACCAGTGTTTCAACAGCAGATGAGAAGAGGCCTTCAACATGCCATGGTCAGTTGGACCAGTCACGCAGTCCACAGGAGGCCAAACCAGCCAGAACTGCTCTGTGTTGCCGTGGTTTTAAGAGGCCCTGCAGTATCACCATGGTCCCCTTGGTTCCATGGGGCCCACAGTGCCCTAATGGTGATTTGATTCCATGGGGTCCAGCAGTGTCACCATGGTGCTTTGGTTCAATGGGGTCACACAATGTCACAATGGACCCTAGGTTCCAGAAGGCCCCATTGTGTCACATGGTTCCAATGATTCCATGAGGCCTTGCAGTGTCACAATGGTCTCTGTGGTTCCCCAGGCCCCACAATGACACGTGACTCCTCTATTCCATGAGCCCTGATGTGTCACAATGGACCTTTGGACCCTGGGGTTTTGCAGTGTCACAATGGTCTCCTTTGGCCACACAGTTAATAATGGACCACTGATGACACCAGGCCCCACAATATCACAATGGACCTTTGGTTCCATGCAGCCCTGCAGTGTCACAAAGGCCTCTTGGACTCACAAGGCCCCACAGCATCACAATGGTCCTCTTGGTTCTGTGGAGACCCCCAGGGTCACAGTGGTCTCACTAGTTCCATGAGGCCTCACAGTGTCACAATGCTTTGCTTATGCCATGTGGCCCCATAGTGTCACAATTGTCTCCATGATCCCATGACTCCATTGTGTGTCACAATGGCCCCTTGTTTCCATGAGGCTGTGAAGTCTCTTAATGGTGTCTCCATTGTTCCATGAAGCCTTGCAATGTCACCATGGTCCCTTGGTCTCACAGGGCCCCACAGTGTCACCATGGTCCCTTGGTCTCACAGGGCCCCACAGTGTCACCATGGTCCCTTGCTTCCATGGGCCCTGTGCTGCTGCATTCCCCCCTGCCCTTCTCAGACCAGCTCAGAAATGCTCCTTGGGCCTCGGCCTTGGCCAACAGCCCCTGGGCTCAGCTCCTCTGCAGCTCAGCACAAACACTGTCTGCTCCAGGCACTGCTGTGCCCAACCAGCTCCTGGTTGCTGGAGGAGCAGCCTTGGGAACTGGTTTTGTTCCCTCAGTGGCACAACATCCCTGTTCTCACAGTGCCAAAGAAAGCTGTTGATGCCAAGTGCGGCCAGGATGAACCATTGCTGTGACTGCAGCCCCTCTCTTGGGGCCCTACAAACAGCGCTGCAAAAGGAGCCCCTTGGAGCTCTCCTGGGCCAGCGACTCCCTCTGAGTGGGGCCTCTCCCAGCCGGGAACTCTCCCGTTTGCTGCACTCGGGGATCCTGAACAACGAGGGAGCCTGGGCCGATCCCCCCACTCCTCCAGGCTCAACCCTTCACCCACTGGGGAGATGCCAAAGCATCCACAGGGAGCATTTCCTGCCTTCGGGGGAATTTCTCACAGGAGCCTTGCACTGACTCTTTGTGTCTGTGTGCACACAGGAGTGCCTGTGCTGGGGAAATTGGGTAGAAATGCTGCTCTCGGAGGGGTTGGAGTGCCTTGGATAGCTGAGTCAGTCAGGCCTGGAAGTCAGGTTAAGTCACAAGGTCTAAGTGAAGTTAAATGCTGCTAAGAGTTGTTCTTTTGCTAAGTCATTATGTTTACTATAAGTTAATAGCCGAGTTAAATAGTATTAAATGTTATTCTTCTGTTAAATTTCAAAGTCATATGTTATAAATTAGGTTAAATACTGTTAAGCTCTCTTCTTTTGCTAAATTGTGAAGTTGAAGGTATCACTTAAGGTTAAAATATAAGTCAAGTCCTGTTCAGTTTGAGCTCTGTTACACTTTTAGGCTGTATTTATTTTATCCTTGCCCTCACTCTCCTTGTGTCACACACACATGCACACACAAAGGGACAGTTATTGGTTCATTTCTGGTTTGATCGTCTGGAGTTTTTTTGGTTTTGTTGTTGGTTTGTTTCTTTGTTGTGCCTGAAGTGTTCAGTCAGGAGTGACTCTTGCCAAGGAACTTTGTGGTGCTGTCACTTAATATTAAATCTGATTGTTGCTGATCTCTTGCCGAGGATTTTTTCAGCGTTCTCAAGCCCTCGTTCGTCGCAGGGTGAAGGAGCCCTGGCCCAGGCTCTGGCCCTGGGGGACACGGGGACGTTGTCGGGGGGTCCCTGTCCCCCTGTTCCATCCCCAGGTCCCCGGCCCCCCGTCCCCGTGTCAGGCTCTGAGGTTGATCTCGTGGAACATCCTCTGGGGGAGGCTGCGGCGCCGGTGGCAGGGAGACCCGGGGGTACAGGGGACCCCGCTTTGCACGAGCAGGTTTGGACTGCTCTGGGAGAGCTGTGAGGGGGGCTGGGGCAGAGTGACCTCCCCAGTGACCTCACACAGCCCCTGTGATGTCACACAGCCCCTTTGTGATGACACAACCCTCATTATGATGTCACAGGCCTCATTATGATGTCACAGTTAATCTTGTGATATTACAAAACCTACCCTGGGATGTCACACAGCCATTCTGTGATGTCACAACCCCTCTGTGATGTCACACAAATACCCTGTGATGGCAGAATTCATTCTATGATGTCACAGCCTATAATGTCACAAAGCCTACTCTATGATGTCACAGGCAACTCTGTGATGACACACACTACTGCTCTGTGATGTCACAGCCTGCTATGTGATGTCACAAAGCCCCTTCATGATATCACAGGGCCAGTACTGTTGTGTCACTGTGATATCATACAGGTGCACTGCGATGTCACAGAAGGTTCAGTGATGTCACAAAGTCACCCTGTGATGTCACAGTCTGTTCTGTGATGTCACACCTGGCTCTGTGATGTTACTCAGTCACCCAGTGATGTCCCAACCCACTCTCTGATGTCACAGAGCCACCCTCCATGATGGCAGAGGCTACTCCATGGCCCCACATCCTACTCTGTGACATCACAGCCAGCTCTGTGATGTCACAACACCCTCAGTGATGTCACAAAACCATGCCTGTGATGTCATACTGCCACTCTGTAATGTCACAGCACACAATTTGACCTCACAGCCATATAGCCATGCCATGATGTCACAGCTTGCTCTGTGATGTCACACCATCTCCTCTATGGTGATGTACTTGCCCAATGACCTCACACAACAAACTCTGTGATGTCATAGCCCAACTTGTGACCTCACACAGCCCACTCTGTGCTGTCACACAGCCCCTTGCTGACATCACAGCTGCTCTGTGCCTCTAGGACACAGCCACAGAGGTGCCGCTGTGACACAGCCCCCTCTGGGACATCCCCCAGCCCCTGCCAGTGCTGAGCCCCTGGCAGCTCTGGCTGTGCCCTGCTGCTGTCCCTGAGCTGCCCTGGCAGTGCCCCAGCCCTGCTGGGCTGTGCACAGGAGCTGCTCCTGGCCAGAGCTGTCTCTCTGCAGCGCTGCCCTTGCCAGGAGCTGCCTCTGTGAAAAACCACAGAAGGTGGTTTTCAAAGTGCCACCTTCTCAGCTGATTGTGTTTGCATCCTCCTTTCTCTCCTGCCTCTCTTTGCCTGCTCTGTTTCTCTCTCAGTCTCTCCCTTGACCCAGGACAGCTCCCACCAAAGACCCTGCCCTGATTTAATTCCCAGTCCAGGAGCTACAATAGCCACGGGTGAAGTTATGAAGGCTGGCAGTGAAATGTCACTGTAGGATCTTGCTCCACTTGGCTTTTGGCCCCTTCTGAAGAGATTTGCCTTCAAGGGCAGGAACATCTTTTCCGAGCTGGGAACTGTAATTCCAGCCCCTGGGAGTGTGTGCCGTGGATCCCAGAGGGGCATTCCCGAGGCTCCCAGGGTGCTGCTCCTGCCGTGCCTCCCAAGGAGCTGTGCAGGTCCAGGGGACACGGTCCAGCAGCTCTGTTGGTTCTGCGGTGCCACAAGGGCCCCTGGTTCCATGAGTTTCTGTACTGCCAACAGTGGTTCCCATGATGCCCTCTGTGTCAACATGGATATTTGGTGCCATGATGTTCTTCAGTGTCACCATGGCCCACCTCGCTCCATGAGCTCCCGCAGTGTCACAGTGGCCTCCTTGGGTGGGCAGTGTCACCAGGGACCATTGGCTCCATGCAGCCCTGCTGGATCACCATGGACTCCTTGGTTCCAAGAGGTTCCAGGGGTGTCTCCATGGTCTCCTTGGATCCACAGTGTCACAATGGACCACTGGATCCACGTGGCCCTGCTGTGTCACCATGGCCCCTTGGTTCCATGAGACCCCAGGGTCACAATTTACTCCTTGTTTCCACGTCCCCCCCCTCAGTGCCAAAATGGTCCCTTTGTTCCATGAGGAACACAAAAGTTTTGTAGAAACATTGAGCAAATCCTGCTTAGCACACCTGGGAACATCTGTTAGCATTCCAGAGAGGTTAAAGGTGAGGATGGCACCAGCAGCTTCCATGTGCAACAGAGATCCAGGGAAAGGACAGGGACAGAGAATTCAGCTGCAAGACTCAGAGAATTCTTCTTCCAGAGATCATTTCTGCTCACACTGTCCCTTGTAGAAAGGTGACACCATTCCAGACAGCTTGGACTGAGCAGGTAGTTCCTGAGTGGGGTTTATTGTTCAGGTAAGCTGCTCAGGCTTTTCCATTCTTTCCTTCCCAACAGGAAAACTTCTCCTGGGCCTGTGTGCAGGCAAAGCCCTGAGGAGAGTAGGTGGGACACGGTGCAATGGGCTGGGACATGAAGCTGCAGAGCTCAGGGGACAAGGTTCTGCTGCAGCGCACAGGGATGTCAGTGCCAGGTGGGCCATGTCAGACATGGTGAGGCTGGGGGTGAGGAGCAGCTTGTCCAAACAAAGTCAGCCCTCAAGGGGCTCATTCTTTTCCATGCCCAGACCTCCTGAGGAGATATTCAGCATCAAGATCACTTGAGGAATGCTTCTATCACCTCTACTCTGCAATGAAAAAAAACCCCAAGCCTAAAAAAACCCACATGTGTGATTAAAAAACCAAAAATCATGAGGTGCACTTTGTAATCTCCCTCCTTAACAGAACTCCAAACTGACTCCAATCACTGCACAAGCTCTGGACACTTGACAATTGAAGGGAGGCAAAGAGTTCCTGAGGGCTTTCTGTGTTTTAATCAGCCCCACAGTGGATTTGGGGCTGGGTCCAGGAGCCTCAGGCACTGAGAGAAGGATGAAGAAGCTGCTCAAGGAGTCAGCAGCAAAACTCCAAGTGCCTTGGAGCATGGCTGGGCCCCAGTGAGGGCAGGGAGTGCCAAAGGCTCCCCGGGACTGCTGAGAGCAGATCCTTGAGGCCAGGAGTGCGGGGAGCCCAAGGCTCTGGGCAGGGAACTGCAATGCTGAGCAAGGCCTGGGCTGGCTGGGGGAAGCAGAAAGGCCAAGCCCTGAACCCAGCCTGGGCCAGCAGGGCCTGTCCCTCACAGGTGGCTCGGGGCTCTCTGTGGGGCAGGGGGATGTGAGGGGCAGCAAGGACAAATGCCATAAACCCGTGTGACACTCCAGATCCTCAGGGAGCTGAGGGCCAGTGTGACACAGCGGGGTCTCACGGAAACAGGAGGCCATTGTGAGCCTGCAGGGCTGTGGCACCCCAGAACAGTCAAATGCTGGGGACAACCAAAAGCTCTTTTGCTCAGGTTTGGTGCACAGGAGAAACACCAACCAGATATTCTCAAGAGGTCAAAATGACACAAAATTTTACTGGCAAAGTACAAAAAATCAAGCAACTTTGGTAAAGGGTTTAATACAACATCCAATTCAACATGAAACACTTATAGCAGTAACTTCATTAACTTAGCCTATTTAACCTGGAAACCAAATAACCATAAAGATGTTAAATTATCCAAAAATGTTCCAGGTAAAGAGGATAAGCAGAAGACGAAACGGGGAAAGACCGAAAGACAGAAGATCTATAGGAAGACACATATTCAGCTACCAACTGCTTGTTCTCCAGCTTGGGTGAGACACAAAGCCCAGGAGAAGGAGGGTCCAGACCCTGGGCTGAACTCATGCTCTGTTTTTTAAACCCTAAGGCCTTCGTGCAGCCATTGTGACACTGGAGAAGCAAGGAGACCATTGCTGACAGCACAGAACCTCCTGGAACCAAGAGGTCATGGTGACACTGAGGTGCCTCATGGAATCAAGGATACCATTGTGAAATGTGGGGGCCCCATGGAACCAAGGGGACATGGCACAGGTCTGGCTGGTTTGGCCTCCTGGGGCCCACCTGACAGGTCCAGCTGAACTTGGCATGTCGAGGGCTGCTGCTCATCAACCCCTGGAGCAGTGGGGTTCTGTGCTTTCCTTCCTGTGGGAAAGAGCTGCCCTTCTCCTCCAGGTGTCCATGGCCAAAACTGGGTTTCCTCCTCCAAATGTTTGTCTATCCAAGAATGATATCCCAGATGAAATCTGCCAGGACAGACAGATCTGGCTGGCTTGGCCACCTGGGGGCAACCTCACATCTGCCTTTGAAACACCTGGACCATGTGATTTTCTTTCCTACAGGAAAAAAGCACTTTCACATCCAGGCATTCATAGCCAAAGTTGGGAATCCATGTCCAGAATTCTCTATATCCAAGGATTTCTCCCAGACAAAAACTGCCAGGAGAGACAAGTCTGGCTGGCCTTGGCTTCCTGAGGGCTGGTTCTCATTTCTGTGAAACACTGGGACTCTGTGCTTTCCTGTCTAATGAAAAGAACTCTTCTTCCTGTCTAGGTGCCTGTGGCCAAAACTGAGATTCCACCTCCAAAATTCCATATCTCCAAGGATTTCCTCCTAATGAAAGGTGCCAGGAAAAACAGATCTGGCTTGCTTGGCCTATGGTGGTCACCTCTCATCTTCTTCCAAAACACTTGGATTTCGCACTTTTATTTCTTATGGAAAAACTATCCATCTCTACCAGGAGCCCATGGCTGAAACTGGGATTCCACCTCCAAAACTCTGTTCATCCAGGGATTGCTCCCATGTGAAAGCTGCCAGGACAGACAGGTCTGGGTGCCCTTGGCCTCTTAGGGGCTGCCTCTCATCTGGTTTTGAAACACCAGGGCACAGTGCTTTCCTTCCAATGGAAAGGAACTGTCATGCTTATCAACATGTCTGTGGTCAAAAGTGAGATTCCTCCTCTCAAAATCAGTATATCGAAGGATCCCTCTGTAAAAGCAGCTGCCAGGATAAACAAGTCTGTCTTGCTTGAGCTCCTGGGAGCCACCTTTCATCTGCCTTTGAAACACTTGGCCTCTGTGCTTTACTTCCTATGGAAAAAACCATTCCGCTTATCAATGCAGAAATGGCAGAAATTAGGATTCTATCTCTGAAATTCCCTATATGCAAGGCTTGCTGTCAGACAAAAACTACCAGAATGGAGAGGTCTGGCTGACCTTGCCTTCTGATAGCTGCCTTTCAACTGCCCTTGGAACTCTTGCTTTCCCTCCTATGGAAAAGATCTGTGGTTCTCCTTCTGTCATCCATGTCCAAAATTGTTATTCCATCTCTAAAATTCTGTATATCCAAGATTGCTCCCAGACAAAATCTGCCAGTACCATCTAATCTGGCTGTTCTTTGCCTCTGGTGACTGCCCCTCATCGGTCCCTGCAACACTGGGGCTTGGTTGTTTCCTTCCTATGGAGACCACTGTGACACTGTGAGGACCACGTGGAACCATGGAGACCATTGTGATACTTCTGGATCTTCATGGAACCAAGGGGCTGTTGTGACACTGTGTGGCCTTCTGGCACCAAGGACATCATTGTGGCACTGCTGGGCCGCATGGTCCCAAGGGGCCAGTGTGAAACAGCAGGGCTTTGTGGAACCAAGAGGCCATTGCTGCATTTCAGGGCCTCGTGGAGCCAAAGGGCCGTTCTGATCCTGTGGGGCACCATGGATCCATGGAGACCATTGTGGAATTGCAAGGCCCCATGGAATCGTGGACACCACTGTGGGGCCCCACAGAAGCAAAGGGCCACTGTGACCCTGCAGGGCCTCATGGAATGAGGGGAACACGGAGCAGGCCTGGCTGATTCCCTCACCTGAGAGGCACCTGACTGGTGCGGCTGATCTTGGCATGTTGAGGGCTGCCTGTCATCAGCATGGATGCCTCCTATAAAGCACTGGGGTTCCATGCTTTCCTTCCTATGGAAAAGAATCTTCCCTTCTCTTCTCCCTTTTCAGGTGTCCATGGCTGAAATTTCCCTATATGCAAGGGCTACGCCCAGACAAAAGCTGCCAGGACAGACAGCTCTGGCTGGCCTTGGCCTCTGGTGATGACATCTCATCTGTCCCTGAAACACTGGGGTGCTGTTCCTTCCTTCCTATGGCAGAGAGCCATCCTTCTTGTCCAGAGGCCATGGCCAAAATTGGAATTTGGCCTCCATAATTCCATTTATCCCAGGATTGCTCCCAGACAAAAGCGGCCACTACAGACAGGTCTGGCTGGCCTTGGCCTCTGGTGATTTTCTTAGAGTATGAGCAGAATGTTTGCAAACACCTTGGAGAGGGCCCAGAGATCTCCCAAAGTGGAGTTTGGAGGCCTCAAGCACATGAGAACAATATAGGGACAAAGGAGCTCTGTTCTCAGTGGGGTGGAGACTGAGGAGAGCAGAAGAGAGCCCTGGGAAGGACTGAAGAGTTGTTTCAGAGATGGTGCATCCTTTTGGCATAGTAGAGAAAAGTCTGAAAAAGGAAAAATTAATTCCAGGTGCAGCTGAGGAGGCCCAGACTGGACACGATGTAAAAAGGAATTTCCCTCCCAGGGCAGGGCTGTGGTGCAACACTTCCCCAGAAGGAGCCTGGAGCAGCCCAAGGCTTTGTGTGGGCAGGCAGAGGCAGGCAGGGGCAGAGCAGCCAGCAAAGGAAGGGGCCAGCCAGGTGGGGCAGCCGGGGGATGACGACAGCCTGCAGGGACAGAGGCGCAGGGCAGGGACACCGTAGGACAGCCTGGGCTGCACAGGGCACAGGGATGGGCAGCAGCTGCAAGGCCCTGACAGAGCCAGCTTGGGCAGCACTTTGGCCATGGCTGCTGGCCCTGGGCCTGAGGCCACAATGGGACAAGTCACCCTGGCAGGCCTGGGGCCTCATTTCCCCATGGTGCTACCCTTGGCACTGCACATCCCCACATCCCAGAGCCCATCCCGGGAAGAGCCCTGAGCAATGAGGGAGGGACAGGATCTGCCTGGCCAGGGGCTGGGGCTCAGGCCTTGGCCCTTTGCATTCCTGAAACACATCCAGGTTTGCTCAGCACCACAGACACCTTTGCCTTGTTTGTCCCCAGCTGTCATCACTGCCTGCAGTGTTCTGCTCTAACTGGAACCTGGGGACACTTTCTTAGTTGTGTCCTTCAATGGGAACCATTAAAACTTTAAGAAAGTTCAGAGTTTCAGTTTAACTTTGAGTTCCTGAAAAGTTGTTTGAAAACTCTCTCAGGGACTGAGTCTGATGTAAACAACACCAAAGCCCCAAGAGGGTCATTAAAATTTTCCAAGTCCAATTATGGAGAAATATTTCAAAGAGCTTGTAAGACATACACGTACCTATTTTAAAGGGTTTATTTTATTACATTTCTCTTTAGATCTCTGATTGATATTGACTCAGGGTCTCTCCTCAGGCGCTCTGGCCTGCTCAGAGAAGCTGTGCCTTGAGCTCTGATCCAGTGTGGACAACCTTGCTCCACATTCCCCAGCCCCATCCTGTCTGTCCTCACTCACCTGGGACCTGCTGGGCTTGCAGAGCTGGCTGCACTCAGCCTAAGGGTGGTTTTCCCTTTTTGTATTTTTTGAAGCAATCAAAAACTCCTGAGTTTCCCCACTGAACACAGACACACTCCTCAGGTGTGTGCCAGCCCAAGGTGCCACCAAAACCACTGCAGGCTGCCCTGGGCCAGCTGTGAGGGTGGATCATCAGCCCAAGCTGCACTGGGCCACTGCAAGGGGCTGTGGCCATGGACACTGCCCTGACCCTACTGCTGGGTTTGGCTGTCACGGCAACCGTGAGGCATTCAACTGTGCTTGGAAACACTGGGGAGGACTGGGACATACTGGGGAACACTGGAACGCTGTGGGAGACACTGAGACACACTGGGAGTGACATTGGGGGATACTGGGACAAACTGGGAACACTGGGGACACAGTGTAGAAGACTGGAAGGCCCTGGGGCATACTGTGGATGACAGTGGGAGGAACTGGAAGGGACTAGGAATGAACTCAGGTGTATTGGAAGGGACTGGAGAGGCACTGGGGTCGTACTGGTCTGTACTGGGGATGAACTGGGCTGTGCTGGGAGGGACTGGAGGAGTTGAAAGGGCTGTTCCCGCCTCCACTGTCTCCCATTTGCCAATGGTCCTGCCAACCACAGCCAGCAGCCAATCAGCACAGGGATTGGGGTCTTGGGAGCAGTGCCTGGTGTCAGCGCCATCTTTTATTTTTGCCTACAACTCCCATCATGCCCTGCGGCCCGTTAAAGCCCCATTGGAGCAGGGACTACAACGCCCGTCATGCCCCGCGCTCCACAGAACCCACCCCAGCATCCGCCCCCCACCTGTCCCGTAAGTGTCCCCCAGACCCTCCAGGATCCCTCAGTGCCCCTCAGCGCCCATTCGGGACCCCGCAAAAGCGTTCCCGGATCCCCTGAGTGCTCCCAACCCCACGGATGCCGGGTAAAGCCACTTCTGGGAATTCATCTCCTCTCATCCCCCGCGGCCCCAGAGCTCCTCAGAGCACAGTCCCGCACCTAAAACTCGTGCCGTGCCCAGCGCCCTACAGAGCCCAATTGGAGCTCCCCAAGCGCCCCCCAGGTATTCCCGAACCATTTACGTTCCCCCCGAGGACCTTCACGTCGCGGCTCGGACCCTGAAGTGTTCCCCAAGTGCCTTCCTGAACCCCCAAACACTGCGGTCCTGCCACTTCCGGGACTACAGCTCCCATCATGCTCCGCGGGGCACGTACAGCGCTCTCCGAGCCGGGACTTCAACTCCCGTCATGCCCCGCCATCACCAAAAGCCATTGCAGCTGCGCCTACAACTCCCGTGATGCTCTGCGGCCCGTTAAACCGTATTAAACCCGCGCCTACAACTCCCATCACCCCCCGCGCCCAAGAGAGCACCGTTCGAGCCCCCCAAGGGCCCGCACAAGCCCCAAAGGGCCGCAAATTCCCCTCCCTGTCCTCCAAGAGCCCTCCTGGACCCCCAGGTGCTCCCCTGGACCCCGAACTGTCCCTCAGAATTCCTGAGTGCCCCTCCAAGTGCCCACCCAGCTCCCCCAGGTGTCCTCCAGACCCTCCAGTTCTCTCTGAATTCCCTGCCCAGACCCAAATGTCCCCCAAATTGAAATAAATGGGCAGGAGATCTTTCTCCTTTTTAATGCCTTTATTAAGAAGAATCAGCTCAGGTGGGAAGAAATCGACGGGTTGCACCCTCGCCGCCGCTGCTCCCAGGCGTGGCACGAAGGAGGAGGACGATGCAGTTTTGTCCGCTGGTCTGCAGGCAGAACTGGGGACTCTGTCCTCACGGGAGAGTCGTTGAGTCCTTGGTTTGTTGGTTTAGAAAGCCGGGGGGTCTCTTTAATCAGTTTCTTTTCAGGTTAGGGTGAGAAATAAAAAGATTCAAGCAGGTACGGGACTATGCTCCCATCCTTAGACGTCACTTTAAGTCACTTATTGGCTCGTGATTTTAGGGGTTTTTCTTATAAAAACTGTAAAACTGTAACAATCCAGGGTGCACTGCGTTTCTTATTTGCATGTTGTTTCTGGTGTCACTGCCCATCTCTTTACCCTGGAGGGTTTCCCTTGGTATCTTCTTGGCATGCAGCCAGCATCAGGGAAACAATCAGTTAATCACCTGCCATTAACGGGTATTTGAAAAGCTTTCCTTCGGCAGCGAAACTAAAGGAGGCTGACTCGGTCTGGCTTGGTTTTTTTAACTCTGAAACTTTAAAAAAAATACAACTTTCTATTCATAACAGTTCCCCCCTATTTTTCTTTGATCAAGCTTAAGCTTGCATCAACTTATAATTTTTGGCTCATTAACATAGAATTTCCTATATTTTTTATATTGATTATACATTTCCTCAGCACTTGGGTGATCATATTTACTAAGCTTCATTACCTTTTTTGGTTTTTTCAGGTTAATTCCTATAGAGATCCTTAGGTTATTCTGTACAGCAGATGTCACTATTTTTGTTAAACATGGAAATAAGAACAGACTAACAAGTGTACCCACTGTGAAGGTTATAGCTTTCCAACTTTTTTTGAAAATCCATAGATTATCCCACCAACTGGAATCAAGTGTAGGAGTCTTTTGATTTTGTAAATATGCTAGTTCTTTTATTTCGTTTAAAGTATTTCTAATGACTGCCACAATTAATTTGATTTGATAAACTACTGTTTTGGTTTGGTTGAGTTGGTCATTAATAAGATTAAGAGCCAATGCGGTCTGATTAAATAGTACTTCTAATTCTGATTGTAGTTTCAAAATTTTGTTTAACATATATTGTTCCTTCAGTTTTGTTTTTCTCAAATCCTCATATATAGGAACTCTTAAACTTGATCCAGATTCTTTGTGTATTATAAAGACAGTTTGTTTTATAATTCTAATGATGCCACCACTAGACCAGCCTCTTGGCAATTCAGTGGATGTTGTGGTACCATTGACCCAGAACAGGTGTTTAGGGGTTTCCTGAAAGATATTAATTTTTGTTGTGCCCTCCCAATATTTAGAAATACTTTTTCCTTTTACCAGATTTACCAGGTTTGCTTCAGTAGCATCACGTTCAAAGCACCACCAGGTTTCTCCTACAGGGTGCTCTCCCAGGAGTGGCTGCCTAAAGGTGGCGGTGTTCCGGGTTATCCAATATATTTTCTTATTCTCTTGATAAAAGATCAATTGGGAGAGGTTAACACAATTGTTGTGGACTCTCAGCAAGGAGCTTACTTCTTTCTCATAGAAAGGTTGGTAGTACTCATTGCACAGCTCTCCTGGGCTCTCCAGAGCACCACCAGCAATCAGAGCCAGCACTACTACCCTTCCCAAGAGTCCGGTATGGGTCATCCTGCACAGCCTGCCCACCCGGCCTTGCCTCTTGAGGATTTTACTGAGAAGAAGTCTCCAAGTTCTTTAGAGTCTCTTGCTCCTCTGGTCAAACCTCTCTTGATCTGTCCCTGCTACTTTGGTCCCTCCTAGGGGAGCACTCTGGAGAAGATTAACCTGGGGTCTTTGGTACTAAGTTAGGACGACTTAACCAGAATTACTTATTAACAATTTTTAACTTTTACAAATTTCTTTAAACACTTCAAGACATGTTATGATTCTAAACTTTTTTCTTACGCAGTTTATCAGTCTTTTTGAATGTCAATTTTAAGTCATTTGGTCCTTTTATAATAGTATACTCAGCTCAATTAACTCCTGATGCAGTTGAATCTTGTCCTGAGTTAGAGTGTGAGGGTGGTGTGGAATCTGGTCCAATACCAGAAGGAGACACTGACGAATCTTGTCCAATGCCCGGGGGTGGGACTGGTCCTTTAATTCTCGTAATGTGAGTCCAACCTTTTTCTCTGGTTCGCACGGCCGAATTAGCGATGAGGAGTACCTGAAAGGGGCCTTCAAATTTCTCCTTCCAGGTAGTCTCCTGTGCTATAGGGTGTTAACAAGAATGGCAATCCGAAAATCATTTTATAAGGTGAAATCCTTATATCAGACCGGGGTCTTATTTTGATGCGCAAGAGCGCTAGGGGTAAACACTTTAGCCAATTCATTTTTGAGAATTTTGTTCATTTGTTCCACCCTCCCAGAACTCTGGGGGTGCCACAGAGTATGCAATCTCCACTTTATTCCTGAAGCTTCAATTATAATTTGCAATGTTTGGGCCACAAATTTGGACCTCAGTCTGAGTCTAAGGTATTCACTATTTCATTCTGGTTCACCTTTTTGGCAAGTTAAACACTCTTATAATTGTTTTTGCTAGGTTATATCCGCTTATGCACAGGTTATTTCTTAGGAAATAATCACATAGTCCTTGGACTCCCCAGTGGGTTAATTTCTGTAGTTCTGTTAGCACCATCCCAGCAAGTGCTTTGTTTAGAAACACCCGTCCGTCAGATATTAACCACTCCCCCATATCCCTTGATGTAACTTTAAATTTCACAAAATATGAGTTCTTTTTTTTTTTCCCTACTCGGGTGTGGTTTCTGCTTAAAAAAAACCTTTTACCAGATCCTCTGGTCTTAATGCTGCTTCCTTTGCTATCTTGATAAGCTAGCAAAGGTTTCACAACTTTAGGCTAAACAGTCTTGGGGGGGGGGGTCCAGTTGCTCCACAGTAATAGCAGCAGCTTTCACTCAAAGGGACTCGAGGCCTCTCCATGCCTCCTGTCCCTGACAGTACTGCCGTATCCTTGCCTGCTGCTGGTGGTGGCCCCCCCCACTCTTTTGTGGCCTCGTACTGTAGGAAAGAGTTGTTTGCTCCCACACTTTCTCTGGCTATAGCAAGCATGATCTTGGCTTTGGCTATTGCTTTTTCTTCTTCCCTCCTTAAATACACTTTCAATGCTTCCTTCAATAACTCATTAATATCTTTTTCTTGCCAATCCTCTATCTTTTCCAGTTTTCTCCTTATACACATCCACTTGTCTTTCGTCCCACACCATGGCCATCCTCCTTGCACTTCTAATTCTGGCCACACTTCTGAACAGTAATGAATCATCTTAACTTTATCTAATCCTTCTGTACTTTCTATAAAGTCCCATTTCTCTAATAGTTCACCTAGGGGACTGTGGGGAGGTATATTCTTCAATCTTTGGCCACTTTTCTTACTACCGCACCCTCCCATTATTTTCTGCCTCTAAACAAATCACAAAGATGTCTTTTTTCTCTAAAGGAAATATATCTTATTTAAGAAGTCTCGACCTCCTGCCAAAACTCCAATTTCACTGACCCTTTTCGTCAGGACTTTGTTAAGACCTTGGCTTTCTTGCCAAGACTCAACAAACAACCAAAATACAAAAAAACATCCTCGAGGTCTTGACCTCTGAGGTTTGCCTGACCTCCTTCGTCAGGACTTAGAGAGACCTTGGCCTTCCCTTGCCAAGGCTCAAACAGTCAAACCTTGAAACCCTGGCTTCTGAGGCGCCCGACCTCCTTTGTCTGGGCCAAACTGCCTGATACCCTAACTTCTCTCGTTAGGACCTGTATCAGGGCCTTTGGGGTGCGTGCCACTCACACAGCTATTTCCTCCGCACGCCCGGAGGGGGGTCCTGTGGGGTGCATGCCACTCACACAACTATTTCCTCCGCACGCCCGGAGGGGGGTCCTCTTTACCCCTCTGGAGGCGCCTCAATCACCAGTTCAACTCGCTTCCCCCTGTTCCCGGCCGGCCCCCTCGCGGGGGTGCGGAACCGCGGTACTGAGGGGTCCACACTCACTTCGAGGGGCCGAGCTGCCGGCCCTCGTCTCACTCACACACACTCGCTCGCCTCCCTCTCCCGCCGCCGGATATTCTCACCTATCCGACGCTGCTCCATGTCACTGTCCCAAGCTGATCTTCTCTGGTCCTGATAGCCAGCTGTCCTGCAGGTCCAGGGTGGGCGGCCGTCCCAGTCCTGGTGTCCTCTTCAGGCGTGGCTATCCCGGACGAGTCCCCCAAGCTGAAATAAATGGGCAGGAGATCTTTCTCCTTTTTAATGCCTTTATTAAGAAGAATCAGCTCAGGTGGGAAGAAATCGACGGGTTGCACCCTCGCCGCCGCTGCTCCCAGGCGTGGCACGAAGGAGGAGGACGATGCAGTTTTGTCCGCTGGTCTGCAGGCAGAACTGGGGACTCTGTCCTCACGGGAGAGTCGTTGAGTCCTTAATTTGTTGGTTTAGAAAGCCGGGGGGGTCTCTTTAATCAGTTTCTTTTCAGGTTAGGGTGAGAAATAAAAAGATTCAAGCAGGTACGGGACTATGCTCCCATCCTTAGACGTCACTTTAAGTCACTTATTGGCTCGTGATTTTAGGGGTTTTTCTTATAAAAACTGTAAAACTGTAACAATCCAGGGTGCACTGCGTTTCTTATTTGCATGTTGTTTCTGGTGTCACTGCCCATCTCTTTACCCTGGAGGGTTTCCCTTGGTATCTTCTTGGCATGCAGCCAGCATCAGGGAAACAATCAGTTAATCACCTGCCATTAACGGGTATTTGAAAAGCTTTCCTTCGGCAGCGAAACTAAAGGAGGCTGACTCGGTCTGGCTTGGTTTTTTTAACTCTGAAACTTTAAAAAAAATACAACTTTCTATTCATAACACAAATGAGCTCCAGAAATGTCTCCATGGACACCAATGGGCTCTCCCTTGACCCTCTCTGAGGAAAAGATGATAAAAAAAGATGACAAAATTACTGGAAACATTACTAATTAACATAAAGAGGCAGAAATTAATAGCCAATAGACTTTAATTAAGGAAGGGAATTGTGTTACGTAGAACCAAAGAACATTAATTTTCTTGGCTACTAAAAATGTATAGATTTTTTATGCAAATATTGTTATAAATGAGAAGCTTGACTAGGCCAATACTCAAGCAGCAATCAGTTTATTAATTAATATGGTAAAGTATGGGCAATCCAGGCTGGGTACAGTGGGGGAAATTTTCCCTCCAACTGCACGCCGATAGTTGGGGCTTACAGGTATTTATAGGGGTACTCATAAACGTTCTCAGCAGTTTCAATTCCCAATTTTTACATGACAATTCTATACACTATTGTGATTCAGTTTTTCTCAGGATGCATCCCAGAAAGGAGTATCCCCAGATGGTGGGGTCTGGCTTCTGAAAGGGTCTCCCAGCTGGTGAGGTCCTGATTCCAGATGCGGGTCCACCTTTTAATTGCAAGGACTATAAATCTCCTAACAGTGATGTCCAGCTTCCCTTGGTCGAAACTATCAGTCCTTGAGCTGATGTTCATCTTCCTTTCTCAAGCTGCTTTTCACTGTCTTGTTAAGGTGTTGAGATAAGCATGTTTGCTTTTGATATATTCTAAAGCTACAGTTCCAAAGATACTTACTACAAGCAATATTCTAAAATTATACTTCAAAAGGTTATTATTGCAAAACTCTTTAAGGCTTAGCTACAAGCAGAAAGTTTCTGTCAAACAGCGACATCCTTAAAGCTTTAATTCAAATGCTCCTAAATCAACTGAAGACTTATAAAGGTTAATTGCAAACAAAGGAAAGGTTCAAAAGTCTTCTTCCATGCTTTACTTCCTCAGTTATTTATTAGAATTCATCTTTATATTTGTCCCATGGTGGGTTTCCACACATACCACAATCACAAATACACACATTGCCTGTATGTACCTGAGATGAAACACAGCTTTGTATTTCACAATCTGCAGCTGCCTGAATACAAAAACTGCAATAGGAGCCTCTCTCCAGGGGGAAATCTCCCCTCCTGTGCCAGCCCGTGGCAATGCTGCCATTCTCTGCTGCTGCTGCTGCTGCTGGGGCACTCGGGGCTCGGGCTGAGCAGCAAAGGTGACCCTGAGCCAGGAGCTTTCCTTGGCTGCAGCAAAGCCTCGGCACGCAAAGCCCTTCCCGGCGCTGTGCCCTGTGCCAGGAGGGATTGTGCCAGCCGAGCTGACCCGAAATTTCTTCTCCCAGACAGCTTTAGGACACGCACCATGGAGAAGCCAGAGCCCACTCTCAGCTTTGTGCAGTCCTGCAGAAGAATCCTGTGTGTGAAGCAGCCTGGGAACAGGGTTTGGTGTCAGGGGAGGAGAACTCAGAGCCCTTTTCTGCCCTGTGGGCTGAGGCTCTGCATTTGCAATGGCCCTGCAGCTGCCAAAGGGGCCTTTTTGGCTCAGCTGAGAACAGTTCTGCTGAGAGCCTGCCCTAAACCTATTTTTCCTGCAAATGTGCTCAATGAATTCTCATTTATTGCAAATCCAGGTCTTGTGTGAGTGCAGGTGTGACAGCTGAAGCATGGAACAGCTCTGCTGGGGCGAAGTTCTCTTTTTCTTGTTTGGTTTTTTTTTCTTTGGTTTGGTTTGTTTCTTTTTGTTGACTTTTGGGTTTTTTTTGTTTGAGTTGGGTTTTAGTTTTGTTTTTGTTGTTGTTTAGGTGATAGGTTTTTTGTTTTCTTATAGTTTTGTTTGGTTTTTTGTTGGTTTTCTGTAAGTGTGTGTGACACTTGTCTGTGGCACTGTGCAGGTGGCCAGGGGGACCTTCCCCGAGCTGTGCAGAGGAATCCACATCAGCCCAGGCCGGGCTGGGCAGTGGCCGCTCAGTTCCATGGACTGGACGCGGCTCTGGACGCTTCCCTTGGAGCATCTGCAGGGAGGGAACGCTGGGGCTGTCACTGCTGGGGTGTCACACACAGGGGAACGATGGGGCTGTCACTGCTGGGGTGTCACAGACAGGGGAACGCTGGGGCTGTCACCGCTGGGGTGTCACAGACAGGGGAACGCTGGGGCTGTCACCGCTGGGGTGTCACAGACAGGGGAACGCTGGGGCTGTCACCGCTGGGGTGTCACAGACAGGGGAACGCTGGGGCTGTCACTGCTGGGGTGTCACACACAGGGGAACGCTGGGGCTGTCACTGCTGGGGTGTCACAGACAGGGGAACGCTGGGGCTGTCACTGCTGGGGTGTCACAGACAGGAGAACGCTGGGGCTGTCACTGCTGGGGTGTCACAGACAGGGGAACGCTGGGGCTGTCACCGCTGGGGTGTCACACACAGGGGAACGCTGGGGCTGTCACCGCTGGGGTGTCACAGACAGGGGAACGCTGGGGCTGTCACTGCTGGGGTGTCACACACAGGAGAACGCTGGGGCTGTCACTGCTGGGGTGTCACAGACAGGGGAACGCTGGGGCTGTCACCGCTGGGGTGTCACACACAGGGGAACGCTGGGGCTGTCACCGCTGGGGTGTCACAGACAGGGGAACGCTGGGGCTGTCACCGCTGGGGTGTCACACACAGGGGAACGCTGGGGCTGTCACCGCTGGGGTGTCACAGACAGGGGAACGCTGGGGCTGCCCCGGTCCAGCCCTGTCCCCAACAGCTCTGCCAGTGCCTCGAGGGGACACAAAGGCTGAGCCAAAGGGTGAGAATTGCAGAAGGGGCTGAGCTGGGAGGGACCCATTGGGATCATTGAGTCACAGAATCACAGAATTACTGGGTTAGAAGAGACCTTCAAGGTCATCGAGTCCAAGCTGCCCTAATACCTCAACTGGACCATGGCACCGAGTGACACATCCTGTCTTTTTTTCAACATATCTAGGGATGGTGACTCTACCACCTCCCCAGGCAAACCAATCCAATACTTTACCACACTTTCTGCAAAAAAACTTTCCTAAAATCCAACCTATATCTCCCTTGGTTTAGCTTAATACTGTGTCCTCTGGTTCTGTCAGTTGTTGCCTGGAGAAAGAGACTGACCCCACCTGACTACAACCACCTTTAAGGAACCTGTAGAGAGCAATAAGGTGACCTCTGAGTCTTCTTTCCTCCAGACTGCAGCTGGAGAAAAGACAACCCGAAGAAACAACCCCAGCTCCTTCAGTCATTCCTCACAGGATTTGTGTTCCAAGCCCCTCACCAGCCTTGTTGCCCTTCTCTGGACATACTCCAGCCCCTCCATGTCCTTCCTAAATTGGGAGGCCCAGAACTGGACACAGCACTCAAGGTGCTGCCCAGCCAGTGCTGAGCACAGGGGAAGAATCACTGCCCTGCTCCTGCTGGCCACACCATTCCTGATCCAGGCCAGGAGCCATTGGCCTTCTTGGCCACCTGGGCACACTGCTGCCTCATGTCCAGCCTGCTGTCCATCAGTCCCTGCAGGTCCCTTTCTGCCTGGCTGCTCTCCAGCCACTCTGTCCCCAGCCTATAATTCTGCAGGGGGTTATTGTGGCCAAAATGCAGGACTCCACTCTGCCCTTCATCCAACCATTCCAGGTCTCCCTGCAGAGCCCTCCTACCCTCCACCAGATGGACACACGCTCCCAGCTCAGTGACATCTGCAGATTTACTAATGAAAGACTCAATCCTCTCATCCATGTCATCAATAAAAACATTGAACAGAGCTGGCCCCAGCACAGAGCCCTGAGGGACAGCCCTGGTGCCTGGCTGCCAGCTGGATGCAGCAGCGCTCACCAGCACTCTCTGGGCCGGCCATGCAGCCAGTTCTGAACCCAGCACAGAGTGCTCCTGTCCCAGCCCTGGGCTGCAGCTTTTCCAGGAGTGTGCTGAGGGGACAGTGCCAAAGGCCTTGCTGGAGTCCAAATAGACACATCCACAGCCTGTCCTGCATCCACCAGGAGGGTCACCTGGTCATAAAAGGAGACCAGGTTGGTCAAACACGACCTACCCCTCCTGAACCCCTGCTGGCTGGCTCTGATACCCTGGCCATGCTGCAAGTGCTGGGTGATGACACTCAGTATAAACTGTTCCATTTCCTCAATGGGTACTGAGGTCAGGCTGACTGGCCTGTAATTACCAGGATCCTCCTTCCCACCCTTGTTGTGAATGGGGGTCACATTGGGCAGCTTCCAGTCATCTGGAACCTCCCCAGTGAGCCAGGACTGCTGGTAAATGATGGAGAGCGGCTTGGCAAGCTCATCTGCCAGCTCCCTCATCACCCTGGGGTGGATCCCATCTGGGCCCATGGATTTATGAACATCCAAGCATCTTAGAAGTTCTCTGACTGCATTCTCTTGGATAATGGGGGGACCATTATGTTTCCTGGAACCATCAACCAACCCAGGACAGTTTTCCTGAGGACAAGCCATCTTCCCACCAAAGACTGAGGCAAAGAAGGCGTTAAGCACCTCTGCCTTCTCCTCATCTGCAGTTACTAAGTTTCCTCCCTCATCTAATAGAGAACAAAGGTTGGTCTTACCCTTACTTTTACCATTGATATATTTGGAAAAAACATTTGTTATTATCCCTTTAAAAAGTTGCCAAATTGTGTATGTACTGAGCTTTGGTCTCCCTAATTTTTTTCCTACATGCACCAGCAACCCCCTTAAATACTTCCTGAGAGACCTGACCCTCCTTCCAAAGATGATGCATCCTCCTTTTATTCTTCAGTTCCTTCAAAACCTCCTTGCGCATCCAGGCTGCATGTTTGCCTCATCGACTCATCTTTCAGCACACAGGAACAGTCTGTTCCTGTGCCCTCCAGGTTTCTGTTTGGAAGCATGTCCACCTTTCCTGAACTCCTTTGTTTTTAAGGGCTGCTTCCCTAGGAACTCTCTGGATAATTCTCCTAAGAAGCCAAAGTCTCCAGAAGTCCAGTGTAAGAGTCTTATTGATGTTCCTCCTCATTTCACCAAATATCAAGAACTCTATAATTTCATGATCACTCTGCCCCAAGTGGCCTCCAACCACCACATCTCCCACCAGCCCATCTCTATTGGCAAACGACAAGATCTAACACAGCCCCTCCCCTGGTGGGCCCGCCCACCAGCTGTGACAAAAAGTTTGTCCTCCACACACTCTAAAATTTCCTGGACTGCCTCTTTTCAGTTGTATTGAGTTCCCAGCAGATGTCTGGCAGGTTGAAGCCACCTACAAGAACAAAGGCTGATGATCCTGAAATAGTATCTAGCTGCTTATAGAATGAGTTGTCCACCTCTTCTTCCTGGCTGGGTGGATGATAACAGACTCCCAGTAGGATGTCAGCCTTGTTGCCCTTCCCCCTAATTCTCACCCACAGACATTCAACTTCATCATCATTAGTTTCAATACCTTTGGTGTCCAAAGCCTCCCTAATATAAAGGGCCACCCCTCCACCTCTTCTCCCTTTCCTGTCTCTCCTGAAGAGCTTGTAGCCACCCAGTGCAGTGCTCCAGCCATGTGAGTCATCCCACCACGTTTCTGTGATGGCAATTACATCACAGCTCTGCTGTTGGACCATGGCCTCCAGCTCTTCCTGTTTGTTACCCATGGTGCGTGCACTGCTATCCATGCACCTCAGCTGGGCTGCTGATTTCACCCCTAACTCAGGCTTACCGCCCTTGGGCCTGCTTCCAGACAGCCCAGCTGCATCCCCTTCCCCGTTTCAGACCTAGTTTAAAGCCCTCTCAACAAGTTCTGCCAGTTCATGAGCTAAAATTCTTCTGCCCTTAACAGAGAGATGGAGCCCATCTGGTTCCAGCAGGCCAGGTGCTGTAAAAGTTGCCCTGTGATGAAAGAATCCAAAATTCTGCCAATGACACCAACCCTTGAGCCACTTATTGATAACATGAGCTTTCCTATTCCTTTCACCATTTTTCTTGGCCACCAGATGGACTGAGGAAAAGACAACCTGTCCCTCTGTCCTATCAACCACATGTCCCAGTGCCCTAAAGTCCCTTTTAATTGCCCTGACACTCCTCTTTTCAATCTCATCACTGCCAGACTGGAGTATCAGCAGTGGGTAATACTCAGAGGGCTGAATCAGCCCAGGCAGTCTCTCAGTGATATCCCATACCCAGGCCCCAGGGAAGCAGCAGACCTCTCTGTGGGGTGGGTCCAGTCAACATATGGGGCTCTCTGTTCCCATCAGGAGGGAGTCACCCACCATGCTTATCCTTCTTTCGTTTTTGATGTTAGAGGTGGTAATCCTCACAGATGAATCATAACTGGGAGTCTCACTGGGCAGATAATTTTCTTCTAAATCTTCTGGCTGACTCTCCAGATGCAGGGGCTCATACCTGTTCTGAAGTGTCACCTGGCTTGGGAGGGGGAGTCAGGAGGAATTTTCATTATTACCTGCTCGAGTAGATATCTACTCCCACTCCCCTTCATCTACCAGACGTCCTTCTATTGTCTGACAGTGAGAGGCATAAAAGACTGTGGGAACCAAGGAGAGCATTGCTGCAATGCCAGACCTCATGGAACCAAGGATCCCTTGGGACACTGCAGGGCCTTGGGGGACCACGGCACCATTGTGACACTGCGGGGCTCAAGGATCCAAGGGACTTTGTGACACCAAGGGGTTCCATGGAACCAAAGGGATATGGTGAGAGTGGGAGGCCTCATGGAGACCGTTGGGACACACTACGGCCTCATGGAACTGTGGTGACACAAAGTGGGGTGCAAGTGTGGATCTGCTGGAGGGTAGGAGGGCTCTGCACAGGGCCCTGGACAGGCTGGATCCACGGAAAACATTCCAACAAGGTGAGGTTTAACAAGTCCCAGTGCTGGGTCCTGCACTTTGGCTACAACAACCCCTGCAGCACTACAGGCTGGGGACAGAGTGGCTGACAGCAGCCAGGCAGAAAGGGACCTGCAGGGACTGATGGACAGCAGGCTGGACATGAGGCAGCAGTGTGCCCGGGTGGCCAAGAAGGCCAATGGCTCCTGGCCTGGATCAGGAATGGTGTGGCCAGCAGGAGCAGGGCAGTGATTCTTCCCCTGTGCTCAGCACGGGTTGGGCAGCACCTCGAGTGCTGTGTCCAGTTCTGGGCCCCCCAATTTAGGAAGGACATGGAGGGGATGGAGCATGTCCAGAGAAGGGCAACAAGGCTGGTGAGGGGTCTGGAACACAAGTCCTGTGAAGAGAGGCTGAGGGAGCTGGGGTTGTTTATCCTGGAGGAGAGGAGGCTCAGGGGAGATAAGGCAGTGTCAGGGCACAGGTTGGACCTGATGATCTCCAAGGACTTTTCCAATCCAATCCCTGACTCTGGGATTCCCTGAAACCATCCTTGGAGCAGCTGCAGGATGAGCC
This sequence comes from Passer domesticus, assembly GCF_036417665.1. Classification (NCBI taxonomy): domain Eukaryota; kingdom Metazoa; phylum Chordata; class Aves; order Passeriformes; family Passeridae; genus Passer; species Passer domesticus. Next base: position 2,140,265 of record NC_087503.1, on the reverse strand, counting down.
CTGGGCCTCCTCTTCAGAAGCTGCAGCAGCCCAGGTCCCTCAGCTTCTCCTGCCAGCCCCAAAGCCCATCGTGTCAGTCCTGCAGAGCCTCTGCAGCTCCTCCTCATTGCCCACAACAGGGAGCCCCACAGGCAGACACAGCAGCCCAGATGTGCCCCCCTGGCCTGGGGTGCCTCTGGCAAGGGAGCAGCACCAGGCACTGCAGGAGCCTGCAGACAATTCCTGCAGCACTTGGAGGATGATCCTGCTGCCCAAGGGACGTTCCCATGGGGCCAAGTCAGGAACTGCAATGGGGAGTGGGGCCAGAGAGGAAAGGGCAAACAGGGATGGGCTGTTTGCAGGGCAGGGAACATGGGTGGCAAAAGGAAGATATTTGTACCAGGAAGAGTAAAGAAAGCAAAGGTGAAGCCAAGGAAATGCTTGTGGCAGTTTGGGGGTGGCTGCCAGGCAGCCCTGCTCTGAGCAACAGCGTCTGCAGTGGCACAGGAAACTCCCAGCTGATGGGAACAAACTTTCTGGCTGACTGCAGAGGCCAGGACAAAGCTGAGTGCTTTCCTGGTGTCCCCCAGCCCTTGCTGGCCCCAGGGGCTGATGGCATTTGTGCTCCCTCAGGTTCATGTCCCCACAGCAGCAGCATGGGGGTGCTCCCGCCTGCTCTGTGCAATGCAAACAGGGGCTCCTGAGCCAGTGCTGCCGTGGCTGTGCCTGCAAGGATGCGGCACCTGTGTGAGCTGGGGGAGAGGCCAGGGCTGCAGAGGGGGGATGTTGTTGGCAGCTCCATCAGGACGCTCTGGGACGCTGCCCTGGGCTGTGCAGCACACTGGGGATGGATCAGCCCCTGCTCTGGTGCTCCTTCCCGTCTCCCCCAGGGCCCTTGCAGAGCCCCAGCCATGCTGTTTGCCCCCAGCCTGCCCACGGCCAGCCTGGGGCTGCTCACTCTGGGGCTTTTCTGTGCTGAGCATGGGCCTGGCCGTGTTCTTGAGAGAGCCTGGGCAAGGAGCCTGCAGCCCCCAGGGCCTGGCCTGAGGCGTCAGCGCTGCCCCAGCAGTGCCCATGGCCTGTCCCTGCTGCAGCCCCGGCACTGCCACCCCCAGGACTGTGCCCGGCCCCGAGAGCACTCAGGCCCTGCAGCAACACCAGGGCCACCAGGGCAGCGGGGCAGGGCCACAGCAGCAGCACTGGCAACACCAAGTGCTGCTGCTGCTGCTGCTGGGCACAGCACTGGCAGCACTGATCTGCCCCAGCTCTGCACACCGACATTGCTGCTGCAGCTCCAGAGAAGGCAACAAAAGGGCATCTCTGCAGAAAACTGCTTGGACATCCCTTAGTTTGTTTATAGTCACCAAGAGCGCAGCCCCTCATTGATACAGTCTGAGGCCACAGGAAAAGTGGAGAAAAACAAAATAAGAAATGGCACAAAAAATGACATTTCTTTGTGGGTAATATGAAAAAAAGAAAACAAAGAAAAATAACCTCCAAAGTGAAAACAACAAGAAATATCCATGATTACTTTTATTACAAGTGATTTTCAGAAATTGGCCAGCAGTTTAATGTTTCTGAAAGCATCCAGTCATCAGTCTCCACACTGCAGCCTTGAGCTCCTGGTTCCTCAGGCTGTAGATGAGAGGGTTCAGGGATGGAGGCACCACTGAGTACAGAACCGACAGGGCCAGATCCAGGGATGGGGAAGACATTGAAAGAGGCTTCAGGTAGGTAAAAAATGAGGTGCTTATAAATAGGGAGAGCACAGCCAGGTGAGGGAGGCAGGTGGAAAAGGCTTTGTGCCTTCCCTGGTCAGAGGGGATCCTCAGCACAGCCCTGAAAATCTGCACATATGAGAAAACAATGAACACAAAACAGCAAAATACTAAAGAGATGGAAAACACAAGAAGTCCAGATTCCTTGAGGTAGGATTTGGAGCAGGAGAGCTTGAGAATCTGGGGGATTTCACAGAAGAACTGGCCCAGGGCATTGCCATGGCACAGGGGCAGGGAAAATGTATTGGCTGTGTGCATGAGAGCATGGAGAAAGGCACTGGCCCAGGCAGCTGCTGCCATGTGGGCACAAGCTCTGCTGCCCAGGAGGGTCCCGTAGTGCAGGGGTTTGCAGATGGACACGTAGCGGTCGTAGCACATGATGATCAGAAGATTAATCTCTGCTGAGATGAAGAACAGAAATAAAAAGAGCTGTGCAGCACATCCTGTGTAGGAGATGTTCCTGGTGTCCCAGAGGGAATTGTGCATGGCTTTGGGGACAGTGGTGCAGATGGAGTCCAGGTCGCTGAGGGCCAGGTTGAGCAGGAAGAAGAACATGGGCGTGTGCAGGTGGTGGCCGCAGGCTACGGCGCTGATGATGAGGCCGTTGCCCAGGAGGGCAGCCAGGGAGATGCCCAGCAAGAGGCAGAAGTGCAGGAGCTGCAGCTGCCGCGTGTCTGCCAATGCCAGCAGGAGGAAGTGGCTGATGGAGCTGCTGTTGGACATTTGCTGGGGCTGGCCATAGGGATCTGTGCATGGATAAAGTTCAATGAAGTCTTAGATGAGATGTCTGTGACCAAGTTCAAAGCCATTTCCCAGACACCATCCCCTGTAACCCACACAGACCCTCTTTAGTGTTTAAGAGATCTGAGGTTTACTTTTTAAGCTCCCCCCATGTCTCTCTTGGTATTCTTGGATATCAGAAACCCTCAGCATTTCTGCTTCGCTCTGGTAGAACACAGTGGGTTCCCCTGAGGAAAGATTATGAGTGGAGATGGTAGGCACATGGTCTCTCACTTGACTGTGTTTGGAGTTTCTCTGGGATTTCACTTTCCTCAGTTGGAGGATTTGTGCCCTCCTAAGTTATTTGTAAAGGTCACCAGGAACTGCTGAGAGCAGATGGATCCACCACAGCCCAGCTCCACATTTGTAGCCAAGGACTCACGATGCTCATTTCACCAACCCAGCAGCATTTTCAGTGTCACAACACCTCTGTCTTTCCCCATCAATCTTAGAACACAGAGATGCTCTAGGACAGTTTTGCACCCTGGATTGAAGGTCCCAGCTTGGACTGAAATCTCAGGGACACTTCCAAGTGTCCTTATGCTGGCATTGGATGAAGGGAGATGCAGCTCCTTCCCTGGCTGCACTGACAGCATTGCCCAGAGCCGGGCACTGGGGACAACGTCACCCTGAGCCAGCTGTGCCCCCTCCCAGAGCCCCCAGAGCCGGGCAGCTGCTCCCAGCCCTGTGCTCTGCAGGGGGAACTGGGCCCAGGGCTGCAGAGCTGCCCCACGGCTCTGCTGCAGCTCTGCCTGCACAGGAGGGGCTTCACGCCTTGGAGCCCCTGCCCTGAGGGCAGAGGCTTGGCTGGGAGACAGGAGGGAGGGGGCTTGTTCAGAGGGAGGGGCTGCACTGGAGGGGATCCTGTTGACATCTCTAAACTCTCCCTGCCACAGCATTGCTGGGTTTTGTTTCCTCCTATTGCCTGATCTTCTCTTATCTTCCTGGAGATTTTCCTCCTGCAGGTGTTTCCCTGTGCCTGATCTCTCTGTGCCAGCACCCACAGATCCCAAATCTCTGTGCACTCTCCTTGGTCTGACAGAACCCTGCAGGGCACTGGCTGGGGCAGGTTCTGCTTGCAGCTTGGAGAAAGGACGGCTCAGACAGAGCCTGGTGGGTCCAGCAAAGGTGATGCTGCTGCTGTCCATGGGCAGAGAGGCTGAAAGCACATTAGGGATCTCCTGTGAACCTACTGATCACTAAAAGACACACTTCACACATCTCAGGCACTTGTCAAAATTCATAACTAATAAGTAATAATTAATAACAATCCAATTGTTCATACCTCATAATAAAATTATTCATAATCAACCCTTAATATTTATCTCCCCTCCCTGCCATTCTTGAATAGTACAAAATTGAATATAAAGTCTTAGAAAATTTCCTCATATTTATCAAAATCCTTGTTCTGGATATATTCTATGACTAATCAGAACCCCTCAGCATGTCAGAGTTTCATGAACATTTCACCTCCCCTGCACCAGAAATACTCAGACTTGTACTCACAAGGTCTGCAGGCATTGGGATGTTCCAGCTTTAGGAGGTGGCTCCAGGAGCTGCAACTGCATTGTCCTGCAGCCAGAGGTTCCTGTGCCAAGGACTGGCAGTGATTCTGCCCCAGGCACTTCTCAGCACCTTCCCAGCCCTGACTGATTGAAGCTCTCTGTGCCTCTGGGCTGTGCCCGGGTGGCTGCAGGCAGTGCCCCAGCCCTGCTGGGCTGGCAGAAGAGCTGCTCCTCAAGAGAAATGTGCTTTTGAAGCTCTTCTTGCTTACCAGGAGCTGCCTCTGTGCCAGGAGCCCAGCCCAGTTCAGCAGCACAGACACAGCACAAGGACTTGAATGACCCTCTGGGGCTTTGTGCTCAGGCCTTGAACATCAGTCCCTGAGAGGCAGCTGAAGAAACCTCTCCAGAACTCCAAGTCAGAATCCAACTCCAAAGTTTCTTGGACTTTTAATGGGTCCCACTGAGGGACACAACTGAGAAAGTGTCCCCAGGCCCCAGGCAGAGCAGAGAACTGGAGGCACTGATGACAGGTGGGGACAAAGAGAAGCCAAGTCTTGGTGGCCTGGGGCACAGCAGGGTCTGTGCCACCAAGGGCTGGGAGGAGACACCTTGTCCTGAGGCCCTGGGGCCTCCTGGCACAGCCCCAGCCAGGCTGGGCACTGTCAGCCCCTTGTCCTGCCCTCAGCATCCCCCCCTAGCCCACATCCCAGTGGCCTCAAGGATCTGCTGGAAGGAGTCCCTGGGGAGCCTTGCTCAGGAATGGCCCTGAGGGCTCCTTAATGCTCCCAGGGACTGCCAGTTTTTCCAAGGAGTTTGGGTTTTGCTTTTGCCTTGGAGTCTCTGATAGCTTTTAGAAATAATGGACTCCAATAATCTGCTTTAATTAGTCCCTGAAGATGTTTTGTCAGTAACAACATCCAGTGGGGCTCATTAATGCTTTGAGACACTCAAGGTGTTTAAGCTACTTTGGATTTTCCTTTCCCCACTGAGTCTCTGAGAAGTTTTTGTGCCATCTTGGCCACCAATTCTCTCCTCCAAGGAGTCCACGTGGAGTCTGTCTTGGAGAGGGACCTCAGTGGGACCCATTCATGCCTTGAGACACTTTGGGCTTTTCCTCTGACTTGGACTCCTGGAAAGGCTTGTGCAATCTCCACTCAGGTAACTGAGGTTCCAGGGCTCAGCTCTAAATGCACCACAGGGCTCATTAGGATTAAGCAAGTCCTGACAAACCATGGCTCTGCCTTGATTTACCTCCACTCTACTGCAGTTCATTAGGAGGGTTTCCTTTTTCAGTTATGGAGAAATATTTCAAAGAGCTTCTAGCAAGTATGTATTCCTATTTTAAAAGGTGTCTTTTATTGCTGTTCTTATTACACAAGAGGTGATTGCAGCATTCAGTGACTGATATTGATCCAGCAGGGACTCTCCTAAGGAGCTCTGGCCTGCTCAGAGAAGCTGTGCCTTGAGGTCTGACGTAGCGTGGACAACCTTGCTCCACATTCCCCATGCCCATTTTGTCTCTCCTCACTCACCTGGGACCTGCTTTGCTCAGAGAACTGGCTGTACACAGCCAAAGAGGGGTCATCTTCTTTTGTATTTTGAACCAATCTAAAACTCCTGAGTTTCCCCATTGAAAACAGACATCCTCCTCAAGTGTGTGCCAAGCCCAAGCTGCCACCAAGGAGGTTCCCCTTCCCTAAGGCAGAACCCTGCAAGGAATATTTTAGACACACAGGAAGTTCTGCAATAAACACAAATCCAGAGTTTGCTCAGGGCAGAATTAGACCAACTCCAATGGACAGACCAGCTTTGAACTCCTTGCAGCTGAAAGCTCTGAGTTGGGAGGTGTGGGAGAGACCCAAGAGTGAGGGAAGGGAAATGCAGAGCACCCAGCAAGTGCTTCTGTGCAGACAGGCTGTGAGGAAGGGCACTGCAGAGCTGCCCTGGGCCAGCTGGGAGGGTGGATCATCATCCCAGTCTGCACTGGGCCATTACAAGACACTGTTGGATGGACACTGCACCGACCCAGCGCGCCAGCCCATTGCTCAGGGCTGCTGTCACTGCCCAGAGCCAGAGGGGATCCCTGGCTGGGGGCTTGTGCCATGGCCACCTGCCCTGTGCCGCGCTGGCCGCTCAGGCACCAGGAACCAGCAGCAAAGGGCACTGCCAGGGCCAAAGGCCAGCTCAGCCAGACAGAAAGGGGCAGTGCTGGCACTGTTTCCATGGCAGCCCTCACTGGGGGTGACACCTGGGTCACCTGTCCTGGCAGCTGCCATGGAAAGCCCTGGCAGGGACTGAGGGCACAGACACTGGCACTGAGACACTGCTGGGCCGGGTGCTGAGCACAGGGCTGAGCACGCAGAGATGGTTTTGTTCTTGCTGAGCTGCAACAGAGCCAAGGCCTGTCCTGCCCCTCCTCCAGCCACGCTGGGCAGGGGCTGGGGCTGTGGGGGAGCTTGGCAGGGGACACAGCCAGGACAGGTGACCCCAACTGACCCCGGGGATACCCCAGACCACAGGACATCATGCTCACTGTATGAAGTGCGGGGAACAAGGAGGAAGGGGGGAATGTTGGAGTGAGGGTTTTTGCCTTGCCAGGTAATTCTTAGGCAAGAGGGGGCCCTGTTTCACCACTGGGCAGGGTCAGTACCAAAGACACAGACACCAACTTAAGAAATCCTGTAATTTATATAATGCACAGCTGCAAAGAATTACAAAAGGATAAGCTCAGCAAAGCACATAATCATTAGCAAATAATTACAAAAGAAGCTCAGCAATCCATCCAGTCATTACTACCAAAGATTGCCTGCAGTGATTAAAGAAAGGTCCATCACCAGTTACCCTCAGACTTTACCATCACCCAGATCCACACATCAGCTGGGGCAGACAAGGACTGCAGAGCCACTGCTGGACACTGGGAATTCCTGCAGGTGCCTCCACCTTTGCAGGCAACCGGGCTCCAAGCCTGCTGTGAAAGGACACAGCTTTTACACTGTCAAACAAACAAGCTGACATCACTGCTAGTGTGAGAACATCTGGTTTCATTCTCCTGTTTGGTTTCTCCCAAAGCCTGGCCAGGACTCTTGTTTATACTGAAACCCCTTGTGTGAGGACACAAGGCTTGACTCCATTTTCATCAGAAGACTAATTTATTATGTTATATATTATATTAAAATACCACGTTACAACTATACTAAAAGAACAGAGAGAAGAAGATCAGAAGGCTACCAAGACAAGAATAGAACAGGAATCAATAACAAAATCCTGTGACTGCTCACAGCCTTGGCACAGGTGGCTGTGATTGGTCACTAATTGAAAACAATCCACATGGACCAATGAAAGATGCAGCTGTGGCATTCCACAGCAGCAGATAGTTATTGTTTACATTTCTTTCCTGAGGTTCTCAGCTCCTCAGGACAGGAAAAATCCTAGCACAGGATTTTTCACTAAAATATCATGGCTACACCCTGGGCCTCGGCCTTGGCCAACAGCCCCTGGGCTCAGCTCCTCTGCAGCTCAGCACAAACACTGTCTGCTCCAGGCACTGCTGTGCCCAACCAGCTCCTGGTTGCTGGAGGAGCAGCCCTGGGAACTGGTTTTGTTCCCTCAGTGGCACAACATCCCTGTTCTCACAGTGCCAAAGAAAGCTGTTGATGCCAAGTGCGGCCAGGATGAACCATTGCTGTGACTGCAGCCCCTCTCTTGGGGCCCTACAAACAGCGCTGCAAAAGGAACCCCTTGGAGCTCTCCTGGGCCAGTGACTCCCTCTGAGTGGGGCCTCTCCCAGCCGGGAACTCTCCCTTTTGCTGCACTCGGGGATCCTGAACAACGAGGGAGCCTGGGCAGATCCCCCCACTCCTCCAGGCTCAACCCTTCACCCGCTGGGGAGATGCCAAAGCATCCACAGGGAGGTTTTCCTGCCCTCAGGGGAATTTCTCAGAGGTGCCTTGCACTGACTCTTTGTGTCTGTGTGCACACAGGAATGCCTGTGCTGGGGAAATGTGGCAGAAATGCTGCTCTCGGAGGGGTTGGAGTGCCTTGGATAGCTGAGTCTGTCAGGCCTGTAAGTAAGGTTAAGTCACAAGGTCTAAGTGAAGTTAAATGCTGCTAAGAGTTGCTCCTTTGCTATGTTGTTATGTTTAATGTAAGTTATAAGCTGAGTTAAATACTGTTAAGTGTTATTTCTCTATTAAATTGGTATGGCATACGTTTTAAGTTAGGTGAAATACTGTTAAGCTTTGTTCTTTTGCTAAATTGTGAAGTTCAAGGTAGAAGTCAAGGTTAAGCCCTATTAGGTTTGAGCTGTGTTAAGCTTTTAGGCCATATTCCTTTTATGCTTGCCTTCACTGCCCTTTTGGCACACTCACACACACAGGGAGAGTTCTTGTTTCATTTCTGGTTTGATTGCCTGGATTTGTTTTGGCTTTGTCATTTCTTTGTTTCCTTTGTGTGCCTGAATTGCCCATTCAGGAACAGAGTGACTCTTGCCAAGGAACTTTGTGGTGCTGTCCCTTAATATTAAATCTGCTTTTTGCTGATCCCTTGCTGGGGATTTTTTCAGCACTCTCTCAAGCCCTCGTTCGTAACAGGGTGAAAGGAGCCCTGGCCCAGGCTCTGGCCCTGGGGGACACAGGGACACTGCCAGGGCAGTCCCTGTCCCCCTGTCCCACCCCCAGGGCCCCGGCCCCCCGTCCCCGTGTCAGGCTCTGGGGTCGATCTCGTGGAACATCCTCTGGGGGAGGCTGCGGCGCCGGGGGCGGGGAGACCCGGGGGAACAGGGGACCCCGCTGTGCACGAGCAGCGTTGGACTGCTCTGGGGGAACTGTGAGGGGGGCTGGGGCAGAGTGACCTCCCCAGTGACCTCACACAGCCCCTGTGATGTCACACAGCTGATCTGTGATGTCACACAGCCCGCTGTGATGTCTTACAGCTCCCTGTGATGTCACACAGCCCCCTGTGATGTCACAGCCCACATTATGATGTCACAGATTCTTCAGTGATATCACACAACCTACCCTGCGATGTCACAGCCATTCTATGATGTCACAAACTGATCTGTGATATCACAGCCCCTCTGTGATGTCAGAGAGATAGCCTGTGATGGCATAATCCATTCTATGATGTCCAGCCATTTATGTCACAGAACCTACTCCTCGATGTCGCAGGCAACTCTGAGATGAAACACACCTACTCTATGATGTCACAGCCTGCTCTGTGATGTTACACAGTCACACGGAGATGTCACAACCCACTCTCTGATGTCACAAAGCCACTTTCCATGTTGGCAGAGTTTGCTCCATGGCCTCACACCCTATTCTATGACATCACAGCCAGCTCTGTGACGTCACAACCCCCTCAGTGATGTCAAAAAACCCTCTCTATGATGTGATACTGCCACTCTCTAGTGTCACAGCACACACTTTGACCTCACAGCCTGCTCTATGATGCCATACAGCCATGTCATGATGTCACAGCCTGCTCTGTGATGTCACAGAATCCCCTCTATGATGCTCTAGCTGCTCAATGACCTCACACAACAAACTCTGTGATATCACAGCCCAACCTGTGACCTCACACAGCCCACTCTGTGCTGTCACACAGCCCCTTGCTGACATCACAGCTGCTCTGTGCCTCCATGACACAGCCACAGAGGTGCTGCTGTGACACAGCCCCCTCTGGGACATCCCCCAGCCCCTGCCAGTGCTGAGCCCCTGGCAGCTCTGGCTGTGCCCTGCTGCTGTCCCTGAGCTGCCCTGGCAGTGCCCCAGCCCTGCTGGGCTGTGCACAGGAGCTGCTCCTGGCCAGAGCTGTGTCTCTGCAGCTCTGCCCTTGCCAGGAGCTGCCTCTGGGCCGGGAGCCCGGCCCAGCTCAGCAGCACAGACACAGCACAAGGACTTGAATGACCCTCTGGGGCTTTGGTGTTCTTTGCATCAGACTCAGTCCCTCAGAGTGTGCTCAGAGAACTTCTCAGGGACTCAAAAAGAGAGTGAAACACTGAAGTTTCTCATACTTTAAATAGATCCTTCTGAGGGACAGGACTGACAAAGTGTCCCCAGGTTGCAGCCAGAGAACAACACTGGAGGCAGTGATGACAGGTGGGGAGAAGCGAGGAAAAGACATCTCTCATGCTGAGCAAACCTGCGCCTCTGTCCCTGCTGGCTGTCGTCATCCCCCGGCTGCCCCACCTGGCTGGCCCCTTCCTTTGCTGACAGCTCTGCCTCCTGCCTGCCTCTGCCTGCCCACACAAAGCCTTGGGCTGCTCCAGGTGCCTTCTGGGGGATGTGTTGCACCACAGCTCTGCCCTGGCAGGGAAATTCCTTTCTCCCACTGTCCAGTCTGGGCCTCCCCACCTACCCTTAGCACAATTATTTCTTCTTCAGGCTCATTCCCACTATGAAGAGAAACTCCAGCCTCCCTGAAACCACCCTTCAATCCCTCCTGGACTACTCCTGTTCTGTCTTCAGTCTCAACACCACTAAGCCCAGAGCCTGCAGCCTCCTCCCACTGGTTATGTGATGAGGCCTCCAAACCCCATCTTGGGAGATTTTTGGGTCCTCTCCAAGGTCTGTGAAAATAGAAGAATAGTGGTCGAAATTATTTTCTCCCAAATCTTGCAGTGACAGAGCAAGGCTCAATATATCTGAAATTAATGAGGATGGATTTACATTTGTTAAAAGGATGAAATATTTTACAATGATGAGAATGGCACAAAACTGCAACTGTTCTCCCACAGAACTGGATTCCCCATCTCAGGAATTATCCTACAACCTGAGCCTCTCATCTTCAAGGACAGAATTCCTGTTGTGTGGGTTCTCTGATGTGCTGGGTGCCCTCACAAGGCTTCTGGCCAGAATGTCTGCTGAGGGCAGCCAGGCTGCTGCAGGGGCGGTGACCTCACAGCCATCACCATGGCAGCCCTGTCCCCTGGGCCTGGCTCTGCCCTTTCCTCTGCCCCTGCCTTGTCTCTGCTGGCATGAAGAGTTTTCTCATTCATATCTTGTCCCCAAGGTGCTGGGGCCAATGGCTTCCCAGGCAGGCTCCTGGAGCAGAAGTGGCTTTTCAGAGCCCGGGCAGAAATGAGCCCTGAGGCAGCAGCTCTGCAGTGCTGGCCACCAGGCCGGGCTGCCAAGGGAGGCTTCTGGCCATGCCCTGCAAGCAGCTGCTGCTGCCAAGGTGCCTTTGGTGCCTCAGGCTCTGCCTGGCACAGCTCCCAGCACGGCACTCTGCCCTTGTGCCCAAGGCTGCAAAGGCACTGATCTGTCACAGGCTCTCACGGGGGCTCCACGGTGACATCCCAGGAGTCCCCGGGTTGCCAAAGAGCCAGGATGTGACAGATACTCACAGGGGTTCCTGTCATGGGCACAGTGGGAGCTTCAGGCAAAGTTTATTGGAGAAGCTCCTGTTGGGTCACAGCGTGCAGAGAGGATCCCCAACAGCCGCACAGATCCCCAAATGTCACCGCTGAGTCACAGACGACACAGACTCAGATCAGAAGGCTAAGGGCTAAAATCCACCCATTTATTCACTCCTCTTCTTTTATACCTCGGTTTGCTACAGGTGGACTTCATTGGTCATTTCACCAACACGTTTCACATGCCTGGCTAATTAAGACAACACCCTTCAGCAGCCAACTTTATGGAAAAAACAACTTATTAAAAACATTGTCAGGGCACCAGTTATTGATGTTTGTTTTATATTGGGCCCTTCTGGGGGCTCCCGGGATGGGGGAAACCCTCCTGTAGCAGTTCTGTGCCAGGGAAAAAGAGACGCACTGGACTTTTTCAGTCTTCCGCTTCTTGTTTATTGTTATTTTATCTGAAGTTTTGTAGACTGTCCACACCAGGCTCAGTGGGCTGGAAAAGCACCGCAAAATGGTCCTGAAATGTACAGTTTCAAAGTCTGTTAAAGTGTCTTTATCCACTGGATGAAGAAAGTCTTCAAATGTACATTATTTCTACTTATCTACCAATAACTCGTCCCTTGACTGTCCACAAAACCTCGCACTGTACTTTCCTTGACCAATCACCCTGTTCCACCAATACAGCAGAAAATGGAGGAGATGAAGAAGAAGGCAGGAACTACACCCAAATTCCTGCATCTTGCTTCCTATCTACACCATACTAAAAATCCCAAAACCTAAATTTCTCACCCAAGTGACATACTATACTACTCTCTATTATCTATTTCATACTTTGGTGAATTCTAATCTATCTCAAAGTCATGGAAGTCCTCTCCGTGGACGAAGGTTAAAGGCAGTGTTTCTCTGGGGGTCAGGACCCCTCAGAGCAGAAAGAGAAATATTCCCTGTGCCCTGGATTCTCACAAATTTATCCTAAAAACCTTTAACCCTTAAGGCGTTAAGTTACCCAAAAATGTTCCAGGTCAGTAGGATTAGGAGGAGAAGAAATAGAGAACAACAGAAAGACAGAAGATCTATAGAGAGACAGGCACATAGGAACCAACCGCTTGGGTTCCAGCATTGCTGACAGAGGAACCCCAGCAGAAGGCAGGATCCAGAGCATGGGCTGGCCTCGTGCTCCGGCTTTTAACCCCCTGGGCCCCGGGGTGGGACTGCCAGTTGCTGGGCCAATCAGAGTCAGGGTAGGCACCAGCTGTTGTTGTGTGATTACGCCTCTGCTGTGTGATTGACAGCTCTGCCAGACCAGGGCTGGGGGCGGCGCTCTGTCCCACCACAAACCAAAGCCTGACCCAGCCCTGGCCCCACACGGGCATTCCGAGCATCCCGAGGTGTCTCGGGACATCGATCTCATCCAGACTCTGACAGAGACCGCAGTGAGACTACGGAACCTCATGGAACCAAGGGGCCATGGCAACACTCTGGTGCCTCATGGAATCAAGGAGACCATTGTGAAACTCAGGGGCCCCAAGGAACCAAGGGTCCATGGTGACCTTGTGAAGCCCGTAGTGGCACGGAGGAGCCATTGTGACACAGTGAGGGGGCATGGAGCCGAGGGGCCATGGTGACACTGCAGAAGCAAGGGGAACATTGTGACACTCCAGGGCCTCATGGAACCAAGGAGACCATTGGGACACTGTGGGGTCCCACAAAACCAAGGGAACATGGAACAGGTCTGGCTGGCTGGGCCTCCTGGGGACCACCTGACAGGTCCATCTGACCTTGGCATGTTGAGGGCTGCTTCTCATCTGCCTTTGAAGCACTGGGGCTCTGGGCTTTCCTTCCTATGGGAGACAACTGTCCTTCTCCTCCTGGGCCCCATGGCCAAAACTGGAATTCCTCCGCCAAATTTCCTTATATGTAGTGATTGTTCCCAGAAGAAATCTGCCGGGAGTGACAGTGCCTTGGCCCCCCAGGGGCGATCTCCCATCTGGCTTTGGAACACTGGGACCAGGTGCTTCTCTTTCTTATGGGAAAAAACATCCATCTTGACCAGGCAGTCATAGCCAAAACTGGACATCTGCCTCCAGCATTCCCTCTATCCAAGGATAACTCCCAGACAAAAGCTGCCAGGAGTGACAAGTCTGGATGGCCTTGGCTTCCTGAGGGCTGGCACTCATCTGCCTCTGAAACACTGGGGCTCTGTGCTTTCCTTCCTAATGAAAAGAACTCTTCTTCCTGTCCAGGTGCCCATGGCCAAAATGGAGATTCCACCTCCAAAATGCCCTGTATCCAAGGATAGCTCCTAGATGAAAGGTGCCAGGAAAGACAGGCCTGGCTTGGCTTAAGGGTGCCCACCTCTCATCTTCTTCCAGAGCACTTGGACTTTGCACTTTTCTTTCCTACAGGAAAAAAACAGCCATCTTGATCCTGTTGCCCATGGCTAAAACTGGGATTGCACCTCCAAAACTCTGTACATCCAAGGATTGCTCCCAAGTGAAAGCTGCCAGGACAGAAAGGTCTGGCTGCCCATGGCCTCCTGGGGGCTGCCTCTCATCTGCTTTCCAAACACTGGGGTTTGGTGCTTTCTTTCCAGTGAAAAAGAACTGTCCTTCTTCTCCAGGTGTCCATGCTCAAAATTCAGATTCCTCCTCCCAAATTCCATATATCCAAAAAGTCCTCCCTGACAACAGCGGCCAGGACAAACAGGTCTGGCTGGCTTGGACCCCAGGAGCCACCTCTCTCCTCTTCTGTTTTTGAAACACTTGGGCTCTGTGCATTCCTTCCTATAGAAATGAACCATCCTTCTTGTCTACACAGAAATGTCTGAAAATGGGGTTCCACCACACAAATTCGCTATATCCAAGGGTTCTTTTCAGACAAAAGCAACTAAGAAAGAGAGGTCTGTCCGGCCTAGGCCTCTGATGACCACCTTTCATCTGCCCCTCAAACACCGGTGTTCTGTGATTTCCTTCCTATGGAGAAGAACCGTCCTTCTCCTCCTGGTGTCCATGTCTGAAATTATGATTCCACCTCTAAAATTCTGTATATCCCAGAGCTGCTCCCAGGCAAAATCTGCCAGTACTGTCAAGTCTGGCTGGCCTTGGCCTCTGGTGACTGCCCCTGCAACACTGGGGCTTGGCTCTTTTCTTCCCAAGGAGATCCCTGGGACACTGTGGGGACCTCATGAAACCAAGGGGATCATTGTGGCACCACTGGAGCCCATGGAACCAAGGGGCCATGGTGACACAGCGGGGCTTCATGGAACCCAGAGACTATTATGACTCTGTGGGGCCTGATGGAACCATGGAGACCATTAGGGTCCTTCAGGGCCTCGTGTTACCACGGGGATATTATGAGACCTCAGGGCCTCATGGAAGCAAGGGACCTTTGGGACACTGTGGGGCCCCATGGAACCAAGGGAACATGGAGCAGGTCTGGCTGGCTTGGCCTCCCAGGGGCCACCTGACAGGTCTGGCTGATCTTGGGATGTCAAGGACTGCCTCTCATCAGCTCCTGCAACACTGGGGCTCCTGCTTTCCATGCTACAAAAAAGAACCATCCCTCTTTTTAGATGCCCATTGCCAAAACTGATACTTTCCCTAAAAAATTTTCCCATATGCAAGGTGGTCACCTCTCATCTGCCCCTGAAACAATGGGGCTCTGTTCCTTCGTTCCTTTGGAAAACAACTGGCCTTCTGGCCAAGGGACCATGGCCAAAATTAAAATTTAGCCTCTCAATTTCCATATATGCAAGGATGGCTCCCAGACAAAAGTAGCCAGGACAGACAGGTCAGGCTGGCCCTGTCCTTTGGTGATTTTCTCAGACTCTGAGCTGAATGTTTTCATTTGAAAACACCTTGGAGAGAGCCCAGAGATCTCCCAAGGTGGGGTTTTGAGGCCTTGGGCCCATGACGACTACATATGGACAAAGGAGCTCTGTGCTGTGTGCTGTTGTGGGGGTTCTGCATCATGGAAGTGATGTTCTAAGAGAAGCTGCTAGCACTTTCCTTCATGTCTAACAGAAAACCAATCAGTAATTAGCTTTGAGAATTGACAGTCTGTTAAACCACTAAGGAAACTGTACACACCTCTGTGAAGACACATGTTAAAGACGAGAAAGCCTGGGAGGGTCTCTTTCCCTTCTGGCCAGCAAAGAGGTAACAAGGCGGGCCCAGCCCCCGTCTCAGCCGGGCCGGGCCGGGCGGCTCCTGCCGTGGGGCCGGGCCCCTTCCCAGGGAGCCCCCCAGGCCCCATCGGCTGCCGGGCAGGGCAGGGGAGGCCGCGGGGCCGAGGCCGGGCCGGGCCATGGCTGCGGTTGCCAACACCTGGGCGCTACCGAGCCCTGCCCCGCCGCCAGCCTGGGCCCAGCCAGGATCCGCCGGGCCCCAGGAGCAGCCCCGGGCCGGGCCGGCTCGGCCAAGATTCTGCCACCCTTGGGGTTCACCCGCAAGCCCCGGGCAGGGGGAGGAGAAGCCATGGGCCCCGGCCGTGCTGCTGCTGTGTTCTGGCCTGGCTGCTGAGATCCTGGCCCTGCCCCAGCGCAGCCCATCCTGACACAGCCCCAGCGCAGCCGCTGCAGAAACCTCCATGGTAAAACAGCTCCGGCCGCAAGGACCGAGCCCGGCCGGGGTCACGGAACCATCTGCAGGCCCTGGGTGAGATATTAACTCTTTCAGTGCTTCCATCCTCCCTCGAGTGAGAGAAAAGGACAAAGTGCAGGCACACAGAGGAGCAACATGAAGACACCGATTTCAGTGAAGGAAGAGTCAAGACCCAGATGGGAGGAATTAGGAGATACTTTGATCTTGGGGCTCGAATCGTCTTGTAAATGTATAGAGATGGATGTAATTGATACATCAAACTTTCTTTTCCACGATAATGCTTTGAAAAGAATGGGGAGATGACTTGTTCAGCAAAGGCCTCCATGCTAAAGTAAGCAAATATTGAAGTAGTTGTGATTCCAAGAGAAGTTTAAACGGAGAAAGAGAGAAGAGTGATGAGACCCCGTGCCCTCAGGGAGAGAAGAAGACCTCTGTTCCCAGAGACGAAGATGATTTCAGAAATAGATGAAGAGAAACTTTGCTCTTAAACCGCTCATGTTTAAACTAATACCCGATAAGTTAACATGGCCCATAAACAGAGCTGTGGGAAAAGCTGTAAAAAATGGCAGGGACTTCAAAATTGCAGATTTTCTGGGCAGCTGCTATTGGTGGGAGTTGAGAGCCATGAGAGAATTGTTTTCTTAAGTATGAGTCTCCGTAGTATGAAAGAGAGACTCCTCTCCCTAAGTGAACTGAAGAAAAACCATTCTAGATGTGGTAAACTGACTGGAAACTTTATGTTTTGTCTCCTTACATTGTCAGTGGGAAAGAAAAGTTTGTAGGGAGGGTAATTGTTCTGAAAGTTTTGTTCTGATTCTTATTACTCTTTCTTCTATTAACTGTTAATAATCTTTTCTTTGCACCCTTTTGAAGCTTTGAGCCTGCTGTGCATTACTCCTAATCCTATCTCACAGCAGTACATGAGTAAGTATATTCTAGTGAGTGCACTGGTAATTAGCCAACACTGAACCCACCACAATAATTGATGTATTGGCTGAGAAATCTCAAATTGCTGCACCAAAACCGCTACAGAAATATACCTGAAGAACTGCAAAAGAGCAGAGGTAAATCAAGGCACAGCCATGGTTTCTTAGGATTTGCTTGATCCTAATGAGGCCCCATGGTGCATTTGGAGCTGAGCCCTTGACCTTCAGGGCCTGAGAGGAGATTGCACAAACCTTTCCAGGAGTCAGAAGTCAGAAGAAAACCCCAAAGTGTCTCAAAGCATGAATGGGTTCCACTGAGGTCCATCCCCAACACAGGCTCCTCATGGGCTCCTTGGAGGAGAGAATTGGAAGCCAGGATGGCACAAAAACCTATCAGTGACTCAGTGTTGAAAGGAAAATCCAAAGTACACTAAAAAACTGTGAGTATTTCAAAGTATTAATGAGCCGCACTGAGTGTCAGTAGAAAGCTCTCAAGGGACTCATTAAAGCAGATAACTGGGCCCATGATTGCACAAACTTCTCAGAAAGTCAAGGTAAAAGCCAAACCCAAAGTCCTTTGAAAAACCTGCAGTCCCTGGGAGCATTCAGGAGCCCCCAGGGCCATTGCTGAGCAAGGCTCCCCAGAGACTCCTTCCAGCAGATCCTTGAGGCCACTGGGATGTGGGCTAGGGGGGGATGCTGAGGGCAGGACAAGGGGCTGACAGTGCCCAGCCTGGCAGGGGCTGTGCCAGGAGGCCCCAGGGCCTCAGGACAAGGTGTCTCCTCCCAGCCCTTCCTGGCACAGACCCTGCTGTGCCCCAGGCCACCAAGACTTGGCTTCTCTTTGTCCCCACCTGTCATCAGTGCCTCCAGTTCTCTGCTCTGCCTGGGGCCTGGGGACACTTTCTCAGTCGTGTCCCTCAGTGGGACCCATTAAAAGTCCAAGAAACTTTGGAGTTGGATTCTGACTTGGAGTTCTGGAGAGGTTTCTTCAGCTGCCTCTCAGGGACTGATGTTCAGGGCCTGAGCACAAAGCCCCAGAGGGTCATTAAAGTCCTGGTGCTGTGTCTGTGCTGCTGAACTGGGCTGGGCTCCTGGCACAGAGGCAGCTCCTGGTAACCAGAAAGAGCTTCAAAAGCACATTTCCCTTGATGAGCAGCTCTTCTGCCAGCCCAGCAGGGCTGGGGCACTGCTTGCAGCCAGCCCCGGCACTGCCCAGAGGCACAGACGGGTTAAACTCAGCCTGGGCTGGGAGTACAGAGCAGAGCTCACTCAGGGCTCACTAGAGCAGAAATCATCCCAGGTTTCAAACAGTCATTCCCTGGCTGTGGAAGAGAAGCTGCAGTTCCTGCAGGGATCTCCTGGAGCTGGCACATCCCACAGCTTTTAGGAGCTTTCAGGAGCACTCTCAGAGCTGCTCCAGGGCAGGGATCTGGCCCCAGGGCAGGGCTGGCTTTCCCTGCTGCCCCAGCCGAGGCACAGCCCCAGGCAGCTCCTGTTGCCAGGCTCTGCTGCAGGGCTGAGCAGCCACGGGTGCAGCCAGGGGTGCCCAGGGCTGTCCTGCAGAGCAGGCTCCTGCAGCCCAGGGCGCTGTGCTGGGGCAGGGACTCTGCTGCCTGCCAGGGACAGCTCTCAGCCGGCCCGGGGAGCTGCTCCCAGCACTGGGGAGAAGCTGTGGGGGGAAGGAGCCACCCTGAGCAGGGCAGGTGCTGCTGCTGAGAGGGGCTGGGTGGGGCAGGGCTGCTCCCAGCTCCACACCAGCCTGGGCCCAGCTCCAGAGGACACTTCCCAAAAAAGGTAAGCCTGGCATTGCTGGAAAGATCAGGAGCTTTCCTGAGAGTGTTTTCAATTTCCTGCTTGGAAAAGGGATGGGAAATTTGGGGTGATGACAAAAAGATTTTTGCGTTTTATACATTTCTTCATATATTCGTAGCTCTGTAAATTACTGTTATACTTTTATAAAACTATAATCCTTATTTAAATCTATTAAACTCTTTATTATCTCTATTAAACTACTACTATATACCTCTATATTCATACTCCTTAATTAACTCTAGTACATTACCCAACCTTTCTTTTAGATTTTAGAACAATAATCTGACTGTCTAAATACAGTCCTGAAATACTGTATAGTCTTATTATCAGGAAGAGGACCTACAAGGAGAACGCTTTGGATTTTTACCAGCATGTGAGTAGTCATAACAAAGAGTGGGGCAAAGAATCCTCTAGACCTACTCCAATGGGTTGAGCCAGAGGTGTGTAACCAGGGCAACTGAGTCTCCTACTGGATGTTCCGGTTAAATATCCGGATTATTCAACCTCAATAAATTGTTGAAATCAGGGGCTGGGTGTGCCCCATCCCCACTGGGACACCTGGAAGCTTCCAATAAAGGTCTGGTTTTTATTTTAATGTTCCAACACTGTTGCAAGGGGATTTTTCCTCTTTTGATTATAGACCAACAGAGGAATGAGAGGCAGAGCAGGAATTGTAATCCCAGAATCACAAAACATTCTGAGTTGAAAGGGACACACAGGATCACCAAAGGAATGTTTGAACATTTACAGAGACTCCAGAACTGTACCTTTGGATGGTCAGTCTTTCTGCTGGGAGCCTCCCAAAGGGCCCTCAGCCCTGGACAGCAGCAGCATCACCTCTGCAGGGCCCAGCAGGGCTCTCCTGAGCTGCCCTTGCCCACCTGCACACAGAGCCTGCCCCAGCCAGGGCCCTGCACACAGGCAGGTTTCTGTAGGGCCGGGGCCAGGGCACACAGGGTGGGATGGGCTCTGTGAGCGCTGGCAGGGACAAGGCTCCTCTCAGGAGGGAATGTCCAGGCCCAGGGAGATGCTCAGGCAAGGAGAGGGGGCTGAACAGAGCAGTGCTGGGGCAGGAAGGCACTGTTGGTGTGTGGGAGGTGCCGGGCACAGCTGGGCATGGGAACACTGTCCTGAGTGCCCGGCTGTCTCTGCCCTGCCCTCTCAGACACAGTAACACAGCATCTTCTCTTGTTTCTGCCCTGCCCTGATATTGTCACTGTTATCTGCTGCTCTCAGGGAGGCTCTGGCATTTGCAGCAGCTGAGTCAGGCACTGCCCTTGGTATTCCTGCCAGGCAGGGCTGTCCATGGGAATGGGGTGTCCAAGCTTCCCTGGGACCTGTGGGGCTGTGGGCAAAGCAGTCCATGGGAAATGGGAATGAGCTGAGCCCCCTTCCTGAGATCCCATCATGGGCACAGCCAGGGATCTCCTTGCTGTGCCCTTCCAAGCTCTGAGCTCCTCTCCTGGGTACAAATCTGTGCCAGAGCCTCTGGCAGTTCCCTGAATGTCCCACGGAAAAGGGCAGAGCTGCCACAGCTGAGGAAATGCTGCTGGGTGTGCCAAGGGAGCTGTGAGTGTCCTTGGCAAAAGGGAGTACTGACACCTTGTCCAGAGACCTTGAGAGAGGGTGAGACACTCAGGGATCCCTCTGCTCTGGGCAGCGTCTGGTTTATCCCAGGCTGACCTGGGAGTGTGACTGTGCTCTGATTGCAGCCAAAGGTGCAAAGCCAGGGCAGTTGGGAACAAGCCCATCCAGCCCCTCACCTTCCCTCAGCCTCTCCCATCTCTCAGTGGCCAACTCAAAGTGCAGCAGAAATGCTGGGGATTTCTGACCTCAGAGATCCTGGAATGATGTGTGGGTAGGAAAACAATTCCTTATAGCAACTCCTGGCATCTATTTCCTTTAGAAGTGGGAGTGCAGATGCAACCAAGCCTTTCTGCATTAGGAGAGATTTTCCTGACAAATCCTGAAGATCCAGCCTTGTCCATCTGCCCCATGGCCACAAACCCAGGGCAGTGGGGCAGGGATGGCTCCTTGAGAGCCCCCATGCACAGCCCTGATTGCTCCTGGCACACTCTGCCAGCACAACTGGAGCTCAGGCAGGAACCTGGGTGAAGGTTTTCCCAGAGCAGGAACAAGGGTGGATGAGTCACAGCAGAAGAGGCTACAGGGAATGGCCCAGGTTTGGCTCCAAGCAGCCTCTCCTGACTTGTCACTGTCCTTTCTCCATGAACAGGTCCCCATGTGCAGCCCCAGCAAATGTCCAACAGCAGCTCCATCAGCCACTTCCTCCTGCTGGCATTGGCAGACACGCCGCAGCTGCAGCTCCTGCACTTCTGCCTCTTGCTGGGCATCTCCCTGGCTGCCCTCCTGGGCAACGGCCTCATCATCAGCACCGTAGCCTGCGGCCACCACCTGCACACGCCCATGTTCTTCTTCCTGCTCAACCTGGCCCTCAGCGACCTGGGCTCCATCTGCACCACTGTCCCCAAAGCCATGCACAATTCCCTCTGGGACACCACGACCATCTCCTACACAGGGTGTGCTACTCAGCTCTTTTTCTTTATGTTCTTCTTCTCAGCAGAGTATTTCCTCCTGACCATCATGTGCTACGACCGCTACGTGTCCATCTTCAAACCCCTGCACTATGGGACCCTCCTGGGCAGCAGAGCTTGTGCCCACATGGCAGCAGCTGCCTGGGCCAGTGCCTTTCTCACTGCTCTGCTGCACACAGCCAATACATTTTCCCTGCCCCTGTGCCATGGCAATGCCCTGGGCCAGTTCTTCTGTGAAATCCCACACATCCTCAAGCTCTCCTGCTCCAAATCCTACCTCAGGGAACTTGGGCTTCTTGTGTTCTCCCTCTGTTTGGTATTTGGTTGTTTTGTGTTCATTGTTTTCTCCTATGTGCAGATCTTCAGGGCCGTGCTGAGGATCCCCTCTGAGCAGGGACAGCACAAAGCCTTTTCCACCTGCCTCCCTCACCTGGCTGTGGTCTCTCTGTTTATCAGCACTGCCTCATTCACCTACCTGAAGCCCCCCTCCATCTCCTCCCCATCCCTGGATCTGGCCCTGTCAGTTCTGTACTCGATGGTGCCTCCAGCCCTGAACCCCCTCATCTACAGCCTGAGGAACCAGGAGCTCAAGGGTACCCTGAGGAAAATGATGAATGTATCTTTTCAGAAATGTTAAACTTTTCTGCTCCAGAACCTTGTGAATGTAACTCTTTACAATCTAGGCCTTTTTTTCCTCTTTGTCCATTTTGTCACTGGGACCTTTTCTTATTATTATCCCGGTGTTAAAATGTTTTTTATAATATACTCTAGTACTACTCTGAGCATTTCTACATGAACTTCCACTTCTCTTTTGTAACACAAAGGCTTTTAGGTGGCTTGTTCCCTCTGTATTTGAATAAAAATAAGTGGCTGTCCTGACCTGTGTGTTCAAGGCATTTCCTCAGCCCTTCTCTGGCTCTGCAGGGGCAGTGCCTGTGTGCAGAGGTGGAGGGAAGGGGCTCCCAGCACAGCAGCACGGCCAGGGACAATGGCCCTGCCTCTTTCCACATCTGCTCCTCCCAGCTCCACACTCCCCTTCCCAGCCCTGCTGTGGGTGCCAGGCCGGAGTGCTCTGGCAGCTTGGTCACTGTCCTGCTGCGTGTCCGTGCTGTGCCCTCAGGCAGGGACAGGCCATGGGCACTGCTGGGACACAGCTGGGCTCCAGCACAGCAGCTCCACCAGCAAAGGGCATCTCCTGAGCGCAGGGCAGGAAGGCTTTGCTCCCCTCCAGAGGCACTCTCAGGACTCTCAAGAGGCTCCTCGTGTTCCTTGTGCTCCCAGGGCTCAGTGGGAAGAGATCAGGGTCTCACTGGGGCCTTCAGGGGACTCAGGTCTGGGTCAGGTTTTGCTTGTTGGTGGCCAGTGCCCATCAGATGCTGAATGGTCTGAGCTGAACCTTCCTGCGGCTCTGCAGCTTGTGCCAGGGCTGATGGCAGGGGAAGGTTTGTCTGGAGGGCCTTGGGAGCTGCCAGGAGAACACAGGGGACCTGCAGGGACAGGGTGTGCCAGGGAGCAGCAGGGAGTGGAGCTGACTGGGCACAGGCCTGGCCAGGCTGGGGTCACCCCGAGATCAAGGACTGAATGTCTGCTGTGAGCCAGGAGAGCTCTGCAGCCCAGGGACACAGCAGGCCCAGGGAAAGGAGTTTGGGAACTGCCTGCTCTGAGCCTCAGGGAACTCCCCCAGGAGGATCCAGGGCAGCCCCAAGCCCCTCTGGCAGCCCTGGCACAAGGCAGGCACCTCTGAGCCCCCTCCATGGCCCCGCAGAGCCTGTGTGGGAGGGGGTGAGTGCAGGGAGCACCATCAGCTGCCTCTGTGTGCCAGGCTGAGCAGCAGAGCCCAGCAGAGGCAGCCCAGGGCCCCGGGCAGCACAGCCCCCGCGCTCTGCAGAGCAGCAGCCCCAGCTCGGGGCTCTGGGCAGCAGGGCAGGGGCTGCAGCAATGGCTGCTGGGGCCAGCACAGACGTGTTCCCCTGGGAAAGGCTCTGGTGGCAGCTGGCATGGGCCAGGAGCAGAGCAGGAGCCCGTGGGTGTGCAGAGGAGCCCTGGCAAGAGGCTGCCCTGTCCCTGGGCCAGCAGGAGCTGCCTGAGGAGCACCGGGGCCAACTCTGCTGCTGGGCTGGGCAGCGGGGCTGGCCCTAGGGCTGCAGGAGCTGCCCAAGCTGAGCATCTGCTGAGCATTCCAGACCCAGAGTGGCTGTCCCTGACCTCCAGTGCCTGCAGTTCCTGCTGCAGGGCCAGACCTGACTCTGCTGCTCTGCTGGGCTGGGGCAGGGGCAGGGAAAGGCTGAACTGGGCAGTGCCAGGGAGAGGAAAATAATGGAGCCTTGTCCCCATGAGTCCCCACAATGTCAGAATGGTCTCCATGGTTCCATGAGGGCCCAGTGTCACAATGGCCCCTTGGTTCCATTAAGCCCCACAGGGTCACCATGGTCCCCTGGTCACATAAGGCTCTGCAGTGTCACAAGGGCCCCTTGCTTCTGTGAAGCCCACAGGGTCAGTTTTCCCAGTGGCAGGGTCAGCACCAAAGCCACAGACACCAACTGAAGATATTGTGTAATTTATATAAGGTAAATCTGCAAAAATTACAAAAGTAAAGCACATAATAATTAGAAAATAGTTACAAAAGGAGCAGCTCAGCAATGCACTCAACCATGACCACCACAGATTGCCTGCAGTGATTAAGAAAGATCCAGCACCAGTTCCCCTCAGGCTGTGCCATCTCCCAGATCCACAGAGCAGCTGGGGGAAGCTGTCCCAGCCAAGGGCTGCAGAGCCACTCCTGGACACTGGGAATTCCTGCAGGTGCCTCCAGCCACAGGTGAGGCTCCAAGCCCGCTGTGAGAGGGCCCAGCTCTGACAGTGCTGAATGAACAAACTGACAGCACTTCCAGTGTGGCAACATCTGGTTTCATCCTCTTCTTGGGTTCCTCCCAAAGCCTGGCCAGGGCCCCAGGAGGAACCAAGGGAGCTGACTTTGACCATTCAGCCCCAATCAAGGCCGGATGGGGCCTTGTCTGATTTTTAGATACAGAAAGGTAAATCCACATTTCACCAATGAACACATGCAGAGATCATATTGCCCACAGTGATTCATTAATGAGTAGATACAAATATAACATTTGGTGGGAAAATTTATTTAGAGGTCAGCTTTGGCTCAGGGCCTGTTGTTCAGGCCTCAGACAGGGCCTGGTGCTGAGGCCTCAGGACTTCAATTGGTCCTTTAACCTGTAGAGGAACTACAACTCATAACAATTCTTTCAATAACACAGTTTAGATTTAGGCATTAGGCAGAAAGGCGTTGTGTCTTGTTCTTCAATTAAGTGCTGTTCAAATTCATTACTCAGCTATAATTCACATTCCTTTTAAAACAGCCCTAAATAGTTATTATTCTCTGTTATTTTATCAAATGTCCCTTTTTTCTTGAGACTGTGTCTCTTTTTAGACATGTCTCAGTACTCCATTTCCAACACAGTGTAATGAATGAACGAGGCCAGTTTTTGAGAAAAAAGATGAAAAAGGCTCTCGTTTATTGAAAAACAAGACGGAAGAAACAGAGGGTCCAAGATAAGCTTGGACCCCCTCACAACAGCTCAAAAAAAATAACAACGTGCTGCGAACACATTGGGCTCTTTTCCACGTGAACTAATCCCACTGCCCACGAACCAGAAAGCACCACACCCAAACGAAAACCCCCCCATTTATAACTCCCTTTGGTCCAGGATTGGTGGGGTTTGGATCCGTGCACTGATTGGGGCAATTTAGGCACTCTGATAGGTCTTTAGTGAGGTTCATTCTGGGCCAATCATTTCTTCAGGGCATTGAATGATTACTTGGTGCACTGGCCCAATCACTCCTCGCCTCGTCCACCTCCCGTCCCCACCAAGTCCTGGACACCTTTTCTCCTCACAAAAAACAACTTCCCATTCTTTCCCCAAAACCAATAGGACCAAACTTATAACAGCATGTGTGAGAGACACTCTGGAGTTCCCTCCCTTTGCCTCATGACCGTCTCAAGGACAGACATGGGGAGCCTGAGGACCCTGATGGGAATTGTGGGCTGCCAGTGGTGGATGAAGGCCAAATAATCCTGAGGCCCCTGAGCAGAGTTCTGCCCTGCCAAGCGATTGTTCACAGCTGTGTCTACAATGCCTGCTTCTGGCAGAGCCTGCCAAGGAGGTGACATGCCCTGTACACTGGCACCTGTTTGGTGACAATAGCTTGAGCATTTCCCCACCTCTTGGCTTGGTGGGACTTTTCTGGGGTAACCTTTGGTGGTCCCTCCCCTCACAGAAGAGCTATCCTCTGCTTTCCAACCACCGTGACAGACAGACTGAGATGGGAGAAGCCTCTCTCTCAAGGACTGAGACATGAAATCTCTCTATG